>NW_027187327.1:10735699-10739512 GCF_028583685.1 Petaurus breviceps papuanus
AGAGAGAGAGAGACAGAGAGAGAGACAGAGAGAGAGAGACAGAGACAGAGAGAGAGACAGAGAGAGAGACAGACAGAGAGAGAGACAGAGAGACAGAGACAGAGAGACAGAGACAGAGAGAGACAGAGAGAGAGAGACAGATCAGTATCTTGATCTTATCTTGATCTTTCTGGTCGTAAGAGCAGGAGATTGATAACTTCCTTGTAAACAATATTAATTGAAGACCAAGTAAATGCTGTTTATTTGTTTGTTTCAGCCATATCTAACTCTTCATGATCCCATTTGGCAAAGATTTTGGAATGGCTTGCCATCTCCTTCTCTAGCTCATTTTACCGATGAGGAAACAGGCAAACAGGATTACATGATTTGCTCAAGGTCAGACAGTTAATAAGTATATGAGGCTGAATCTGAACTTCTGAAAATAAATCTTCCTGATCCCAAGCCCAACCTAGGTACCCCCCTTGGCAATATATACTTCATTCCATTCCAGTAGCCCACAACGTCTCTGAAGAGAAGAGGTTGGTAGGTTTTTAGATTAGTTAACTCTTTGGATAGATGAGGAGGAACTCTTCAGTTATAATTATAGGAAGTTTTGGAAGCCCTTTAAATGCATGACTCTAAGCAATTCTAAGAGAATCTAGAGAAAAATGTGTTTAGAGAATTGCACAAGAAAATGATGATGGAACTTCTTACACTAATATGACCAAAGATAGGAATGTTCAATTCAAGAAATAAATCCCAGGAATACAAAAACAAATATGAAGACAATATCTGCTCTCAAAAAGCTTGCATTCTATTGGGGGGTTGGAGGATATAATGTATACAAAGAAAAGTAAATAGAAACTATGAATGCTTGTAAGTACAAAGTAATTTTGAGGGTTGTGGTTGGTAGGAAGTACTCAAAATTGGGGGTGGGATTGGATCAGGGAGGGACTAAAAATAATTCAAAGTGTTTTGGCCAGTGGTAGTACACAGAGTTCAAGGTTTTATATGTTGATACATGACCATAAATTAATGGGATCAACTTTGATCCGACAATATATGCTTCTGAGTGTTTTTCCCTTTAGAGATGTCACCTTGGGAGGAGAGACACATTTTCTAAAGAGGCAACCAAGACTTAAGACATATTTCATAATGTCTTCTTAGAAGAAAATACTCTCAGTTTAAGATACAATCATTGGAAATTCAAGACTTCTTTCTGGAGATTGTCTTCAGAGGCCTCATGGCAGAGTTTAATTCTTGTTTACTCTGGAGGAAAAGGGTCTAACTCAGGGGTGGTACACTTTTATCCTTTGAAGATTTATTTCATTTTAGAAATATTCCTCAACTCTTTTCATAGACATGTCAGGTAAGTAAGGTACCATGAACTATCTTTGGCTAAACTCCTACCCTCTCTACCCCCACATACAAAGTGTGGCTGTAAAATAATGGAACCAATTTTCTGTTACAGCATGCACATTGACTCTTAAAGGCTATTCCAGAGTTGAGGGAATTCCAAAAATCATCTGAGAATTAATGAAGTAAGTACCTAATTTCCCAAGTGATTACTTTGAAAAGTGAGGCTTAATTGGAGGTATAACTTCTGGCATGTTGGTTTAAAATGGTCACATTTAGCACTGGCATAAATACCAGACAGCCCTTGAGGTGTGCAGGAGAAAGACAGAGCCCTTTACCCCTGGAGATAATTATTTTCCAGTTGACAAGAGGGTCCCTATCTAATATTTTTGTTTGGAAGCCAAAAACTTAAACTGGAATTCTACTATAAGTTTTAACATTCCTCATTGTTTGTTGCTATGTTTCAGACTGAATTATGTGAAAGTGCTAGTCATTCACATCTTTAATCAATTCATAGACTGATGGGTGGTTCTATTTACTGAGTTGAATGGATATTAAATCAAGGCAACATATTTTTTTTGAGACTACTTTTGTGATGCATCTCAATCCACTGGCTCTTTTTAAATGGTGCCTTCATCCTTGCCTGCCTAATCAGTGACAAATTTTGGAACACCATATCTCCTTTGAAAATCTGTTTCACCATGACATCTGTAGGAGTTGGATATGTTCCTTTCTGGCAAAGGATGTGGTCTCCTTGCTTGGAAAGTACTCTACTTCTTTTAATCTCCCAGTGAAGCTATAAACTTCTCAATAGACACTTTATGCATATTTGGCAGCTAGCATTTGCAAAGTGGAGCAGCCAGCAAAAATTGGAATTCAGTGTAACCAAGCTCTTGAGTGATTTAAAAAAAATAATTCATGTACAGAATATTTTAGATGAAGCGATGTGGTCAAGTGAGTAGAGCATGTCTCTGGGAAGCTGGAAAAGTTACAATTTCTTCTCAGTAATAATACCACTGATTCTCTGTCTAGGGCTTCCTCAAGGTTAGTTTTACTGCTGTGACTCCACGTCCCTTGGGAATAAATTAAAATGTTTTTATGAATAGTATGAATTTGATAATATTTGGTGTGATTGTTCACTTTTGTTAACAAAAGCATGTCTCTTTGAATTTACAGACAAGGAGAGTCCAACAAATGACTTCAGATGTCTGGGAGTTTGCTGACTCAGTAGATCTAGCCACTGGATGACTGAATAACTTTTCTCCATATCAGAGATTTTCCCCCCATTTAAAACATGTTGGAAATATATAGCTTGTTAGTGCTATTGTTTTCTGTCCCTTCCCCAATCTAAAACATTGCTTTGAATTTATTTTGTATAAATTTTGTATTTACTGATCTGTGTACAGGTTATTTTTACCCTGTCAGATTTAAGCTCTTTCAGGACAGGGATAGTTCCTTTTCTTGTATTTGTTTCCTCAGACCCTAGAACAGTATGTGTCACCATGCTAGAGGTGGTATGGTATGGTGGACAAGAGTGATGGATTTAGAGTCAGAGAATCTGGGTTCAAATCCCACCTCTGACACCAGTGTGACTTTGGACAAGGCACTTGACTTTTTCTTTCAATTTTCTCATCTTTAAAATGAAGTGATTGGACTCAATAAACTCTAAGGTTCTATCTGTTTCTAAATATATGCTCCTGTGATCAGATAGGTACTTAATTAGTATTCATTGAATTAAAGTATAGTATTAAAAATAACAACAACTAAATAACTGGCATTTATATATGGCTTTAATGTTTTCAGAGTGTTTCACAAATATCTTATTTGAGAATCACAACAACCCTGTAAGGTAAGTGCTATAGGCAATGTTTGGTCATTTTTTCAGGAGTAGCTAACTCCTTATGACCCCATTTGGGGTTTTCTTGGCAAAGATACTGGAGTGGTTTGCCATTCCTTTTCCAGTTGATTTTTACAGATGAAGAAACTAAGGCAAACAGGGTCAAGTGACTTGCCCAGGGTCACATAGTCACATAGGTAGGTAGTGTTTGAGGCCAGATTTGAGCTCAGGAAGATGAGTCTTCCTAGCATTTTATCTATCTATCTATCTATCTATCTATCTATCTATCTATCTATCTATCTATCTATCTATCTATCTATCTATCTCTGTCTATATGTCTGTCTGTCTACCTACCTACCTAACTACCAATCTCTCATCTATCTATCTTATCTCTAAGTGCATTATTCCATGACTAATTTGTTTATAAAACAGAATCTTGGGGTGGCTAGGTGGCGCAGTAATAGAGCACCAGCCCTGGAGTCAGGAGGATCTGAGTTCAAATTTGGCCTCAGACAGTTAACACAAAAACTAGCCATGTGACCTTGGGCAAGTCACTTAACCCCAATGGCCCCCCAAAAAGCAAATATATATATATGTGTGTGTGTGTGTGTGTGTGTGTGTGTGTGTGTGTGTGTGTGTGT
>NW_027187327.1:10739522-10779915 GCF_028583685.1 Petaurus breviceps papuanus
TGTGTGTGTGTGTGTGTGTGTGTGTGTGTGTGTGTGTGTGTGTGTGTGTGTATCAGAATCTTTAAAAACAACAACAAAAGTCTCTGGTTTTCTCTCTATGCTACATATAGGATTTGAAGAGACCCACTGACATTTTCTAATTCTCAGTGTTGTCATTTTTTGACTATTGTAATGTGAACATGTCTTTCAGAGTTGCTTTAGATTTCCTGCTGCCTTATGATTATTACAGAATAAGCTAAGAACCCCAAATCAGATTCTAACAGTCATGGGAACCAAGATTGTTGGGAACAGAAGTTAACATCTTCATTGTACACTATGAGAAACAACCAATGTCGTGGTGATACATGTCCACATCAGGAAATATTAATCTTACTACTTCAGGGACTTCTGCATTTTGCCACCATTATTTTTATAACTAATATCTATCTGTATCCAAAGCTCTGTTCCCTAGACAGAATATGGAGTCTCTGACTGCAGCATGCAAAATGGTCTGATGCATGGATTTTTCCCACTCACCCCTGATTCTCTACATTCTGGAGGTTTTTGAAATGTTTCTTTAAGCACATCAACAGAAAAGTGGTGGATTGCAGGTGCAGAATGGAGTACACATTGTTTTAAACAAGCATCAACAAAGTGTTTATTTTAAAAATTCAAAAAGCAAAAGAAACACACTTCTTCAGCTTATCTTCTGCTTTGCTTTTTCAGCTTACCAGTAATTAAACCCTCTGCTCTCACTTGCAGACTAACAGGAATGGATTTGAATCCCCTGGATGACATGTATTAGATTAGTGTGAAGTTTGACTTTTGTGATTATAATTCTGTAGTTTCAGGGAGAAAGAGTAGCTGAATAAAATTACCTTTCCTGAATAGAAAGTAACTTTTATACCAAACCCATTGTATCCTTTAATAAGTTCTAGAATAAATACATACTTCCCGACAAAAATAATGGTAAGTTGTATTCCTGTAAACTTTGAAGGGTTTATAGAGGAATAAGTTGATTTGAGCTAAAAATGGGTGGGAAAATTATAGTGGTTCAAAAACAAGGGAATTATATATCCCTTTCTCCCTTGTTAGAGCTCTTTATTTTTTCCTTTTATAGATTTTATTTTGTTTAGTTTAAATTATTATTTTTGTTATTATTTTTTTTTACCATCGACAAGTCATATATTTTTAGTCATACTACTACAAATCTCTCGTCCTTATTTTCAGTTCACTTTTAAATTACACAGAAGTTACTTTCCTCCCTGTGACATAAACATTTTGACTTGTTTCCATACCAACCAGCAAACTTTAAAAGCTTAGATTTTTTTTAGGAAGGAAAAGAAGTTTGATGTATGACCCATTTTAAATTCTGTTCAAGTATTTCAGTCAATTTTTAATAAATGATACACTGGTCTATGACAGAAGGTTCATATGCCCTTAACCTGAAAGAAATTAGTTCAAGTCTAAAGGAAATAAGGCTGCAATAAAAATGCTAATCAAAATAAAAAATATGACACTACTCTAGTTTTGGTCTTGACCTGGCACCTAGGGTCAGATTGCAAGCTGAAGGAATGAAGCCTTCCCTTTAAAACAGTCTTCAGGGACCCCTGGCCCTACTACTCTTAAATAACCTACACTTATGAGGGTAAAAAGTGTCATTTATCCTACAGGGTACTGTGCAAATATCCATTTGGTTACTGAGGTCATCTGCTTGTACTAATACCTAATGAGAAACTATAGTTGAATTTGAGAAGAGCCAGTGAAAGTTTTTGCATCCCAAAACCTAATTCTATGAGAAGTGGTGCAGTAGTGAGTAGAGAACTAACCTTTAAGTCTGGAATATATGGATTTAATTTCCACCTCTGACACCAACTGACTATGTGACCCTCAACATGTTTCACTACACTCTCTAAGGCTTTAAGTTGCAGAATAGGGGGAAGAAAGATATACATAGGCAAAGGGATTTTCCTTGATGGGTATACTCTCTATTCATGAAATCATAGGTCCAGTCAAAAATAAAATTTGGTCATATGTTTTTGAGAACATCTAGAGGAAGGAAACATGGATGGGGTAGGTCCTTAAGGTCATGCTGTATGACAGTCAGGTGAAGGCAATCCTATGTTTAAACTGAAGAAAAGACTGTGTGTGTGTGCATGTGACACTGAGAAATAGCTGTCTTAAAGTATTTGAAGGGCTGTCACATAGAAGAATTGAGAATTTGCTCTAAAAGGAAGAACTAATAAAAATGGATAGAAGTTCTAAAGAGACAAATTTAGACTTGATATAAAGGGGGCGGAATCTTCCTAATAATTAGAACTATCTAAAATTAGAAGGGGCTGCCTCAAGAAAACTTCCTCATTAAGTGGAAATCAAGGCTAGATGACTCCTGGTAGTGAGGATTCTTGTTCAGATATAGGTTAAATTAGATGATGTCTGAGATGCCTTCTGATTCTAAGATTCTGTAATCATATGAGTTGTTAGCTTTCTTTAGGGAGCTTACCTAGATCTTTCTTTCATGCAGTTGGTCAGCTACGGTTTCATGACTCAATGGAATGGTTCTAAGTTGAAGTTATCATTTATTCCAATGTCAGATAGGTCAGGGTGGGGGGTTAGGTTTAGCTTGAATCTAGTGGGAATAGTGATTTGATCAACCATGAATTCAGCATTTACTACAGGTGGTACAGTGAATAGAGCACTGGCCCTAGAGTCAGAAGGATCTGAGTTCAAATGTGACCTCCGACATTTAACACTTACTAGCAATGTGACCTTGGGCAAGTCACTTAATCTCAGTTGTCCTGCCTCCCGACCTCCCCTGCAAAAAAAAAAAAAAAAGAAAAAGAAAAAAGCATTTACTGTATAGATTACAGGATGGAGTCCTAGCCAGAAAACAGGATAATTTCAAACTGAAGCTGCCAAGTGTCTCATTCTTTTCTGATGGTGACTTTTTTAATTTCTTTTTCTCAGCCATGTCAGCTTATTTCCCAGCAGTCAAATCAAACAAGGCTTGAAGACAAGGATTCCAAAATAGGCAGGGTATATACCTAAAGAAGAACGAATGACTTTGGCACAGCTCCTTGTCTCTGCCTGTACAACAATCTTACACACCTGATTACCTACAAAGATAGCCCTTTAAGCTATAGATCTCTCTCTGTGAAAGTTTGGGTGTGGAATGGGCGATTCCAAACAGGAGACTTAAATAAAGTGGATGTATGAAGGGAGATTATGTGGGCTTGCATTTACATGTAAAGCCCTGGGGTGCAAGGAAACACCCTGTCTCTTGCTAATGTTATGTAAATCCCACACAGACTAAGCAATAATAACATTTTTGGGGCATGAATATGAACCCCTTCCATCTGTAGCAAACGTTCTTCAATTTTCTTGCCTGATAAGATGCTTTAATAGAGAATATTATTTCTAGTGTCGTTCATTCTGTTTCCTTTTAAAGATAACAGAAAAATACACACACACTATATCTCACAAATCAATTTGTATCATGCCAATTTACTTTTCTTTGCAATGCAACAACTTCACAGTACCATATTAGGTGTGTTTGAGTCCTTTTTTCAAGGAAAATTCTTGGACATTTTTCAGGTGGTGAAATCTTGTGCTGGTCAGTGTGTCATTATGGGGAAGATTCGAAGGTGACATTATCTTTACTGGATCTCAGATTCAAAATTGAGAATGACCATTTAGATCAACTTCTTCATTTTATAGACGAGGAAAATAAAGCCTAGAGAGGTGAAATAATTTGTCCAAGATAAGATAGGTAGCAAGTGGAAGAGTTCAGGTTCAAACTCCGGTTGTCTACCTCCAAATCCAGCACTCTTTTTTTTTTTTTTACTAGAACACACAGTTTCAATTGAAACAGAGCTTCTAAATCAAAGAATGCCACAATAGTCTGTCCCTAATTGAAAAACTTGATACAAATGAATAAGTGGGACTGGGAGAATTTTGAAGAAACTCTAGCATCAAGGACATCTGGAACCTGTCATTGATAAATATATGACCTGTCATTATAAACAGCTATTACCCTGGAGGACTAACAATATCAGTTAGAGCCCTAGACCTACATGAGGTATATAAGCAAGCTTTGAATAAGACATTGAATCTTCTTCATCAGATGAGCTAATATAATAAAAGATAAGATCCATAAATGTGTAAGTAAGCTGGATCTAAAGACAGTATTGCTCATCAGACAAATCACATGCAAGAGAATGCGATTTCTTTGAGTGGATAGTATGTGGACAAGAGGAAATCATTCTACTATTCACTGTAAGGGATATGGATGTCAGATGACCTGGGTTCAAATTTAAGCTCCGCTGTTCACTATATTTGTAGTCTTGAGCAAGTTACTTAATCTCTTTGAGTCTGTTTCCTTATCTGTAAAATGGAGGATTTGGACTAAATGACCTCTAAAGAACTTTCTAACTCTGTATTGCTGATCCTTTGGCTATATTAAAAATCAAAGACTATTAAAAAAATGAGTCCTTTTTTAGTTGTTTCTTTTTGTCCTGATTAAGAAAAAGACTAAGACACAAGAAACAAAGAGTAAGGAGAGATGAGGAGTTCCTCAATGATGAATAATTAATACTGAATGAAGTCCTTCAGGAACCAGTTTTATTTAGCAATTTTCTATGTTATTTAGAAGAGGAATCTCACACAGAAGTAGTAATATATGAGAATGACACAAAGCTCTTTCAGATAACAAAATTCCATGCTTATTGAAGCTGAACTGTAGGAAGATTTTATAAAATCTTATGAGGGCTCAGAAGTAGGAAAAAAATGCTTCATTTTGAGTCAGAATAAGATAAAGCTCTTGTACAATGAAACACTTGAATTATATAGCACATATAGTACTTTAATTTAGCCTACAAAATCTTTTATGCAGTATTTTGTTTGATCTTGATGATATTCCATGAGGTAGGAAGTACTATTATGGCAATTTTACAGATAAGGTAAGTGAAGTAAGTGATTTACCTAGGATTACACAACTACTAAATATCTGAAGTGGGATTTGAACTCAAATTTTCCTTCCTCCAAGTCTAGCCATCTCCTCCTCCTCCTCCTCCTCTTCCTCTTCCTCCTTCTCCTCCTTCCACTATTACTTCTACCACCACCACCACCACCACCACCACCCCACCACTACTACTACTGCTACTACTACTACTACTACTACTACTACTACTACTACTACTTACTACTACTACTACTACTACTACTGCTGCTGCTGCTGCTGCTTCTACTAATTCTATTACTATTTCTACTACATAACGAATAGCACTTACTATATGTCAGGCATTGTGCTAAGTGCTTTACAATTATTATCTAATTTGATCCTCTCAGCAACTCTGCAAGGTAGGTACTATTAATCTCCCTATTTTGCAGATGAGGAAACTGAGGCAAACAGGTGTTGTGATTTGCCAAGGGTCACACAACTAATAAATATTTGAGGCTAGATTTGAATTCGGGTCTCCCTGACTCCAAGCCCAGACTCCACTATGCCACCTATCCACTATCCACAATTGCCTTATATTATACCAAGATATGTTTTTCATCTGTGTGGATATGCCCTTTGCCAACCTCTCTTTGATTTTTGGCCGGCCTTCATGAGATGCAATGTCTCCCTCCCAAAATTCATTCCCTAGCAACCAACTTTATAGAGATGAGTCTGTCTGTCTTTGGCTAGGCAGCTCTTTGGAGGACAGGTTCATACCCTGTTTGGCAAACAGCCTTTATGAAGTCAGCTTCATGCCCACACCATATTGAGGTATGAGAGGGAGACTTTAATGGAACCTTTGAGGAGATAGTATTGGAACTATCAGTGTGGGGAATGGAAAACATGGACAACTAAAACTCAACTTATAAGATGATGAGATCTATGTTATTAATTATTACACAGAAAAGGTATTTCAGGAGAAAATACACTATGTAGTGCCTCTAAGTGTTCCATGTAATACTCAACATTGTCAGGGAGGATAAAGAGAAAATTTTGTTTTATCCTTGTACAAATCCATGGTATGTCTGCCAATGGAATACTATATACTGTTTGAGGAGGCCTCTCAAAAAGGACATGGGGAAGCTGGAGAAATTCCAGAGAAAGGCAACTGAAATAGCAAAAGGAAATGGGGGGTGGGGTGGGAGTAAAAGGAGTTAGGTGCCCTAAGAGAATCATGTAATAGGACTCTGGTCTGGAAAGACAAAAACCAAGGAGAAAGATGATTAAGAGGGTATTTATAAAATATGTGAAGGGTAAGAATAGGGTGAATATGAACTTATTCATCAAATCCCAGACTAGAAGAACTAAGACACTACTTGTCGAAGCTTGATAGAATGAATAAAAGGAATTCCTATGATATATAGTGAGTATTAAACTCATGATATTCTTTACCTCAAGATGCAGTACATATATAAAACATTAAATACTAAAGGAGGATTAGAAAGATTCATGGCTAATAGGTCCATGACAAAATGATAAAGAGAAGCCAAGGCTCTTTGAAACACATCCCTGAATGTATTGTTTCACAAACTATCTCTTGGTGTCATAGTAAGAGATGAATATTGGTATATATGAGCTATTGATATTCCAATTCTTTAAGTCCAATTGATTCTTGGGGTTAGATCAAATTGGTGAGGAACTTCCAATCTATATATTTTACAGGTCTCATATAGAAAAAAGCTAATGATTTTTATTTTTTGGAGTTTCTTTGGATTTTATGCATTTTTCATAAATCCACAAACAGGTGACCCAAAAGTCTTAGTATCATTTTGAGTTCTAATAGCTTAAACCCATTAATATTTTTGGGCTATCTTGTATTCTGTCCTCATTCATCTTGTGAAGTACAGAATTTTTCCTCTATATCCCTCATTTTATTACATGAATTACATGTTCTTTTGTAGGGTTCATGTTAATTGGACTCATCTCCTCAACTAAAATTTTTAAGCTCTGAGATGTAGAGCCAAGATGGCAGAGTAAAAGCATGAGCTTTTACTTGCTTGAGCTCTCCCCCAAACCCCTCCAAAAAACTTTAAAATGACTCAATAAATTCTAGAGCAGCATAACCCACAAAATGATGGAGTAAAACAAATTTCCAGCCCAAGACAACTTGAAAGGTCAGCAGGAAAGGTCTATTACACCAGGGTAAGAGAAGAGTGCAGTCCAGTACAAGCCATGCCAATATAGGCTGGGCCCCACCAAACCCAGAGCAGGCCTTGGGTGTGACTGAATCACTGGCAGCAGTGCGCTTTCCAGATGGCTCAGCCCACAGATGCCAAAGACAACTTAGAAGGTCATCAGGAAAGGTCTGTGGCACCTGGGTGAGAGAGGACCACAGTCCAGCACACATTGCACCAGCACAACCCCAGCTACAGCAAACCAGGAGCAGGCCTTGGGAGTGACTGAATCAGCAGTAGCAGGGGCAGCAGCTGCTTCTGAAGCTCTCTGTTCACAGACAGTAAGGAGATTGAATAGCTGGTCAGAAGGAGATTACAGGGGTCTTTTTGCTAGCATTGAGACAGGATTTTGTTGCTTTGCCCATACTTGGATGTGGGTCCCAGTCCCTGGGTGGTAGTCCCACTGTGAGAAGGAGCAGTAGCACAGCAGAGCTTATAGCAGAAGTGGAGGGGAAACCCTGTTCAAGATTCCAGGGCAGAAAAGAGCACTTGTGGTCACTCACAGACTAAAGCACAGATCAGGAGAGTAGTAAATACTCTTCTTAGATTATATCACCTGGGAAGAACTTAAAACTTACAGGTTCCTATAAGTATCACTGAAAATAGCTGCACAAAACCCCTGAAGCTTGGGACAATGCACCACCCACCCCGGAAACAGAACCCTACTTTACAAACAGTCAAAAGTCAAGAAATAGGCTGGAAAAATGAGCAAACAATGGAAAAAAACTATGACTATAGGAAGTTATTATGGTGACAAGGAAGAACAAAACACAAATTCAGAAGAAGACAACAAAGTCAAAACTCTATCATCAAAAACCTCTAAGAAAAATATGAATTTATCTCAAGCTATGGAAGAGCTCAA
Source organism: Petaurus breviceps papuanus (assembly GCF_028583685.1). Classification (NCBI taxonomy): domain Eukaryota; kingdom Metazoa; phylum Chordata; class Mammalia; order Diprotodontia; family Petauridae; genus Petaurus; species Petaurus breviceps. The sequence continues at coordinate 10,747,537 of NW_027187327.1, forward strand.
AAATTTTTTTTTTTTGCTTTTTGGAGGGCAATTGGGGTTGTGACTTGCCCAAGGTCACATGGCTAGTTTTTGTGATAAGTATCTGAGGGTGGATTTGAACTCAGTTCCTCCTGAATCCAGGGCCGGTGCTCTACTCACTGTGCCACCTAGCCGCCCCTCAAAAAAGATTTTGAAAATCACCTAAGAGAGGTAGAGAAAAAATTGGTAATATAAATGAGAGTGATACAAGAAAATCATGAGAAAAGAGTCAACAACTTGGTAAAGGAGACACAGAAAAATACTGAAGATGGGTGGCTAGGTGGCACAATGAAAAGAGCACTGGCCCTGGAGTCAGGAGGACCTGAGTTCAAATCTGGCCTCAGACACTTAACACAACTAGCCATGTGACTTTGGGCAAGTCACTTAGCCCCAATTGCCCTCCAAAAAAAAAAGTAAAAAAAGAGAAGAATATTACTGAAGAAAATAACACCTTAAAAAACAGATTAGGCCAAATGGTAAAAGGGGTCCAAAAAGCCAATGAGGAGAACAATGCCTTAAAAAGTAGAATTGGCCAAATGGAAAAGGAGGTCCAAAAGTTCACTGAATAAAATATATCCTTAAAAATTTGAATGGAACAAGTAGAAGCTAATGAATTTATTAGAAATCAAGAAACAATAAAACAAAACCAAAAGAATGAAAGAATAGAAGACAGTGTGAAATATCTTATTGGAAAAACCTCTGACCTTTTCCAATAGATCCAGGAAAGATAATTCAAAAATTTTTGGACTACCTGAAAGCCATGATAAAAAAAAGAGTGTGGACATCTTTCAAGAAATTATCTAGGAAAACTGCCCTGATATTCTAGAACCAGAGGGTAAAATAGAAATTGAAAGAATCCATCAATCACTTCCTGAAATATGTTCCAAAAAGAAATCTGCCAGGAATACTATATCCAAATTCCAGAGTTCCAAGGTCAAGGAGAAAATGTTACAGGCAGCCAGAAAGAAACAATTCAAGTATGGTGGAGCCACAGTCAGAATAACACAAGAATTAGAAGTTTCTACAGTAAAGGATCAGAAGGATTAGAATATGATATTCTGGAGGTCAAAGGAACTAAGATTACAACCAAGAACCACTACCTAGCAAAACTGAGTCTAATCCTTCAGGGGGAAAATGGACATTCATTGAGATAGAGGACTTTCAAGCATTCTTGATGAAAAAACTAGAGTTGAATAGAAAATTTGACTTTCAAATATAAGACTCAAGAGAAGCATAAAAAGTTAAACAGGAAAGGAAAATTATAAGGTATTTGATAAGCTTAAACTGTTTATGTTCATACATGGGAAAATGATATTTCTAACTCATAAGACCTTTTTCATTATTAGGGTAGTTAGAAATACACACAAACACTCACATATGTGTATATATGTGTGTGTATAAATGTGTATATATACATATATACAGGGAACAGGTGTGAGTTGAGTATGAAGGGATGATATCTAAAAATAAAATTAAAAAGTGAGAAGAATGTTCTGGGAGAAAGAGAAAGGAGGAGATCAAAAATGAAGTAAATTATCTCACATAAAAGAGGCAAGAAAAAGCTTTTACAGTGGAGGGAAAGGAAGGGAGGTGAGGGAGAGTGAGTGAACCTTGCTTTCATTAGAATTGGCTCAAAGAAGGAATAATATAAACATGCAATTGGTTATGGAAATCTATTTTACCCTACAGGGAAGTAGGAGGAGAAGGGGATAAGAGAAGGGAGTCATTGATAGAAGAGGGGTGGGGCAGATTGGGCAAAGGGATAATCAGAAGCAAAATACTTATGAGGAAGGACAGGGTGAAAGGAAAGAGAGAATAGAATAAGTGGATGTGGAAGGAATAGGATGGAGGGAAATAAGCAATAGTAACTGTGAAAAAAATTTTGAATCAGGTTTCTCTGATAAAGGTCTCATTTTTCAAAAGTGTAGAGAACTGAGTCAAACTTATAAAAATCAGAACCATTTGATTAGATAAAAGACATATTGATAAATGATAAAAATGATCAAAAGATATAATCAGTTTTCAGATGAAGTAATCAAAGCTATCTATAGCCATATGAAAAAATATTCTAACTCATTCTTGATTGGAGAAATACAAATTAAAATAATTCTTAGGTACTATCTCAAACCTATTAGATTAGCTAATAAGACAGAAAAGGTAAAATGACAAATGTTGGAGGGGAGGTAGGAAAAATGAGATATTAATGCACTGTTGGTGGAGTTGTGAACTGGTTCAACCATTCTGCCAAACATTTGAAACTATGCCCCAAAGACTTTAAAACCAGGCATACTGTTTGACCTAGCAATACTACTACTAGGTCTGTATCCCAAAAGAAATTAAAAAAAAACAAAAAGGAAAAATGCCTATATACACAAAAATATTCATAGCAGCTCTTTTCTGGGGGTAAAGAATTGGAAATTGAGAGGACAACCATCAATTGGGGAATGGATGAAAAATTTGTGGTATGTTATTATGATGTAATACTATTGTACTATAAGAAATGATGAGCAGATTTCTCTCAGAAGAACCTGGAAAGACTTGCATGCATTGATGCAAAGTGAAAAGAATGTGTACTATGTAACAGCAATATTGTAAGATCATCAACTTTGAATGACTTAGCTATTCTCAGTAATACAACTCTCTGAGACAACTCTGAAGAACTTATGAAAAATGCTACCCAGCCCCAGAAAAAGAACTGGTGGTGTCTGAATACAGATTGAAGCATGCTTTTTTTTAACTTTATTTTTTTTGTCTATGTTTTCTTTTACAATATGACTATTATGGATTTGTTTTGCATGACTACACATGTATAAATATCAAATTGCTTGCCTCTCAATGGGGAAGGGGTGGAGAGGGAGGAAGGAAGAGAATTTGGAACTCAAAGTTTTAAAAACAAATGTTAAAAATTGTTTTTTTTATGCAACTTGGGAAAAATAATGCTAAATAAAATTTTAAGCTCCTTGAGGAGGGGCACCATGCCTTTTTCTTCTATTATGTTTCTGATAGTGTCTGTTGCAGTGTTGAATGTGTTGAATAAATACAGGGATTGTTAACTGATTATCCTGATAGTTCCAGTTACTTGAATGATCTCTAACAACATTTTAGATTAATGCAACTCACAGTATTTAACATTATTCTCATAAAAAAGAGACAATGCATGCAGGAATCCAAACAGAAGTATAATTCCTACAAGGTCTTTGTAGGGAATAAGTTGGACTAGATGACTTCTGAGGTCTTCTATAACTATGAGATTCTTTAATTCTATGTTTTATGTTTACTGAAAAGATAATATAGTTCAAAGATTTGTTTCAAAGCAATTATCCCTAAACATTTCTTTTTAAGGAAAATGCTCCTTGGAAGAGAATTTTGAGTTGATTATTTTAACAAAAGACTGAATGAATTGAAACAGAATGACATTGGTTACTGCTGATCCAGGCACACCCAGTGATTTCTATTCAGAAACATATACTTGAAACTCAGTACCATGAAACTGCATTCATTTAGAAACCACAAATTCAGGATTTGCAATAACTTTTAAATGACATAAATAATTCCTATTAATAAAAAAGTTTTGAATTCATTTTTCCTATGTGAAATTTTATGGTTTAACTCACAAATCAAGTGGAAAACATCAAAATTCAGTAGTTGTTTTATTGACACAATCAACTAAAATTTTCAATGAATCTTCAACTACTGACACCAGTAATGAATTATTATGTGTTAAAAGACTTTGGGCAGGTAGGTCTAGAGTCAGGAAGACTCCTCTTACTCAGTTCAAATGTAGTCACAGACACTTACTAGCTGTATGACCCTGGGAAGTCACCTAACACTGTTTGCCTCAGTTTTCTCATCTGTAAAATGAGGGGGAGAAGGAAATAGCAAACCACTCCAGTATCTTTGCCAAGAAAACCCCAAAAGGGTGACTACTTTTGAAGGGTCAGACAGGACTGAAAAACCACTAAACAATGACAAAGGGCTTTGAATTTGTGGTGTATTAATGGGTATGTTTGTGAAGTTGTCTCAGTGTCAAAGAATCAGGAAATTTTGGTTAGGTGGTTTCTCCCAGAGTCTTTAAGGAGGGCATCCAGGCCAGTCATCTCTTAATGACTCTTGCTTGGTGGCTGTCACCAAGAGCCACTCCTCAGAATCTCTCCATGCCCCATGCTCAACATCTTTCTCCCTGCCTTCCCTGCCCCTTTTTGAATTTCTTTATACATTATTTTCTCCATTAGAGTGTAAACTACTCAAGGACATGGACTAGTTTCTTTTTGCTAGTATTTGCATTTCCAGTTCTGGTACATAGTAAGCACTTAATAAATGCTTGTTGACTGACTTTTCGAGATGTAGGAAACTTCAGGTAATATCTTCTCCAACCTCCCTCTTTTTTTATAGAAGAGACAAATCACACACAAGACAAAAGGTTTAAATGAAAGTGAGACTGAATGCCAGACCTGAAAAGTTTCTTATTTTAATGTTTAAAATAATATATAAGGCATCATGAAATGATCTTCCTCAAAATTAATAATCAAAATCTGGTGAATGAACAAGGCAAAACAATTTGGTATTTTGCCATGAATTTTATGGGGATCAAAATATGTACACTCAAAAAGTTAAATTGTCCAATGGATCCATGATCATATCAGTTCAAAAGACCCATGTAATGATACACATTAAGAGGTATATGGAATGTTCAGAAAAACTAACACCTTTGGTGTGAGGACTTATTCATTTAATACCTTTGGTGTTCAACTGATTCATCCAGCTCTCATCTATGGCTCCAAGAAGTTCTAGTAGTCACACTCTGGTAAAACATCTTGGCAGATGGGCTAAACCAGACTGAGGGTAACTGACAGGCCTAAAACATGTCAGTGAGTTAGGGGAGTGTTTACCCTAAGCTTGTGAAGACTTTCCCTGTAGAAATAGGCAGAGGAAGACAATTTGTCCCCATGGCCATGAAGCAGGCATTGTGGAGCACTTAGAGTTTAATCAGGCTTGGAAGACGCTAAGGTCAAGGTCATCCACTATATCCCTGGCCATTTCCAGTCATCTTGAGTTTTGTCCTGCCATTGGACTTTGATGATTCAGGAAAAGAGAGTAGGCTGATGACTTTGTGCAACTCTGCCTCACTTTAATCTAATTCATGCAGAAGTCAAGATGTTACCTGTGCTGTCTTTGGTCCTCTTCAAAATGAAGGACAAACACAGCAACACAGATCAACCACATCTGCCCATCCTAAGTCACATCCATGTTCTCCAAAAGTTTGCCATATATTGTCTACCCAATGTGTTAAGAGACTTTCTCAGTTTTCTCCCAACATCACAAAGGCACCAGTACAACATGCTGACTGTCTAGTTGTCATACAACAAACAAATATTACAATAATCTGAGGAGCATCAGGTCCTGGCATTCTCAACCTAACCACCAGAAGGCAGCTCCACCTCTATCCCCCTTTGGTGCACCCCATCCTGATCCTTTGGGAGGAGCTCCAAAATGTAGGCTATATGTGAAAACATAAAGGCTTACTTCCTCATTTATTATCCATTCTGTTAACCTGCTCTCTCTAATTACTCTATCCATTGCTGATGTGCCCTCCTAGACCTGTCCCTTAAGCTTAGATCCGTTCACATAACACAGATCAGCCAAGCAATTTCCAAATGCTGTCAATTTAGCTATTGCTTTTCAAAGTTGGAATTAAAGTAGACAAGCATCTTTACTTTATGAAGCATGCCTAAAGAATAAGAAATGAGGAAGGACTCAACAATACTTCAATGTGAAATACCTTCTATGAAACAAGAATCTCAGTGATATCTGGAAATTCCATCTTTATAACCTGATTTTCTGCTTGGATCACACAAAGATGTGCCAGAGTGTATAATGGCATTGGTTAACACAAATTCATTTATGAGTTTGAATAATGAGCTGGGTTTGTAAATTTCATGCTGGGAAACAATAGTGTCAGGAGAGTTAAAAATCAGGATAAGCTAAAGCCTCTGGGAAAAGTTAAGGATAACAAAAAGGGATCCGGAGACAGAGAAAGGATTGTATGGGATGATAATAACAGATAACAGAGATAAGGCTGAGTTCAACTGTATCTGTTACATGTTTAACAAATGACACTTTTTGGAAAACATACCCATAATGCCCTTTTAAGTTTAACCTCAATTATTAACATTTTCTCCATCACTTTCTTAAGTCTAGACCATCAACAAAACAATAACTCAAACTTTAATTTGTAGCATTTGCTGATTTCCAAGGTATAAATGTTCACAGAAAATTTAACTATTGGATTTTTGAGTCAGTAGGAATTGACTCAGGCATACCCTTGTCTGAGTTTTTCAATTCTAATTTTACTTCTGTTTTTTCTGCCAGAGAGAATGACCTTTAGACTATCAAGGACAGGACAAAAGTGGCTAATAGGATATTAAATAGGAAAATAATAAGTGACCCTAGATGAGGTCAAATTACAAAGCCAAAATAATCTCCATTCTAAGGTAGTAACAGAAATGGTAGGGGTGGCTAGGTGGCACAGTGAGTAAAGCTCTGGCCCGGAGTCATGAGGACCGGGAGTTCGGATCTGACCTCAGACTCCTTAACACAAAAAAACTAGCTATGTAACCTTGGGCAAGTTACTTAACCCCAACTGCCCTCCAAAAGGCAAAAAAAAAGAAAAAAAGAAAAAAAAGAAATGGTAGATGAGCCACTGCAAAAGATCTCTAAAAAGTCACGGAGAATGGGATCAAAGGAAGCAATGCCCCAACTTTTGTAAGAGGAAAAAGAATGGACTCTGGAAAACACTTCTGTTAAAATTCCAATTTATTAAAGGAATGGTTAGAAGCAATGATCATGAAGAGTCAGTGTAGCCCTTAGCAACAGAGCCCTGCTTTCTAACAAATTTCACTTAACTATGAAAAGTCATCAATATTTGCATTGCATCTCTGTGTAAAGTCAAAAACAGGTTGATACAGTGGAAAAGTGTGTTTAAACTACAGTCAGAAGACCTGGGTTCAAATCCAGTCTCCTTAATTTAATTACTTTAATTATTAGATGATTTTAATCAGATCACATTAGCTCTCTGGGTCTCCATTTCCTCATCTATAAAATGAGATGATAGGACTGGATGGCCTTGGGGTTCCTTTCCTGCTCTAAATCTGTGATTCATCCATACACTTTAGGACATTAGAAGATTTTTTGATTCAAGAGTTACTTTTATGTAAGAATGAAATTTAATGAAATCAATAATTAATGAGTTAATTTCTTCACATTTTTAGTCTGGGTTAGGAAAGGGATTAAAGTTGGACCTAGGATTTTATTAATATGAGGAAGATCCAGAAAAGGAAACAACCTTTACCAATTCAAGTTATCACTATCTCCATAACTTATAGTCTTAGAATGTTGCTTTGATGCAGGAATACTTAAGCTGGGGTCCATAACATTAAAAAAATTTGATGGTTGCATTTCATTATAATTGTTTTCCTTTATAAAATCATTATTTCGAGACATGGACCCAGTTTTCACCAGACTGGCTTCCCAGCTTTGAGACCTCCTCTCTATCCATCATGAGGTAGCTAGGTGGCATAGTGCATAGAGTGCCAGACCTGGGGTCAGGAAGACTGATCTTTCTGAGTTTAAATCTGGCCTCAGACACTTCATATCTGTGTGACTCTGGGCTAGTCACTTTATACTGTTTGCCTCAGTTTCCTCATTTGTAAAATGAACTGTAGAAGGAAATGATAAACCACTTCAGTATCTTTGCCAAGAAAACTCCAAATGGGGTCATGAAGAGTCAGACACAACTGAACCACAACATCTATGTTCAATATGCCATATGGCTTCCCTTTTTGTCATAAATCACTGCTAAATGAGGACTACTTACCCCCCTTGTCTCCACTAAGTTGTCTGATGACCAAGGAAAGCACTTAGTTTGCTTATTCAGTCCTAAAGAGAGAATTTGAACATTCCTCTGCCAGCTACCCTATTGACCCTAACTGGATAAAATGATCTCCATAGTAGAGGATGGATCGAAATGTATATTATTCATGGCACAAGGTTGTTTTTCATGAACAAAATCTTCCAGAAAAGAAAATTGTCCTTAAAAAAATTCCTGTCTTTTCCTGGAAAGAGGTGGGAATGTGTTGTTTATATCTGTGTGCCCCTTGAGCATATACAGTTCAACAAACTTGGGAATACTTCAAAAGGGAAATATAAAGAGGATTTTTAAGAGAGGAAAAAGCACAATCACAGAATTTTTAATGTCATGAATGCTTTTCTATAATCAAGTGGCAGCTTGAGTAAATGTTCATTTGGCTATCAGAAAGCTATTGCATTCAATGCTTGCCAGGTCACTTCTTTGATATCATTGGCTAGGATGTGGCCTTTGAAAATTTCTCTTCCCTTAAATTAGTCTAGTCTAAACATATTGGTGAATAGCATTGCATCTGTGATCCAAATGCCAATGTTCCCCACTAACTTAGTAAAGTTCTCTCTTGTAAGGAACACTTAGGAATTTGCATTCTAGGAAGATTGTTGTCATCTAAAAATGTTAACACTGAAAAATTAACCTGTGTTTGAAAGGAGAGAGCAAAGGTTTTGGCTCATTTAGGAAGCTTATGGTATCCTTGTTTGATGATGCTCCAGTAAACAATTCTGATCTTATAAATTTAAAAATAAAAATGTTAAAGCATTTAATTACATTCAATGATCCTTCCTTAGCTCTATTTGCAAAAAGGTTTGAGGAAAAACTTCACTGTTTATTCTGAAAAATAAAGCTGGCAGAATAGGATAACATTCTCAGAATTTAAATTTAGTTTCTAATAAGAAATCAAGTACTAAAATAGAAAAGAATTTATAGATGAGAGCTGATGAGTCCCTATTATAACATATTTGTCTCTAACTTAAAGGACTGTAGATACTAAAAACTGAAAGGGGACTTTAGAGATCCATCTAATTCAACTCTCTCATTTTACAGGTGAGGAAACTGAGGTCCAGAGTGGTTGTGATTTGCTCAAAGTAATATTGCTAGTAAATGGTAAAATTAGCATTTGAACCCATGTGTTCTGATTCATCCAACTGTACCAAGAGTTATGCTTTCAGTTCATCAGTGTGATTCTGAAGCTGATGCCCACAACTCCCAAAATCCATGTAAACCATTGCATTCCCAGTGGCTGGAGTTTGGTTTGAATGTGACTAGTTTCATAATGAAATGTTCTATCATTCTATCTATGGAGACTACAAAGGCTAACAGTTTCCCTGAAGACATATAGTAATATGAAAAGATTAAACACCATGCCTGCAAGACCAGCTAATGATGGCTTCATTCAATATTAAAATATATTCAGAAAATTCTTTTTTGGAATTGATCAAACAGTAAAGAAACAGAAAGACTAGATTGAGAAAAAAATGTTAGATATCAGAAAGACAGGAGAAAAGTTATATAGTATCATAGATGTAGTGCTGGTAATCTTAGAGATTTTCTAGTCCAAATGCCCCTCATTTTTGAAAATGAGAAAACTGAGGTTGCAAGGGGTTGAGTGATTTTTCCAAGGTCACAAAGCTAGTAAGTGGCCAAGCTAGGATTAAAATCCAAGTCCTCTGTCTCTAAACCTTGTGCCCTTTCTATGTGATAACTGAACAATGGATTCTTTATGTTTTAATGTTTTCTACCTGTACCATATCTTGTGGTAAAGAATTTCATTGGGGCAGCTAGGAGGCACAGTGAATAGAGCACTGGCCCTGGAGTCAGGAGAACCTGAATTCAAATGTGACCTCAGACACTTAACAATTACTAGCCATGTGACCTTGGGCAAATCGCTTAACCCCAATTGCCCTGCTTCCCCCCTCCAAAAAGCAAAAAAAAAAAAAAGAATTTCATGAGTTTAATACACATTATATCATATGGGAATTCCTTTTATTCATTCTATCAAGTTTCAACAAGTATCGCCTTAGTTCTTCTTCTAGCCTGGGGTTTTGATGAATAAGTCCATATTCACCCTATTCTTATTCTTCACAGGTTTTATAAATATCCCTTAACCATCTTTCTCCTTAGCTTTTGTTTTTCTAGACTGGATTCTTGATTATTTTACATGATTCTTTTAAAGCTCCTTACCTTTTTACTCCCACCCCACCTCCCATCTAGTTTTGTTGTTTCAGATGCCCTTCTCTGGAACTTCTTCAGCTTCTTCATGTCCTTTTTGAAAAGGCTCCTCTAACAATATATAGCACTCCATTGGTAGATACTTCATGGTTTTGTACAGGGATAGAACAATTTTTGTAAGGATGCCATGTACAGCTGAGAAAAGTTATGCTCCTTTCTACTCTCATTCACTATTCTCTAGAGGGCTGTCACATCTAACTTTTCTAAAATTCTATTTGTTGCCTTAGCTTTTTTCTTGTTTATTTTATTAGTACATTTATCTAGGTCAGAGAAGGGTAAATTGAGGTCCCCCATTAACATTATTGTCAATTCCTGTAGTTCATTTAGCTTTTACTTCAAGAGTTTAGATAAAAGGGCATTTTGGGAAGATGGTGGAGTGGGTTGGGGATTTTCAGGCTCTCCACATTTCCTCCATGTACAGATGAGGGTAGCCACAGGGTGACTGTGGAGCTCAGAGGTGAAGGGGGTGGGGCAGCTGTCCTCTTTAGGTGACTTGGGAGGACTTTGGAGGCAATGGGACCTCCAGGGTCTGAGGTTTGATCTGGGTGGGGCTCTAGAGGACAGCTTCATTGAAAGACTAAGTAGGCCTCAAGAGCTTTCACCTCACAAACTTTCACCTTGGGGCCTCTAGGGCTTTCACCTTATGAACTCTTGCCTCATAGGCTTTCATCTGGCTAAGTCGGGAAGATTGTATCTGGAGGCCAGGTCTGATGGGGATGACTGGAAATGATCCAGAGCTATGGCTATGTGTGAGGAGGATTGAGCACATGCCCAATGAGTGTGGTATCCATGGGGATTAAGAAGATTTTTGGAACAATGTTGATGTTGAGGGGGGGGGGGTTCTCATAGACTAAATTTTCCAGAAAAGAAAATTGCACTTTTAAAAAATGTCCTATCTTTTCCTGGAAACCTAACTGTGGGTTAGAGGAAGAGAGGAGTCCCTAAGGTTGAGACCCTAGACAGAATTCAGAAAATAACAGTGAGAACCAGAGGCCTATGGCAACATTACCCACAACTTGAGATCAAAACTTGATTAGAATAATGAGCTGCTAAAAGTAAAATAAAACAAAATAATAAAATAAAACAAAATAAAAATGAGTAAGATACTAGGTATCAGAGTTAAGAAAGCAGGGACTCACCTGAGCTATCTTAAATTCCTCCTCAAGCAACTGTAAATAATGCCTCTAAGTGAATTCTTGGGTGAAACAATTTTTCAGCCAAAGACAACTTAGAAGATAGGCAAAAAGATTTTTCTCACTGGGGTGAGAGTGGAGCATAATACAACTCAGACAATGAACCCAGGAAGCCAGCAGCAGGCCTTGGGGGTGACTGAGTTGGCAGCACTGGTTTCAGGAGCTCTCAACCAGTGGTAAGTTGGTTGCACAGCTAGTTAGAAGGATATTACAGGGAATGCTTTGCTACACTGTATGCAAGACTTTGTTGCATTGCCCATGAGTCCTTAGGTATCACAGTCCCAGGATTGGAAGAAACACTAGCACATTAAAACATGTGGTTGGTCACAGGGGAACAGGGACCCTGGTCAGAGTTCCATGGAGGAAAAGAGTGCTTGTGGTTGCTCACAGAACAGAACATAGGCTAGGAGAGCAGTGATCACATTTCTTCTTAGATCATACTACTTCAGAAGAACTGAAAAATGGCAGACCCCCCTGCCCCGAACTAACTCTGAAAACATCAGCATGCCTAACCTAAAATTTTGTGCCTGAAAAAAAAATGAAGACAGTGCTCCCTCTACCCTGGGAGTAAAGCTGAACTTTAAAATAAAGTTAAAAGTCAAGAGGGACAATTAGGTGGATAGAGTGTTGGACCTAGAGTCAGGGAGATTCATCTTTCTGAGTTCAAATCTGTCCTCATACACTTACTAGCTATGTGACTCTGGGTAAGTCACTTAACCTTGTTTGCTTCTGTTTTCCCATCTGTAAAATGAGCTGGAGAAGGAATTGGCAAACCACCCCAGTATTTCTGCCATGAAAACCCAAAATGGAATCATAATGAGTCAGACAAAATTGAAAAACGACAAACCAAACTTCAAACTTTAAACAAAAAGTTTAAAAAAAGGCTGAAAAATGATCAAACCACACACACACACACACACACACACACACACACAAGCACCTGATCATAGAAAAGTTACTATTGTGATGGGAAGGTGAAAACTCAGAAGAAGACAACAAAATTAAAACAGCTACATGCAAAGCCTCAAAGAAAAAATTGTGAATGGAAGAGCTCAAAAAGGATATCAAAAATCAAGTAAGAGAGGTAGAGAAAAAAATCAGAAAATAAATGAAAGTGATGAAAGAAATAATGAAAAAGGGTCAACATCTTGGTAAAGGAGGCACAAAAAATACTTAGAAAAACAACACTTCAAAAAACAGAATAGGTCAAATGAGGCATGAGCATCCACTGAAGAGAACTCCTTCAATAACAGAACTGGCCAAATGGAAAAAGATGCACAAAAATTAATTGAAAAAAATTTTTTTTAAAAAGTAGAAGCAAACTTCTCTGATAAAGACCTCATTTCTCAACTATATAGATAGATGAGTCAAATTTATAAGACAATTGAAAAATGGTCAAAAATATGAACAAGCAATTTTCAGATCAAGAAGTCAAAACTAGTTATAGGAAAAATAAACCTCACTACTGATTAAAGAAATGCAAATTGAAACAACTTTGAGGCATCAACATACATACCTATCAGATTGGTTAAGATTACAGAAAAGAAAAATGACATATATTGGAGGAAGTGTGAGAAAATTGTGACACTAATGAATTGTTGGTAGAGTTGTGAACTGATCTAACCATTTTGGAGAGCAAGTTGCAACTATACACAAAGGGCTTTAAATAGTTCGTATGTTTTGATCCAGCAACACCACTACTAAATCTATATTCTAAAGAGATTTTAAAAAAGAAAAATTACCTATAGGTACAAAAGTATTTATAGAAGCTCTGTTTTATGGTGGCAGAGAATTGGAAATCAATGGGATTCCTATCAAATGGGGACTGACTGAATAAGTTATGGTATATAATAGTAATGGAATACTATTATGTTATAAGAAATGACAAAAAGATGATTTCAGAAAATCCTAAAAAGCTTCCATGCGCTGATGCAAAGTGAAGGGTACAGAATCAAGAGAACATTGTACACAATAACAGCAATATTGTGTGATTATCAACTATGAATGACTTAGCTATTCTCTTAGCAATACAATGATCCAAGACAATTCCAAAGGACTCATGATGAAAAATGCTATCCATCTCCAGAGAAAGAATTGATGGAGTCTGAATGCAGGTTGAAGCATACTTTTTTAAAACTTTATTTTTCTTGTGTTTTTTTTTTTGGTTTGTATTTTCTTTCACAGCATGCCCAATATGGAAACATGTTTTGCTTGACTGCACATGTATAATGTATATCAAATTGCTTGCTTTTTCAATGAAAGGGAAGGGTGGGGAGGGAGGGAGAGAGAGAATTATTCTGCTCTCTGCTTCTGTTTTTTGGATGAGTTAATCCCATTGACATTCAAAGTTATGGTTGCAAATTGTGATTTACTGCCTTCTTATTCTCTTCCATTTATCCTTTTCTTTTTCACCCTGTGCCCTCTTTAAAAATCTGTTTAGTTTTTGATCACTGCCTCCCTTAATCTACCTTTCCTTTTGCTCCCTTTCCTTTCTTTTAGCCCTTTCCCCTCTTACTCCTCCAGTGGGTAAAATGAATTTCTATATTCAACTGTATTGTTCCCTTTTTAAACCAGTTCAGTTGAGTGAGGTTTAAGCATTGTCTGCTCCCTCCTAATCTCCCCTTTATTGTAAAATCTCTCCCTTTTGTGCCTCTTTTATGTGAAATAATTTCTACCATTCTTCTTTTCCTTTCTTTCTATTTCCAGTGCATCCTGCTTTTTTTCATCCTTCCATTCTTTTTTTTTTGAGTCATCATAATTGACTCCCTCCCATGCCCTTTGTCTATGTAGATGTCTTCTAATTTCCCCAATAATGATAAAGTTCTTAGGAGTTACATATAACACTTTCCCATATAGGAATGTAAACCCTTTAACCTTATTAAGTTCCTTGTGATTTCTCTCTCATGGTTATCTTTTTATGACTCTCTTGAGACTTATGTTTGAATATTAGATATTCAATTCAGCTCTGGTCTTTTCCTCAGGAAGACTTGAATGTCCCTTATTTCTTTAAATATTCATTTCCCCCCTCTGTGATATTATACTCAGTTTTTCTGGGTAGGCTATTTTTGGTTGTAACCATAGCTCCTTTGCTTTCCAGAATATCATATTCCAAGCCTTCTGCTGCTATACAGTTGTAACTGCTAAATCTTGTGTGATCCTGTCTGTGACTAAATAGATATAAACATATATAATATAATATATAATGTATATGTATATACATATGATTATGTATATATAAACATACATATTTGTACAGTTGTATGCACACTTATGTATCTATCTATCTATCTATCTATCATCTATCTATCTATCTATCTATCTATCTATCTATCTATCTATCTATCTATCTATTCCTGGGATATTTTCATTGTGGGATCTCTTTTTTTTTGCATGTAAAAGCCAATTTTTAAAATAAACATTTGTTTTTAAAACTTTGATTTCCAGATTCTTTCAATTTTCCCCTCCTCACCTAACCCCACTGGGAAGACAAACAATTCAATATAGGCTGTACATGTGTAGTTACAAAAAATGTTTCCAAAGTAGTTGTATTTCCCTCCATCCAATCCTGCCCCCCCCCACTTATTGTATTTTTATTTTGATCCTGTCCTTTTTCAAAAGTGTTTGCTTCTAACTACCTTCTCCCCCAAGCTGCCCTCCCTTCTATCATCCCCCCTCTTATCCTCTTCCCCCCTAATTTCCTGTAGGGTAAGATACCTAATTGAGTGTGTATGTTACTCCCTCCTTAAGTCAAAATCAATGAGGGTAAGGTTGACCCATTCCCTTTCACCTTCCTGATCTTCCCCTCCATTGAAAGAGTTTTCTATTGCCTCTTTTATATGAGATAATTTACCCTATTCTATTTCTCCCTTTCTCCTTCTCCAAATATATTCCTCACTAACCTCTTGATTTTATTTTTTAGATATCATCCCTTCATATTCAACTCATCATGTGCCCTCTGTCTATGTATACATGGACACAAATACACACACATATATATACACACTTACACCTTTCTGTACATACATACATATATGTATGTGTACATATATATTCCCTTCAACTATCCTCACACTGAGAAAAGACTTATGCGTCACAATTGTTTTTCCATCTAGGAATGTAAATAGTTCAATTTTAATAAGTTCCTTATGATTTCTTTTTCCTGTTTACCTTCTCATGCTTCTCTTGCTTCTTGTATTTGAAAGTCAAATTTTCTGTTCAGCTCCGTTTTTTTTTTTTAATCAAGAATGCTCTACTTCATTGAATGACCATATTTTCTCCTGAAGCATTATACTCAGTTTTCTGGGTAGGTGATTATGAGTTTTAATCCTAGCTCCTTTGACCTCCAGAATATCATATTCCAAGCCCTTCAGTCCCTTAATGTAGAAGCATCTAGATCTTTTGCTATTTTGATTGTTTTTCCACAATACTCAAATTGTTTCTTCCCAACACCTTGTAATATTTTCTCCTTGTCCTGGGAACTCTGGATTTTGGCTATAATTTTCCTAGGAGTTTTCTTTTTGGGATATTTTTCAAGAGGTGATCAGTGAATTCTTTCAATTTCTATTTTGCCCTCTGGTTCTAGAATATCAAGGCAATTTTGCTTGATAATTTCTTGAAAGATCATGTCTAGGCTCTTTTTTTTGATCATGGCTTTCAGGTAGTCCAATAATTTTTAAATGATCTCTCCTGTATCTATTTTCCAGGTCAGTGGTTGTACCAGTGAGATATTTCACATCTGTTTTATAGTATCTTGATTTCTCATAAAGTAATTAGCTTTTAGTTGCTCCAATCTAATTTTGAAGGAGTTATTTTCTTCCGTGAGCTTTTGAAATTCCTTTTTCCATCTGGGAAATTAGATTTTTTAAGGCATTGTTCTCCTCATTGGCTTTTTGGTCCTCTTTTGTCATTTTGAGGTAGTCTATTTTTTTTTAAAGCAATAGGGGTTAAGTAACTTGCTCAAGGTTACACGGCCAGTTATTTCTGGGTGTGGTGCTGAGTATCTGAGCCCGGATTTGATCCAGGTCATCCCGACACTGGAGCCAGTGCTCTTACTTGCTGAGCCACCTGGCCTCCCCTAAGCAATTGGGGTTAAGTAACTTGCTCAAGGCTACGTGGCCAGGTGTTTCTGTGTGGGTGCTAAGCATCTGAGCCTGGGATTCGATCTCCAGGTCTTCTCAACACTGGAGCCGGTGCTCTTACTCGCTGTGCTACCTGGCCGCCCCGGTAGTCTATTTTTTAAGGTGTTATTTTCTTCAGTCAGGCTGTTAACTCACTTTTCATGATTTTCTTTCATCATTCTCATTTCTCTTCCCAATTTTTCCTCCACTTCTCTCCCTTGATTTTCAAAATCCTTCTTGAGCTCCTCCATGGACTGCAATCAATTCATATTTTTCTTGGAGGCTTTTGATGCAGGAGTTTTGATTTTGTTGTCTTCTTCTGGCTCCATGCCTTGATCCTTTTTATCCCCCAAAAAGGATTCTATGGTCTGTTTGTGCTTCCTCTGCTTGCTCATATTGTCAGCTGATTACTTGACTTTTGAGCTCTTTGCCATAGTAGGACTCTGCTTCTAGAGTGGAGAGAGCTATGTACCAAATTCCTGGAGTTTTTGCAGTTGTCAGAGCTATGAGGAGGATGGCCTCTCCATAGCCACCACAAGTTCTGGCACACCAGTGTTCCTCATCCCATGACTACCACCCAAGACTCTG
Organism: Petaurus breviceps papuanus; assembly: GCF_028583685.1. Classification (NCBI taxonomy): domain Eukaryota; kingdom Metazoa; phylum Chordata; class Mammalia; order Diprotodontia; family Petauridae; genus Petaurus; species Petaurus breviceps. The sequence goes on from NW_027187327.1 coordinate 10,764,603, forward strand.
TCCCAGATCCAAGCAGGTCAAAGCAAGAGCAATTACCCTCTGAATGATTGCTTAGTCCTCCTATGATCTGCAGGCCAGGAGCTCCAGAGGCAGTCATGTGGCAGCAGCTGCAGCTGCCATGCTTCCACAAACCTCTCACCCCAGGGCCAGGGGCCAGCTCACACTTTTCTCTTCTCCTGGATCCACACTCACCTTTTACTTTGTCTTTGGTGTTTATGGGTTGAAAACTCTGGAAACTGCCACAGCTGCTGGTGATTCACTCTCCTGAAGTTGGCTCTGGCTGGTCTGTACCACTCATCAGGCCACCCCAGGTCTGGTGCATGTGGCTCATGGAGGTCTGTGCTCAGCTCCCAGTGCTCTCTGATAGACCCTTCCTGTTGGCCTTCCAGGCTGCCTTCAGCATGAGATTTGTTTCTCTCTGTCATTTTGTGGGTTCTGTAGCTTTAAAATTTGTTTAGAGTCATTTTTTTTACAGGTATTGGAGGTGGTTGGAACTCAAGCAAGTCCCTGCTTTTACTCCACCATCTTGGCTCCATGGGATCGAGGTAATTAGATTCTTTCAGTTTTTACTTAGCCCTCTGATTCTATGATATCTGGGCAGTTTTCCTTTATAATTTCTTTAAATATGTCATTTAAGCCCCTCTCCCCTTTTTGAAGTAATGGCTCTAATAATTATTAAATTATCTCCCCTCAATCTATTTTTCCAAATCAATTGTATTTCTGGTGAAATATTTCATTTTTTTCTATTTTTTTTCAGACTTTCAACTTTGTTTTATTACTTCATGATGCCTCATGGAGTTATTAACTTCCACTTAACTACATAGCTAGTGGGTGCCCAAGGACAGATTTGAACTCAGGAAAATGAGTCTTACTGACTCCAGGCCTGGTACTCCATCCATAGCCCCATTCAGTTGCCCCCTTATACCTTTTACCAAACTTTTATTTCTCTTCTCATGATTTTCTTGCATTATTTTCATCTTTTTCATTTTTTTCCTCTACCACTCTTCTTTGATTTTAAAAACGATTTTTTTGCTCTTTTATAAATCTCTTTCTTTAGCTCTTCTAGCAATCCTTGTTGTGTTTATGAGCAGTCTGAATTTTTTCCTTTATTTGCTTGTTGATGTTTTTTAAAGCATTGTTTTCTCCCTAGTTTGTATTTCGAGTTCCATACCACCAAATACATTTTTTATGATCAGGTTATTTTTCACTGTTTCATTTTTTTCAGTTTACTTCTTGATGTCAGACATCATGTTGGAGTTGGACTTTGCTCACATCTGGGTGGGGGATGGCCATATTAAGTTTCTGTGGCTAGATAGGGGGAACTGTTAGTTTTTACTGTTTCCTAGATGGTGTGATATGGGGAGAGTTTTGGTCATTATCCTCCTGGTCTGTGCTCTTGTCCTTACCCAGTCATAGCCTTTTCTCCTTTATGACTTACCATAGATGGTAACCATTCATCTCCATCCTGGTATTGCAATCTAGAACTAGGTAATGGGCAGAGGAACCACCAAATGCCACCCAGTCCTGAATCCACTGCTAGCACAGGGGTCCCTTGTAATATCTTTTTGACCAGATGTTTAGTCCCCTTACCATCCTGATGTGCTAAATACTCTTGGTGTTGTCATTGCTGCTGTTGCTGCCACCACACGATGCTCCTGGCCAGTTCTTTATCCCAAAGTTTTCAGATCTCTCTTTCTGTCCTCTTGAACTGCTTTGGCCCAGAAAAATGAGTCACTGTGATTTTTTTCTAATCCTTTTCAAAATTTGATTTGACATATTTTATAAAAGTTGTTTTGAAATGCTCAAGTTACTCCACCATCTTGGATCTGCTCTCCCCACAACCCCTTTCAATCTAATTTCTGCCCTCATTATTCAACTGAAACTGAACTCTCCAAACTTACCAGTGATCTGTTAGCTGCTCCAAATATTTTTTTTTACTAGTTTTTATCCATTTTAGCCCTCTCTCTTTGTATTTGCTAACAGTATTTCCTACTTGTTCATTTTCTACTTGTATTACCAGTTTTTCCCCATCTTCTTTGCCAGTTCATCACTCACATTACTCTCTGTTACTGTTGGTATTCTCTAAGGTTCTATCTATCTTGAGTCTTTCTCTATTCTCTGTCTCTACTCCCTTGTCAACTTCACTGGCTCCTATGGATTTATCTATCATCATTATGGAGTAGACTCCTAAATCTTTATGATCAACTTCAGACTCTCTTGTCAAGGTTTAATCTTGTATTACCAATTGCTTATTGAACATTTCAAATTGGTGTCCCAGTGACATCCTAAATGCAATAAGTCTAAAGTTGAATTAATAATCTCTTTCCATAAATTTTCCTCTCTTCCAAAATCCTTAATTAATGTCAAAGGCAATGCCATCCTTCCAGTGTCTCAGTTTCATCCCCTTGGCATCATCCTTCACCATCCTCTTCACTCACTCTACACGTTTAATCTGTTGCAAAATCAGGCCATTTCTATTTTCATAATATATATCAAGTTTAACTTCTTTTCTTTACTCACACTGGTACCATTTTAATTTAGGCTTTCATTACCTCTTGTCTAGATTATGGCAACAGTCTATTAACTGCTCTACCTGCCTCAAGTATGTCACCATTCTAGTCCATCCTACACATTATTGTCAAAGTAATAAGCAAAAATCTGACCACGTGATTATCTTACTCAACCAACTCCAATGACTTTCTATTACCTCCTGGATGAAATATAAACTTCCCTCTTTAGCTTTTAAAGCCTCTCACAATCTGACCCCAAATAACCTTTCCAGCCTCTTTGGATATCCCTCCCTACCAACCACCCTGTGATCAAGTCAAACTGGTCTTCTTTCTGTTCCTCATAACATTTCAACTCTCATCTCTGCTCCTTTTCACTGGCCATCCTTCATTCCTGGGATGAACTCCCTCTTTATATCTATGTTATGGAGTCCCTTTCTTTTCTTTTTTTTTAAGATATAGCCCAAGCACCATCCTCTGCATAAAACCTTTTCTTATTCCCCCAACTCCTACTTCCCTCCAGCTCATCTTTATCTTTAATTTAACTACTTTCCATCCCTTTCATAATACCATACAGCACAGTAATATTCCATTGCTTCCTGACTGAAAATTAATATAATTTCTACACTAGCAGAGATTACAGCTCTAATGGAATAGGGAAAAGGAGATAATTTTTTCTTTTGGTGATTGAATAATTGAATCTTAGAGATGGAAAGAGACTTTTGATACCATCTAGTCTATTCCTTTCATTTTACCAATAAATAAACTGGGTCCAAGAGAGGTTAAATAGCTTTTGCAAGGTAAGAAATAGCAGCAGAGAAGGGACTAGAATCCAGAAGGTGGAGGTTAGGAAATGTCTGTAGCATATGATGATGCTCAGCCCTTGAAAGACACTTGGTTGTGTGCTACACTTATTGAGTACCATTTGCTCTTTCCTATGCCTGCATTCACTTGATTTTCTTCACTAGATTTCTATTTTTTCCTATTTTTTAAATACCAAATACAATTGCTGGACAATTGCTCAAAAAGTATTTAAGGATTTGCTATATGCCAGGCACTGTGATACGTGCTCAAGATACAAAGACATAAATGAGTTAGTCCCTTAACTTAAGGAGGTTACAATCTCCTGGGGGAAGCACTATATAAACATAGAGAATGTATGCAAAATATAGGCATAGTAGGGGCAATCAGGAAAGGCTTCAGGTATGAGGTTGGGTATGAGTTCAGTTATGAAAGAAAAGATGTATCTAAGGGGTAGAAATGAGATGTGAGGGCATTCCAAGCATGGTAGATACTTGGGTCAAAGCCATGGAGTTGGGACATGATCTGTTAGGAACATCAGGAGGTTAGTTAGACCAGATCAGAGAGGACATGAATAGGAGCAATGATACTAATTTTTGTGGCTGTGAGGTGACAAAAGGAACTACTGATGACAAACTGTGCCTATTTTACAACATTACCTAGGGCTAACCTTTTGTCCTGTTCTGAAAATTTTCCTTTAGTATAGCTTCACACATGGTCTATCTCTGTCTGGAAGGCCCCTAGAGATGGTGTAAGGCAATGTGTAGCTGGCTGGTGATGCTACACAGTTGGGTGGAATCAGTTCTTCCCAACTAGGTCATATGACTGACTTCAACAACAGCTTATAAGGCTCCCTAAAGAGACAGAAAAGCCTCAGGCTATGCAACTTATAGGGAAAATACAGGCACCAGTCCAGACTCAGTCACACGATGGGTGATTCACATGGAATATGTTTTCTACCTAACACCTCAGATCTCTGGGTAATTCCAAAGCATAACCAGTTGTACACTGGGCCAAGGCACCAAAGGAGCTACTTTTTTTGCCAAATTGTCCCAAAATGTTCACCCAGGATAATGACAGGTGTTTCTATTTCACTTCTTTGAAAATCCCTTGGCATGGAGAGAATCTTGGCCTGAAGAAATAACCTGTAGGGAGTTCCAAGTTGCAGCCATTCCTTTGGCTAATAAAAGTTCCTCCACCTCTGTCATTCCCTCTCTCCACCCTCTGCTTCCAGGAATTTCTTATTTTGAGAGGTCTCATGTTGGCTTATACCAATATTTGCACATTGGAGTCTGACTGTGGCTTTGAAGATTAATACTATTTATGCTCTCTGTCTTCCCTCCCTACTTCTCTATTCACTCTATATATTAATCTGAGACCCTGGATCCTTTCTTCCTTAGGTTGACCCATAGACATATGTAATAATAATCACAACAATGAAAATAATATCTAGTCTTTATATAGCTCTGAAGTTTGCAAAGAACTTTACATGTACTTACTATTTGATCTTCACAATAACCCTAGGTGCTATTGTTTTCCCCTTTTTACAGATGAGGAAACTGAAGCACAGAAAGGTTAAATGACTTGCCCAAGGTCATATAGCTAGTAAATATCAGAGGAAGGATTTGAACTCAGGTTTTCTTGACTCCAGGTCCTGAGTTCTATCCACCATGCCATCTAGTTTGCCATTTATTTGGAATTCAGATATATGTAAGATTCTGGTGATCACATCACCTTTATTTCATTCTTTCATGCTTACTCTCTTTTCTCCTGACTTTCTTACTCCCTTTCTTGCCTATTTGGAATCTTTGCTACCTGTCTGCTTCCTCTGTTTTCCATGCAATTTTGTGGAAGATATAATTTCTTTCTCTGCCTTGATTGGGGGTTCTTAACCTGAGATTCATGAATTTATATCTGTGATATTTTAGCGATTGATTTTAATCTAGTAATTTTCTAATTTAATAAATCTAATAATCTCATTGGCTTCCTTTGTAATCCTATGTGTTTTATTCTATGCATTTAAAAGTTCTGTTCTGAGAAATGGTCCACAGTCTTTACCAGACTGCCAAAGGGATTCGTGACACAAAAACAGTTAACAATATTGTCCTCAATCATTTACCTGTGTGTACTTAGTTTTTCTTCCTTTCACATGCTTTTCATATCCTCATCCTCCTAAACCCAGTTCAGGAAAGCTTAAAACTTGATGCTTGTCAGCCCTGCAAATTTCTCAAGGGTAAATGTGGTCCTAATAAGAGTTCATCAATTACAGAGCTGGTGGGGATTTCTAGAGGGTCATTCGCCTGCTTCAAGGCATGACAACACCCACAGTTGTCCCATACAGATTCCTCAGGTGAGGGAATTCCAAAATCCCCCTAACTAGTCTAGTTCCTATGACTCAATATTACCTTTCCAGAAATTCTGCCTTCTGTTTGAACTTGCATATAGACCCTTCCTCTCTCATTACCTATCCATTACATGAACTCACTTTTGTTCATCAAAGAAGGCAGCTTGACTTTGGATTCAAACTAGATTCATCTACTTCAAGGTAGGCTTGATAGTCTAGTCTGTCATAAAATCTACATTTGTATACTGAATTCACCTACAAATAGACCTGAATTCCAAGGGAATCTCACTACTGACCCTACCTTCCATCACTGGTATGACATTTCCATGAACCCTTACATGCTCACTCTCCTTTCAACTTCTCTTTCTTCCATTGATAAATCCACTACCAAGAAAAGATTAGAAATGAATTCTAAAGCACATATGACTCACAACATGCAGGAATATTTATATGAAAAATCTTAAGCTAAAAGAATTGTTTTTTGAAATTAATTTTGGATATTAATCATCTGATAGAGAGGTTTGTTTCTTTAATTTTAGCTTTGGTAATGGAATATTTTCCTTTCTGAAATCATACTATATATGTGGTTGCCTACTTCTCTGGTTAGGTCAATATTCAGTAAACATTTACTTACTATGTGCCAGGCCCTGTGTTAGGCACTCAAGAAACAAAGAAAAATAGAAAGTCCTTGCTGTCAAGGTTAGGATCATTCAATACACACAAAGGAAACCTGAAAAGCAGAGGTGGGGGCACCAGGCATGGGCACATGATATTTGTAGAGTTGAAGCCAAGCAGAGAAGCTGATGAAAAATGAAAATTAGCTGGAAAATTCTAAACCATCTACAAAGGAAGACTTTGGGAAGAGTTTATTGCTCCACTCTCTAACCCTCCAATCAGAGGGGAGAGACAACTGGGGTTCTGATAAAGTATTGAGCATTAAAGCTAAATCAGTCTTCATGATGATTAAACTTCAAGTGATGAGTTGATCCAATGGGAAGCATGATGTTCATGGAGTTGAAACCAAGCAGAACAGCTGATTAAAAATGAAGAAAAAAGAAAAAGAGAAAGTCTAAATTGAAATTAGCTCCTACTGGGGTGGAGCCAAGATGGCAGAGTAGAAGTATAAACTTGGCATGAGCTCCTGCTCTAATTGCTTCCAATACATGTAAAAAAATGACTCTAAACAAACTTTAGAGCTACAGAATCCACAAAGTGACAGAGAGAAACAAATCTCCTGCTGAAAGCAGCCTGGAAGGCCGACAGGAAGGGTCTATCACACTGAGCTGGTAGCTGAGTGCAGTCCCACATGAGCCCCATGGTTCTGGCTCCAGGGTTGCCCTGACCAGTGGCTGCTGGAGCTGACTTCAGGAGAGTGAATCACCAGCAGCTGTGGTGGTTTCCAGACTTTTCAACCCATAAATGCCAAAGACAAAGTAAAAGGTCAGTGTGGAACTCTGTTGGAATGGGGGGGATGGAAGAGAGCAGTCTGGTCCCTGACCCATGGGGAAGAAATGGCAGAGCCATGGCAATTGTGCAGCCACTGCCAAGTGGCTGCCTTAGAAGCTCCTGGCCTGCAGATTTTAGGGGGACAAAGTGACCATTTAGGGGGTAATTGCTCGTGCTTTAACCTGTATGGTTCTGGATCACAGTCTTGGGTGGTGGTCCTGGGGTGTGTGGGCAATGAGCCAGAGCTTGTGAGGGTGCCCGCCTAATAGCTCCAGCAGCTGTGAAAACCCCAGCGATTTGGAACAAAGCTCTCTCCATTCTGGAAGCAGAGTTATACAGTGGCAAAGAGCTCAAAAGTCAAGTAATTGGCTGGCAATATGAGCAAGCAGAGGAAGCACAAACAAACCATAGAATCCTTTTTTGGGGACAAAAAGGATCAAGGCATTGAGTGGGAGGAAGACAGAGAAGTCAGAACTCTTGCATCAAAAGCATCCAAAAAATATGAGTTGGTTACAGGTTACAGGAGCTCAAGAAGGATATTGAAAATCAAGTAAGAGAAGTGGAGGAAAAATTGGGAAGAGAAATGAGAAGAATGCAAGAAAATTATGAAAAATGAGTCAACAGCCTGTTAAAGGAAACTCAAAAATACACTGAAGAAAATAACACCTTAAAAAATTGACTAACTCAAATGGCAAAAGAAGCTCAAAAAAACCAATGAGAAGAATGCCTTAAAAAGATGAATTTGCCAGATGGAAAAAGAATTTCAGAAACTCACTGAAGAGAATAACTCCTTCAAAATTAGATTGGAGCAACTGGAAGCTAATGACTTTATGAGAAATCAAGATACTATAAAGCAGATGTGAAATATCTCACTGGAACAACCACTGACCTGGAAAATAGATCCAGGAGAGATCATTTAAAAATTATTGGACTACCTGAAAGCCATGATCAAAAAAAGAGCCTAGACACCATCTTTCAAGAAATTATCAAGCAAAATTGCCTTGATATTCTAGAACCAGAGGGCAAAATAGAAATTGAAAGAATTCACTGATCACCTCTTGAAAAAGATCCCAAAAAGAAAACTCCTAGGAAAATTATAGCCAAATTCCAGAGTTACCACATGAAGGAGAAAATATTGCAAGAAGTCAGAAAGAAACAATTTGAGTATTGTGGAAACACTATCAGGATAACACAAGATCTAGAAGCTTCTACATTAAGGGATTGAAGGGATTGGAATAAGGAGCTAGGACTAAAACCAAGAGTTACCTACCCAGCAAAACTGAATACAATGCTTCAGGGGAAAATATGGTCATTCAATGAAATAGAGGACTTTCAAGCATTCTTGATGAAAAAACCAGAGCTGAACAGAAAATTTGACTTTCAAATATAAGAATTAAGAGAAGCATGAGAAGGTAAACAGGAAAAAGAAATAATAAGGAACTTATTAAAGTTGAACTATTTATATTCCTACATGGAAAAAAAAAAGATAATCATTACTCATGAGACTTTTCTCAGCATGAGGATAGTTGAAGGGAATATATATATATATACACATATATATATATGTATGTATATAATGTATACCTACATATATATGTATGTACAGGAGAGTGTAGGTGTATATAAATATATATGTGAGTGTGGGCATATGTATGTTCATGTATACATAGACAGAGGGCACAGGATGAGTTGAATATGAAGGGATGATATCTAAAAAATAAAATTAAGAAGTGAGAGAGGAATTTATTGGGAGAAGGAAAAAGGGAGAGATAGATTAGGGCAAATTATCTCATATAAAAGAGGCAAGAGAAAACTGTTACAATGGAGGGGAAAACAGGAAGGTGAAAAGGGAATGGGACAACCTTATTCTCACTGAATTTGGCTTAAGGAGGGAATAATACACATACATACTCAATTGGGTATATTAACCTACAGGAAAATAGGGGGGTAAGGGATAAGAGGGGGGATGATAGAAGCAAGGGCAGGTTCAGGGAGAGGGTAGTTAGAAGTAAACATTTTTGAAAAGGGATAGGGTCAAAGGAGAAAATAGAATAAGTTGGTTGGGATAGGATGGAGGGACATACAGTTAATCTTTCACACTATAACAACTATGGAAATGATTTGGGTAACTGCACATGTATAACCTATTTTGAATTGCTTATCTTCCCAGTGGGGGCAGGTGAGGAGGGAAGAAGGGGAAAAAATCTTGAACTCAAAAATTTAAAAACAAATGTTTAAAAACAATTTTTTACATGTAACTGGGAAATAAGATACACAGGCACTGGGGTATAGAAATCCCTCTTGCCCTACTAGAAAGTTAGAGGAGTGATGGGGGAGGATATAAAAGAGAACAGATTGGGGGAAGGGGTATTCAGTAGGCTTGCTATTTTGGGGTGGGGGTAGGGGAAACTTGGGGAGAAATATTGTAACTCAAAATCTTGTGGAAATGAATGTTGAAAACTAAAAATAAATTAATTAAAAAAAGGAAAAAGGAAATTAGCTCCTACTACTTTGTTACAAGGTTAGCTATTGGGTGACAAGGTGTAGGGATGTATAATTCTTGTAACACTGTAAATTACTCAAATATTAGTTCTATTGATAGAGGAAAACTTGTTGCTTTCTTTAGGTTAAGTAGATGAAATTCTGGCAAATTTAACAATATGAGAGTTGTTCAATTACTCATTTAGCAGGCATATATTAAGCACCTACTATGGGCAAGGAGCTATAATAGGCACTGAAGATGCAAATATAAAATTGAGATAGTTGCCATTTTCAAGGAACTTCCATTTGATTAGGTAGGGTACTACATATTCACAGATAATTAAATATAGAATATATTCCAAATAAATGCAAAGAGATTATTGCTGGGGGGAGGGGAGATACTAACAACAAAGAAAATCAGGAAAGGTCTATTGTGGAAGATGTCATGAAAACTTTGAAAGAAAGAGGTTCCAAGACATATAAGTGAAGAAGGAGAGTATTCCAGTCATGTTCAGGACTTATGGATTGAAACCTTCAAATCTGAAGCAAAAAGAATGAAACCAAAATAAAAACAAAAACAAAAACAAAACCCTTGTAACTAAATATATATAAATAAGCAAAAGAAATATGACTTGATAGCTTGGATTTCTTTCTTTGACTTCTTCCTTTGACTTCTTTCTTTCTTATCAGTTATCAATCTTTGATCATTTATCTATTGGGGAATGCCTCTTCTTCTTTAATATTTCAATCATTTCCTTACATATATAGTTATCAGATTGTAATCAGAGAAACTTGCTCCAAAGATTTTTCCCAATATACCAGCAACACGATATTCACAGAGCCCACAGTGGTTATGAACATGCTGGTGTAGTTGTGAATCACAAAATGTAATAGGATCTCCACATGAAGGACAGAACAAAAGCTTTTATTCAAATACCAGAAAACCAAGTCCCAAAACCAGAAAGTCAAAGTCATTACAGTAACCAAGAAGTTGGTACACATAGTCAATGCAGCAAACACCCACATTCCTAAGCCTTCAAGCAAGGCTCCCTCAAGCAAGGATCTTCCTCTCCTCACTCAGCCTCCATGCTGCTGACTCCCAGCCGTTCCAGCTCCCAACAGTTCTTGCTCCTGGCAGATCTGGCTGGCTCTCAGAAGTTCTCAATTTGCTTCTCAGAAGAAGTTCTGGCTCTCTAGCTTGGGCTTTTCTTTATATGTGGTATTAGCTCCTCGCTGTTCTGCCCCTTCCTGTTACATCACAAGTTTATCCCACTGTGGGATTCACAAGTTCTGGATCTTAATACTTGACACAATCATGAACTGGAAACAAGGTGTTAAGTACCTGTTTGCTTGCCAATACAAGTGGCATGGAAGATCTTCAAAGCCCATTACCATTACACTCAACTACCTGTTTCCTTTATAATTTTAACTACACTGATTTTGAATTCTTGCTTTTATACTTATTAATTTTGTTTGGACAAGTCGCTTAATCCTTTGGAACCTCTGTTTCCTCATCTTTAAATGGGGGTAGTGATATTTATTCTATATATTTACTGAAACTGTTATGAGAAAAGTCATTTGTAAATCATAAATATTTATGGTGTAAAGTGTAAGTTAAATTCCTCCAGGTTTCATTGGTCTCTTCCCTTTCATTTCACATATAATTATTAAAACACTGAGCAAAGCATGGAGAGTACAAATATGAACAATGACACAGCTTCATTAAGTAGAACCTAGAACATTGGTAGAAGCCTCATTAGAGAACATTAGGTACTAGGGAGGAAAGGACATATATTCAAAGAACTATAATGGCAAGGTAGAATAGGATTAGTTAGGCAAGTGAGATCAAATAGAGTAGCATGAGAGCATAGAGGAGGAAGAAATCATTATGACCTAGGAGGACCAGGGAAACTTTCAATGAGAAAGTGGAACCTAAGATATGCTTTGAAGGAAGAAAAGCATTTTAATAAATCTATGTATTAGAGATATTACTCTAATAAATATGTGCCGTATGAACTGAAATGGGACTCTTATTTTAGAGTTGTCATGAATCTTGTTATTGTCGTTTGTCTTTTGTTTTGGAAAGGGACCAAGAACATCTTCAGGATAATATCTTGACTTGTGTGTGAATTGGATATGAGTGGGGCAGAGCTGCACACTCTCTCCAGAGGAGGATGAATGTAGGTTGAATCAACAGGACTTAGCAGCAATAGGAATATATTGTATGTATGTATACATATTTGTGTATATATAATCTGAAAGTGGTCAGATGGGTTTTGCTCATTGAGAAATTGGACTAATGGATTAGAATTCAAGAAATGTTTTTCAGTGCAATTTCGTTGCAATATGATCTCAGACTAGTCACCTATCTTCTGGGTCTCAGTTTCCTTACCTATAAAATTAGGGGATTTGTATAGATATCTTGATGGGATTCTATGTGGCACAGTAGATAGAATGCAGGGCCTGAAGTCAGGAAGGCTTGTCTTCCTGAGTTCAAATACAGCCTCAGGCAAATGAAAAACAGTTATGTGACCCTGGTAAGTCATTTAACCCTGTTTGCCTCAATTTCCTGTCAATAACATAAGCTGGAGAAGGAAATGGCAAACCATCCCAATATTTTTGCCAAGAAAACCTCAAATCAGTTCACAAAGAGTCAGACATGATTGAAATGACTGAACAACAACACAGATATGTTTAAGTTACATTGTGGCTCTAGAATACTAAGGTTTTACATCCTCACTAAACTATGAATCCATATTGGTAGAGTGGAAAGAACACTGGACTTCTATGATGTTGAAGGTTCCTTTTAGCTTAAATATTTTTCAGACCATTTATCTACATAAATGGATCATAGTCATGTAGTCTAAATCCATATTTTACAAATGAGGAACTGAGGCCCAGAGAGGTAGAATTATTTACCCATATTCATATATGTAGCAAATGGCAAAAGTGGGATTTGAATTTAGGATCCTCTGATTTCAAATATAGCAAGCGTTCTCTGTCTCCTGCATCAGAATGATTCAAAACCAATCAAATTATATCTGTGGAGTCAAGGAAATGGACTAGGTGGTATTGTAATTCCCATTCCTGCCCTCCCCCTACCTGTCCCTTCCAAAATCTTATCCAAAGAGTGATAATTAATGTACTTAATGTCCTCTATTTTTGTTCCTCCCTATCATATATATATGGATGAAGACCGAATGCATGCTTATAATGCTTATATATTTGATGACTCTTAAAAACTGGGAAGGGTAGTCTTTCTAACAAGGTTCATTGTGAAGCAGGGATGATTTTTTTCTTTTTGGATGGGGGAAGGTGGGGCAACTGGGGTTAAGTGACTTGCACAAGGTCACATGGCTAGTAAGTGTTAAGGGTTTGAGGCCAGATTTGAACTCAGGTACTCCTGACTATAGGACAGGTGCTCGATTCACTGTGTCACCTAGCCACCCCATAGAATGACCTTTCTCCAGGTCTTATTTCTCTGTTTATTTAGGGTGTATTTGTTTCTATAAAGAGTATTTTGTTGTTTTATTCATGTAGTTCTTGGACATATTAGGAGATGGACTGCCAAATTTTCTTTATACATCTTTATTTATTCTAGTTATGTCTTACACCTGGGTTTTACTGGTAGCATATAGAAATGTTGATGAGTTATGTCGACTTATTTTATGTCATGCTAACTTTATTGAAGTTATTAATCATTTTTCTTTGTTTAGTCATTTTTTAGTCATGTCCAACTTTTCATGACCCCATTTAGGATTTTCTTGGCAAAGATACTGGAGTGGTTTGCCATTTCCTCATTCTGCAAATGAGGAAACTGAGGCAAAGAAGGTTAAGTGACTTGCCCAGTGTCACACAGCTAGTAAGTGTCTGAACCTGGATTTGAACTCAGGAAGGTGAGTTTCCTTGACTCCAGGCCAAGCATTCTATCCACTGTGCCACCAACTGCCCTTTATTAAGTTTAATATATGGGACACTGTACACCATCTTTTCACCAATCTCAGCAGTAGCCATGCTTCCCAGACAGGAAAACATGCTATTGATGGATGAATAGCCTAACATTCTACCCTAATTGAAGTTAAGCTGATTTTTTCTTAAAAGGTGTTGAAACCATCTTTGAGAATTGCTTAGTGAGAGGGCTAATATCCCAGGGTATTGACATCACTTTATCACCTGAGTACAAAACATCCAGGAAGAGCTTCAGGTTTGATTCTTGATTGACTGATCACAATAACAACTCAGGACTAATTGTGTTTCACTCAAGGAAATAAACTTGGACACATTCTTGTTGAATATCCTTCTCAGGTTATAGTTAAGTAAATCTCCTTTCGTTAATGATAAATAATCACATATCACATAACCTATGAATATAATCATTTCATCTTAATATTGAACATAAACCATCAGGGGATGGTCCTGTGTCAAGCCCAGATTAGAACACAAGTTCTCAATGGTTTAACCCTTTTCATCCCTCAAATTTCTGTCCTGGCATCCCATTTTCCTGATGGGTGATTGCCTTCTAGGTTCATTATTTTATGTGGGCCCCAAGAATGCATAGTTCCACTTCTACTCCTCAGACATAGTATTATAAACCAAGCCAATTACCTTGTGTACTGTCCTTCCCCAGCCATCCCAAGCTCTTCAGTCCTGGAACTTTGATCAAATTAGTTCTGCCATTGTTCCTAAAAGGAGCATGTCAAGCTATATCCCTATGGCTCCTCCCACTTTCCCTGTAACTTTTCATACCAAGGTGTGCCTCAAGAGCCACAACTTCCTTATGTGTATTGTCATCTCCTATTAGGATATAAAATCCTTAAGGACAGTGGCTATCCTTGCTTTGATGCTTTCTTCTCCGGTGCTTAGCCAGGTACTGTAATGCCAAACACAAGCAACTTCCAGGTTCAGATTATGATCATAGCAAACTCCATTTATTCAGTGACAGATTAAAGCAAGACATTCATAGAAAATCAAAATACAGCATTCACCATGTGTAACTCAATAATTTAGTTAGTCCTCAATTCAATTACAAAGTACTAAGTCCAAGTGTTCCTCCCTCGGGCAGTACAGTTCATTTAGTCAATTACAAAGTCTTCTCTCTATTCAACTGGAGATTAGTTTCCAATCATAAACCAAGTACATTCATTTGGTCAGTAACAAGGGACAAAAATCAAAGTACTCCACCCCTGGATCACAACTGAATTACAATTATCAGTTACAACCAAGCACATTCTCAAAGGGGAAGTGGAGAACACAAAGGCCATCTTCCCCTAAACCTCAACAAGATTATGATATTATCACAGCATTCAATACCCAAGGAGAGGTCTTTTCTTCATCTTGACCTGAGGCAAGTTCTCAGCAATCTCTGTTCCTGGAAATACAAAGCTTAACAAAGACACAATATGCATTGCCAGTGTCCTCATCAATTCATTCTCTGCCTGCAGAACAGTCTCAGGACCCCTGCAAGATCCGCCTACAGGATTTCTGCAAACATACAACAAGAAAATCCTCCTTCAGAGCTTTTGAACCAACAGCAAGATTCCAGGACCTCTGAGACAGCAGCACTGTCCTTTACCAGCAGATGAATCTGGCAAAGTGACATTAAAACAGAGAGAAAAAAATACTCAGCACCACAGTCAAGCATCCTCAGTTCTCAGCAGCTCCAGGTGGCAGTTCTCAACTCCACCTGGCTCTCTCTCTCTCTCTCTCTCTCTCTCTCTCTCTCTCTCTCTCTCTC
>NW_027187327.1:10779925-10810211 GCF_028583685.1 Petaurus breviceps papuanus
CTCTCTCTCTCTCTCTCTCTCTCTCTCTCTCTCTCTCTCTCTCTCTCTCTCTCTCTCTCTACAACTCTGGCCCCAGCAATTCTCTCTCTGCCTCCGTGATGCTGCTCCCCAAAGCTCTTCTAGACTCTCTCTGCTTGGGCCTCTGTAGCCACAGCACCAGCTCTTCCCAGTTCAGCCCCCTACCTTCACGTCAACAAGTCCATCGAACAAGTGGGATTCACAAGCTGTGGGTTTCAACACTTAACCCCCAAACCAAGCCAATACAAAGGGATCTTTAAATTCCATTACCACAGGTACTTGGCACATAGACCTTATTGAATATGGAAAACAGTCATTTAGCATTGATTAAATACCTACTATGTTAGATACAAACTAGGTACTAATAAGTGATAAAATCTAAATTGTTTTTGAAGACTACATTTTGGGGGAGGGGTGGAACTGGACCTGTGATTTCACTGATTTAGAGAACTGTCAGTGAGCAACTCTTTCCAATGAGATCAGTCCCTTTTTCTATAGCTTAATAGTCTCAGAGAATTGCCAGGAGAACTGATAGTTTAAAATGACTTGTACTTGTCTTGGGTCACACTGCAAGTCTGTGTCCTCCTGATTTCAAGGCCAGCTTTTTACTCATTTTATCACTAAGCTAGTCTTGAAGAGTTCATCTACGACAGTAATTAAAATGACATCAATACACACTACTAGGGAACATGGGGGAAACATACACACAGACACACACAGAGACACAGACACACAGACACACACAAGCAAATGGTAAGATTTGCTGAACTGGGTTATCAAGTTTTCCAATTTAAACTGGAACTTCAGCAGCCTTGAAGAGGACAATTAGTAGTTGGACTAACCATGGTGCTCCTTTGATCCAAGCAAGCCATGTGAAATGGGATTTGATGCTGATTGTTGTGGGCAGGGCTGCCTTGAGGTTACAGGTCCTTGATCAATTAGGCTTTGCTTCAGGTGAAGCTTATTTTTGCTTTTCATTTTACCTCCTACATGTCTTATCCAGACATCATTATTATGCCTGACTGTCTAGATTCCTCTTCACACCCCACTAGTAGTAACCTTGAAAGGTTTTTCCAGTACACTTTCACTACGTTTGAGTCATGTGGTTTCTGGTGCCACCCTGTGCTAACTTTTTACTGGGCCAGGAGGCCCTTGGCAGTGCCCCATGATGATATGAATGATATTTTTAGTTTCCCTGGATATTTTTTTTTCATGAAACCTCTTTACCTGAAGAGACTTCCCTCTTTCCAAGTAGCTGCTTGTCTATGGGTAGTCTTATAAGTACCATCATGTGAAGAAAAAATAAACAACAACAACAACAAAACCCAGTTCTTGCAATGCTCATAGTGATAGGGTACAGGCTTTGGAAACCCCCTTGAACACTCCTTGAATTTCCCCAATTGATTTGGTATTCACCTGAGGATATAATCCTTTTAACTGGTCTTTTATTTACTGCTATGCCCAATTCTCTGTTACCTTGGGATTATCTCCAGCTACTTCCCTAACTAAGACCCCATTCTCTTTGTCCAGGCTTTTGACCTCCAGTCACCCCAGCCTATTGGCCATTGCCATCGAGATCTTCCCTAGATCCCTCCTCCAGTCACCCAGACTACTTGGCCACTCCTAGATCCCTCCCACATTCTTTCTGTATATAAGATACATCTTGTTTCTATGCAAGTGCTCAGATTCATTCTGGCCTGCTTGCATTACTGAAACAAATATTTAGACTCCTCAAAAGTTTGGCCAATGTGGTAGATATTTAATAAATCTTGTTTTTCTTTGGCTGAAGGAAGGGTTGGGTTGAATTCCTTTGGGCAGGACCTGTGTGTCACTATTTCAGGGTCCCAGTACCCCTAAATCTCAACAATACCTTCTGTCTCTTTCTCAATTTTTAGTGGGACATCTTTCATTCTACCCCACTCCTTACATAATCCTTCTGAAGAAGCTCTGAGCTGATGTTTGTTCAGCTGTACCATTTATTGAACATACTTGCTGTATCTGCAAGTGCCTAGATAAAAAGAATGTTCAAACAAGTTGCTGAAATATTGATGAATTTACTAGAAAGATAATAATAGCTTATATTTCTAAAATCTCTTTATGGTTTACAAAGTGTTTTCTTCCAAATAACACCATGAGATAGATTTTATACACGTTATCATCTCAGTTTTACAGATATGGGAACTCGGATATGTTTATGGTTATACAAAGCCAGTGGGTATTGTATCAGCCTTGAGCTTGTTACTATAGCACTCTCTCCTCTCTAGCTGTTGGTTTATGAAGAAATTAACTGAAAGCTTTAAATCAATGGAGAAATCACTAGACTTTAACTGAGATCTCAAGAGTTATGGCATCATATTTGACTAAAGGTTATTGTTAGAACCCTGGAATTAGTAATGCTTTTTTCCAAAATGAGATTTTTTAGCATTTTTTAGAGAATAATGAACATTTCATGAATTAAGAAATGACTTTTCAGATCCTGAATATTCTTGTCAGGGTTGCATTGGTGGAACAGTAAGTTTTTTTTCTGAGGAACATTACCTAATGAATGACAGGTTCTGCAAGTGAAGGTTTTTATAAACTGTCCTATCAACTTGATTTTCCTTTTCATAGGCAAGAAGATACAAAAGAGAGGATTACTTCTCTAAACATCATCTGCTTTGTCTAATAAGCAAATATTTCAGAATATTTATCTATTTTGAAGTAAAATGTGCATGAAACCTCTACCCTGGCCCCCTTCCCCCCCAAAAAAATCTCTGGAAAACTAACTTCAACAAGAGGAAATATCTAATAGGAAGGATTACATGGAAGTCTAACAATGAGCTTCTAGAGATATCATCACATTCTTTAAGAAAATATGTAAATACCATGTGAGAGAATAGAATTATAAATACTTGACAACATAGAAATGGAATGATTAATTAGAAACCAAGAAGAAAAGTAAAACAAGAAAAAGATACAACAGGGTTGAGCCAAGATGGTGTAGTAAAAGCAGGGACTTGACTGAGATCTTTCCCAAACCCCTGCATATGTCAATAAAAATGACTCTAAAATTTTTTTTTTGCTTTTTGGAGGGAGAAAGGCAGGGGAATTGGGGTTAAGTGACTTGCCCAAGGTCATGTGGCTAGTAAGTGTTAAGTGTCTGAGGCTGGATTTGAACTCAGGTCCTCCTGACTCCAGGGCCAGTGCTCAATTCTCTGTGCCATCAAGCCACCCCTCTAAACAAATTCTACAGTTACAGGACCCACAAAATGAAAGAGTGAAACACATCTCCAGTACAAGACAGCCTGAAAGGTCAACAGAAAGAGTCTATCACACCAGGCTGTAAGCAGAGGGAAGTTTGACTTGGGACATACTGGCACAGACAAGGCTAGAGCAGGCCTCAGGGGACTGAATCACTGGCAACTGTGGCATTTTCCAGACTTCTCAACCACAAATGCCAAAAACATGATAGAAGATGAGTGGTAAAACTCTGTGAGACCTGGGTGAAAGAGCAGTGCAGTCTGGACCCAATCCCGAGCAGTGGAGGTGGTAGCAGCTGTGATGGCAGCAGCAGCAGTGGCTGCTTCCAGAGTTCTAGGCCCAATAATGGTGGGGGGTCAAGTGGCTACTCTAAGAGCAATTGCAGGGATCTCTTTTCTGTCTCTGAGACAGAATCTTGTTTTGCCTGCTTGGATCTGGGTTGCAGTCCTCAAAGGTGGTTCTGGGGTAAGGAGAAGCACTGGCATGGTGGAGCCAATGGCAATGGTGGAGAGGGAATCTTCCTTATAGTTCCAGGGCAGAAAAGAGTACTTGGTGTCACTCACAGACCAGAACACAGACCAGAAGGGGACTAAATACTTCTCCTTTGAACATATCACCTTGGAATAACTGAAAATGTACAGATTCCTAGAAGATTCTCTGAAAAGAGCTGTATAAAACCCCTGAAGTCTGTGACATTATACCCACTCTCAACCCCACCCCCACTGGAAGCAGAGTCCTACCTTGACAAAGAGTTAGAAAGTTAAGTATTTGGCTGGGAAAATGAGCGAACAGTATAAAAAAGTCAGACTAAAGAATCTTACTTTGGTGACAAAGAAGATGAAAGCATACAACCAGAAGAAGACAACAAAGTCAAAGCTCCTACATCCAAAGCCTCCAAGAAAAATATGAATTGGTTCTAGGCCAGGGAAAAACTCAAAAAGGATTTTAAAAATCAACTAAGATAAGTAGAGGAAAAATTGGGAAAAGAAATAAAAGAGATGCAAAAAAATCATGAAGAACAAGTCAACCATTTGCTAAAGGAGACCCCCAAAATACTGAAGAAAATAACACCTTAAAAAGACTAACCCAAATGGCAAAAGAGGTCCAAAAAGCCAATGAGGAGAACAATGCCTTAAAAAGCAGAATTGGCTAAATGGAATAGTAGGTCCAAAAGCTCCCTAAAGAAAACAATTCCTTAAAAATTAGAATGGAGCAAATGGAAGTTAATGACTTTATGAGAAATCAAGAAATTATAAAACAGAATCAAAAGAATGAAAATAATAGAAGACAATGGGAACTATCTCACTGGAAAAACCACTGACCTGGAAAATAGCTCCAGTAGGAATAATGTAAAAATTATTGGACTACCTAAAAGCCATGATCAGAAAAAGAGCCTAGATATCATCTTTCAAGAAATTACCAAGGTAAACTGCTCTGATATGCACGAACTAGAGGATAATAGAAATTGAAAGAATCCACCTATCACCTCCTAAAAGAGATTGCAAAGGGAAAACTCCTATTGTAACCAAATTCTAGAGTTTCCAGGTCAAGGAGAAAATATTGCAAGCAGCCAGAAAGAAGCAATTCGACTATTATGGAAACACAATCAGGATGACACAAAATCTAGCAGCTTCCACATTAAGGGATCTAAGGGCTTGGGATATGATATCCCAGAGGTCAAGGGAGCTAGGATTAAAAACAAGAATCACATACCCAGAAAAACTGAGTATAATACTTCAGGGGAAAATGAATATTCAATGAAATAGAAGACTTTCATGAATTCTTGATGAAAAGACCAGAGCTGAACAGAAAATTTGACTTTCAAATACAGGAATCAAGAGAAGTATGATAAAGAAAAATGAAAAGAGAAATCACAAGAATAAACCAGAAAGACCTCTATAATCTGATAGAGTGAAGTGAGTAGAACTAAGAGGACAATTTATATTATGATAACATTATAGAGAAAAACAACTTCTAAAGACTTGAGAACTTTTATCAACACAATGATAAATCATGAATCCAAAAGAATGAAGATGAAACATAGCACTCACACCCTTCCTAACTTTCTGACTCCTCACATCCTAACTTCAAATGAAGGGATATATTTTCAAACATGGCCAATGTAGAAAGGTTTTTTTTTTTTGGACAACGCAGTTATATATTGGTATATAATAACTTATATTGGTATATAAATACAGTCCATTCAACTAATTGAATATGTGTGTATATAATATATAGCACATGCACACACAAATGTATGTGTGTGTATATATATACATATATGTATACACACATATATATTACATATAAATATAAGTATTTAATATAGGGAAGTAGTGGGAGGGACAGATTAAAGAAATTTTTAAAAAATGTTGGGAAAGAACGAAGAAAAAGCCTTACCTAAAGAGAATTTCAATTAATGTCTTCTACTCTGTCCTAGGATTCATCCACACACACACACACACACCTATATATGTATATGTGTGCAGAGATTTCCTAGATATAAGTGAATACATGTACACACATATAAAGAATTTATGTACAGTACAAATTCAATTAGTTGAATCAAGACTAGATATGCCATATATGTATATAATCTATATACATATATAGTCTTTAAAAATTTGGAAAAAAACTTAAAAATTCTTGCTTAAAATATTGATTAATGTCTTCCATATGTGTGTATATGTATATATCTCTGTTCATACACACATATGTGTGTATGGATCTATATCTATACATACATATGGAAGATATTAATCAGTACTAAGATTTTTTCATTTTTCTACCTTTAAAAAAAAACAATTAATCTCTCTTCCACTGTCTCTCTCATGTCAAACATTTTAAAAAACCCATAAAAATTAACCCCTCCAAACCCAGCTGCATAGTCTAGTCTAGTATATACATATGTATATACATATATGTATATATGCACACATATACTTGTGTGTGCATGTGTGTGTGCTATATATTATATACACACATATTCAATTAGTTGAATGAAGACTATATGTTTATAATATTTTTGGATTATCAAATCAGACAGATTACAAAGTTTTCTATACATACATCTAGTTTTCTAAGCACTTTCACTTATATTGTTACATTTGAATTTGACTACTAATGAGATAAATAGGACAGATGTGATATATGAGTCTTTCAAACATAACTCCAGATTAGGGATTCTTAACATTTTTTCTTTGTTTATCCTTTTGACAATCTGTCAAAACTTATGGATCACTTCTTGGAATATTTATAAATGAATAAAATAAAATACATCAAATTACATAAGAAAACAATTGCACTGAAATACAATTATATATATATGTATTTTTTTTTAAATCAAATTCACAGACACCAAGTTAAGATCTCTTGCTCTAAACAGAAAAGACAGTGCCTTAGATTACTTCCATGATTTGAGTCCAGGCTGTATGTGATTTACTATGGCATACATATAGGATCTCTCTTCTGGTGAATCATTCTATTCTGACAGAATTCCAGCACAGGCAGAATATATAAAGTGTTTGGAGCATAGGGAGGAAAAGGGGGAGGAAATACAGACATATTTATTACACTCTAAAAAGAGATAATATTTATAAAGTGCTTCACAAACCTTAAAGCATGATATAAATACTATGTATTATCATAGGCTAGCTAGATTACAAAGTAAATAGAGCACTGAACCTGGAATAAGGAAGATGAGTTTAAATTCAGCTTCAGATCCTTACTATCTATGTGACTCTGACCACATTGTTTAACCTCCCTCTGCTTCAGTTTCCTCATATATAAAATGGAAGTAATGGGGAAATCCTGAGCCCTAGTGTGCTGGAGCAGGCAAATGCCACCACCAGGAACCCCTCATGTTCTTTAGCATAGTGAGGGGAACTAACAGTCTCCAGCTCCAAGAACCTCCATGTTCTTTAGCACAACCCTACACAAACAGACATCTTCCAGCTGCCAAACCTCCACATGCTTCAGTGTAACCCTGGAAAAAAAACCCACTGGGCCTCAGAACATGCCAGACCCCACCACTAGGACCTAAGCTCAGCATCAGGTAAGCTTAAACTGCCAGACCCCTATGACCTTCAGTAGTACCAGTCAGCACCTTCCCCAGCCCCTCAGCACAACATGAGGGTCATGAGACATGAGGGTCTCCTGGGACATGAGGGTCTCCTGGGGGCCTCAAGGCCCTCAATGTAACACCATATAAATAGCCAGGTCCTGTAGCCACTGGCACAAGAAAGCTGAGACAGTGCCCCTTCTACCCCAGGTACAGAGTTCAAATTTAAAACAAATGAAAAAGCAACCCCTCCCCCCCCAATTAAGATGAGCAAAAAAGCAATAAAAAAAGAATCTGACCATAGAAAGTTATTATGGTGACAGGGAAGACCAAGACACAAACTCAGAAGAGGACGACAATGTCAAAACACCTATGGGCTAAACCCCCAAACAAAAATGGGAAGTGGTCTCAAGCCCAGAAAGAACTCACAGAAGAGCTCAAAAAGGAGCTCAAAAATCATATAAGAGAGGTAGAAGAAAAAATGTGAAAAGAAATGTGAGTGATGCAAGGGAATTATGAAAAAAGATTCAACAGCTTGGAAAACTGGTTAAAAAGTAGAATTGGTCAAGTGTAAAAGGAGATATAAAAATCCACTGAATAAAAGAAATAAACTCTTTACAGTGTACAATGGGCCAAATGGAAAAGAAAGTACAAAAGCTAATTGAGTAAAACAACATCTTAAAAGTGAGATTTGGGCAAATGGAAGCTAATGAATCTGAGACATCAAGACTCAATCAAAGAAATTCAATAGAATGAAAAAAAAAGGAAGAAAATCTAAACTACCTTATGGGAAAAACAACTGACCTGGAAAACAAATCCAGGAGAGACAATATCAGAATCACTTGATTACCAGAAAGTCATGATCTAAAGGAGGACCTGAACAGTCTCTTTCAATAAATTATCAAGGAAAATTTCCATGATGTCCTGGAACCAGGGGGGGGGGGAAATAGACATTGAAAGAATCCACCAATCACCTCAGGAAAGAGATCCCAAAATAAAAACTAATTGTTGTTCTTGTTGTTGTGTCATTTCAGCTGTGTCCAACTCTTTGTGACCCCATTTGGGGTTTTCTTGGCAAAGATATTGGAGTGGTTTGTCATTTCCTTCTCCAGGTCATTTTACAGATGAGAAAACTGAGGCAAACAGGGTTAAGTGACTTGCCCAGGATCACATAGCTAGTTAGGGTCTGAGGTTGAATTTGAACTCATTAAGATGAATCTTCCTGATTCTTGGCCAAGTGCTCTCTCCACTGCATTGCTTAGCTGCCTGGACATTACTAATTAGAGACTCGTTGAATGGATTTATTTTTGTTGTTGCATTTTAGCTTGCTCTAGATCAATAATAATACAGCTAGAAAGAATATGTATAGACAGAGGATACAAGTATAAGGTAAATCTGAAGGAACGACATGAAAAAAAGTAAGGAATAAGGGAGAGGAGTATAATGGGTGCAGAAGGAAGGGATAGAATGGAGTAAATTATCTCCTGTAGAGAGGAACAAAAGACCTATTACAGTGGAGGGGAAAATGGAAGGCTTGGCGATGAGCATACCTTCAACCTTTTTACCATTAGTATTAACTCAAAGAGAGAATCATATACACAATCAGTTGAATGTAGAAATCTCTCTTACCCAACCAGAAAGTAGGACAGGAGGAAATCAAATGAAGGGGGTGGTGTTGGGATTGACAGAAGGAAGGACAGATCAGGGGAAGTGGTACACAGAAGCAAAACACCGGGGAGGAGGGAAAGGGTAAAAAGAGAGAGGACAAACAAGAGAAAGAACAAGATGGAAGGAAATAATAACTGTGAATGTGATTGTGAATGGGACAAACTCTTCCATAAAATGGAAATGGATAGTGGAGTGAATCAAGAACCAGAATCCTACAATATGTTTAGAAGAAACATACTTGAAGAAGAGAGACACATACACAGAGTAAAGGTAAGGAGCTGGAGCTATACTTCAGCTGAAGTAAAAAACAAAACAAAACAAAACAGGGGTAGCAATCCTGATCTCATAAAAAGTAAAAGCAAAAATAGACCTAATTAAAAGAGGTAAGGAAGTAACATTCATCTTGCTAAAAGATACCATAGACAATGAAGCAATATCAATACTAAACATATGTTCAGTAAGTGGTCTAGCATCCAAATTCTTAAAGGAGAAATTAAGTGAGTTACAGGATGAAATAGACAGTGAAATTTTACTAGTGGGGAACCGCAACTGTCCCCTATCAGAATTTGATAAATCCAACCAAAAACTAAGCAAGAGATTAAGGAGATTGGGGTGACTCGGTGGCACAATGAATAGAGCACCAGCACTGGAATCAGGAGGACCTGAGTTCAAATCTGGCCTCAGACACTTAACACTTACTAGCTATGTGACCTTGGGCAAGTTGCTTAACCCTAATTGCCCTGCCCCCCCCCCTCCAAAAATCAAAAAGAAAAGAGATTATGGAAGTAAATAGAATATTAGAAAAGTTAGATATGACAGACCTTTTGCATGATTTATACATAAAGGGTGACATCATATGCAAGTTAGAAGAGCAAGGAGTAGCCTACCTGTTAGATCTATGGGTAGGGGAAGAATTCATGATTAAACAAGAGATATAGAGTATTACAAAATGTAAAAAGATGATTTTGATTATATTAAATTTAAAAGCTTTTGTACAAACAAAACCAATGCAACTAAGATTAGAAGGAAAGCAGATGGCTGGGAAACAATCTTTACTGCAAATGTCTCTGATAAAGCCCTCATTTCTCAAATATATAGAGAATGAAGTCAAATTCACAAGAATACAAGTAATTCTCCAAATGACAAATGGTCAAAGGATATGAACAGATAGCTTTCAGATGAAGAAATCAAAGCTATCTATAGGCATATGAAGAACTGCTTTATCACTTTTGATTAGAGAAATGCAAATTAAAACAACTCTGAGGTACCACCTCACACCTATCCAATTGGCGAATATGACAGAAAAGGAAAATGATGAATATTGGAGGGGATGTGGGAAAATTAGGACACTAATACACAGTCGGTGGAATTATGAATTGATCCAATCATTCTTTAAAGCAATTTGGAATTATGCTCAGAGGTCAACCAAACTCTACATATCCTTTGATCCAGCAATGCTGCTACAAGGTCTGTTTCCCAAAGAGGACATAAAAAAGAGACAAGGGCCTCCATATGTATAAATATTTATAGCAATGCTTTTTATGGTGGCAGAATATTGGAAATTAAGGGGATGCCCATCAATTAGGGAATGTGGTATATGAATTAATGGAATACTATTGTGCAATAAGAAATCATGAGTAGACAGATTTCAGAAAAAACTTGGAAAGATTTGTATGAACTGATGCAAAGTAAAATGAGCAGAACCAGAAAATATTATGCACAGTATCAGCAACATTTTGTGATGATCAACTATGGATGACTCAGCTCTTCTCAGCAATTCAATGATCCAAGACTCACAGAGGACTCACAAAGGAAAACACTATCCATATTCAGATAAAGAGCTGATGGAATATGAGGGCAGATCTAAGCATGGTTTTTTTTTACTTACTTTTTTCTTTCTTATGATTTTTTTTCTTTTTGACCTGTTTCTTCTTTTACAACTATGACTAATATAGAAATATTTTCACATGATAATACATGTATAAACTATACTAAACTGCTTTCAAAAGAAGTAAATGGAAGGTGTGGAGGGTGAAGAATTTGGAACTCAAAATCTTGCAAAAATGAATGCTGAAATTTTTCTTGTAATGCAACTGGAGAAAATTAAAATGAAATACTATTAAAAATAAAATAAAATGTAAGTAATAATAACATCTATCTCCCTTGGGTGTTGTGAGGATAAAAATAATATTTGTAATAAATGCCATTGTAATTACCATTACTACCTCCTTTTATCCTCCTGGTTCTTTTCCCAGTGTGTCAGAAAACTGTTAGAACACATAGAATACATATAACAGTGTGGTGGTAAATGTTTAATAACTGTTTCTCTGAAAAAAATGCACAGATGACAATCTTTAAAGTTTAACTGGCATTATTAACATTTTCTCTATTACTTTCTTAAGTTTAGACTAACAAGGAATAACTCAGGCCTTGCTTTGTAACTTAGCTTATTTCTGAGGTTGAAGTGCTCACACTAAAAATTTAACAATTAGCTCTCAGGTACTGGTAGGAGCTGGCCCCTAGGAAAATTCTGAGTTATCTCCTTTTTGCATCCTACCCATGCCCATTTAAGGACATTTTTTTCCTATATTCTTAACTAAATAGTAACTTCTTCAATAACCTGGAAAAATGCTAGCACTGCATGCTCTGATGATGGCACAGTTGGTTGTGGTGGCTTTCCGTGGTTTCCCTCACTTCCATGGACCCACTAGATTAACCTGGTTACACAGTTAATAGTACCATACATTCCTATGGTGCTTCTCTCATGGAAGGACCTCTGACAAAATTGCTTAATCAGGGAGGGAGAGTGGGCCTCTTCTACTGATCCTCACATGTGGTTGTCTGGGCCATATTCCTTCCAATTTATCAAATATTACTATTGTTCTTGCTTTTGCCTACAAGCCACAATCAGGTGTACATTATACTTTTCTTTGGATTATACCTCTTATGAAAATTTAGGAAAATGTAACTGATATATAGTATAAGACATGGAAGAGTAGGTGATTTTTTCAGATTCAAAGTAATATCAACTCATAAATGATAGGGTTTAGTCATGGGAGATTGTTTAATTTGGACAGAAATCTATCATTTAGAATGTGAGAAGACCTATGTATAGGCAGGTATGTATGAGATAACCAAACCTTGCCTCTTGGTTCTAATAATGGAGATTGTTTTCAATTGATAACCCTGTTTCTTTTCCTGTTTCCATGTTGACCTTTATGCTTGCTGAATGGCTCAGGTTTCTTTCTTTCCTTTTCTTTCAGGTGCCTAATGAAACAGAAGAGTCAAAATAAGAATGATTAGTTTGGGTTACAAAATCAGAACTTGCTGATAGAGATATAACTAGATGTAACTGTAACTGTAAAAAAATTACCAACTTGGGTAAGTAATTTAACCTCTCTTGTCCCTAGTTTCCTCATCTGTAAAATAGGTTGTTGGATTAAATGGTCTCAGAGTTCTCTTTCAACTGCAAATCTATGATAGTAAGATCTTTTGGGTGACATAAAGGTATGAAGAGCATATCCAGAAGATTCTCCTCAGACAGATTGATATCATTAATACAGAGATGTCAAGGGCATCCCAAAGCAGCAAATCTATAAATATAATTGTTGTAGGCAACTAAGAAGATGCAAAAGATTGACAACACTTATGTCACTGTAGCTAGAGTTATGTGGTTGAGATTTATACTGCCCACCTCATGTTTAACCTCAATTGTCCACATCAGTTCCAGTCCAATGGACCTTTAGTCTTGTGTCTAGAAATATTTGGGTAGACACAACTGTGTACCTCAAACTATGTTAGGTTCTATGCAGGAAGGGAACTAATATGTGAAGAGAGGTTTAAAAAAAGAAGAAATAAAAAGTCTTCATCAGATAGATAGGGCTTATAGATACAACAATCAATAATTCACAGGGTAATCTCATCAAGAGGTCAATAATGATGGGAAAGCATAGCCTGTTATATCAGAGGGGCTAGGAAAGAATTTGGGTCCTGGAAGAGAGTCATCATCATTAAAGGGACCCTGGAAGTGGTACCTAGGGGCATTTTTACTGATAAAACAATATCCATACTTATATAGTGCTTTGAGGTTTACAAAATGCTTTATATTTTTATTTTATTTTTTTTTTGCTTTTTGAAGGGCAATTGATGTTAAGTGACTTACACAAAGTCACACAGCTAGTAAGTGTGTCAAGTGTGTGAGGCTGGATTTGAACTCAGGTCCTCCTGACTCCAGGTCTGGTGCTCTAGTCACTGTGCCACCTAGCCACCCCAAAGTGCTTTATAAATATTTTCTCATTTTATCCTCACAAGAACCCTGGGGTATGTTATCCTCACAAGAACCCTAGGATGTATTATTATTTATCCCATTTTACAACTGAAGAAGCTGAGGCAGACAGTGGTCAAGTAACTTGCCCAGGGTCACAGAACTTATGTGTCTAAGGTCAAATTTGAGCTCTAGTCTTCCTGACTCCAGGTTATACATTCTATGCACTGTACCACCTAGCTGCATCTGGACAATGGTTGCAAAGGGGCTGAAATACCCTGTTCTAGGCAGCTAGATGGTATGGTGTATAGATTGATTGACTCAGAATTAAAGACCTGAGTTCAAATCCAACCTCAAACACTAACCACTGTGTGTTCACAGGTAAATCAATTAATCTTAGTTTGCCTTAGCTTCCTCAACTATACTTTGCAGTGTTGTGGTTAGGATCAAATGAGGTAATATAAGTAAAGTTTTAGCACAGTGCCTGGCACATAGAGGGGGCTTTATAAATGCTTCTTCCCTTGCCTTTTCACCCTCCTCCTCCTCTCCTCCCATATCACATAGACTACAGGGCAAAGCACCATTCACCCTGTGATTGTTATGAAGTACATTGGAGAAGTATGTAAGCACTGACAGGTCTCCAAAACTCACTGTATAATGGGGGTAACAGGAAACCCCCTGAGCTGTACTCTGAGCTGGGCTGTTCCCTTTAATTCCTTGGGGTTATATTCATGCTCTGACCTCACCCTGGAAGTCCAAGCAAAACCTGGATTGCAAATCAGGCAGGATCCAAAGAACAAGAGGTGGTCACACATGTCCTTTAGCAAGGTGCCAAAGTATATAGCCATCCCCACAGAGCCTGAATGTGCATGTCCAGCTTGGAGAGAAGTTCCTCAGGCCAATGATCAAGGTTTTCATGATTACTCCCTTATAAGTGCAAATGAACATCCTCTTTCTTCCCCAGAGATTTTTTTAAACGGCAATTAATTCCATCACCAAACTTGGTCCCCAGACGAAAATAACATTAGTTCATCTCTTACTGTATACGTTGCCTCTTGAGAGTTTATTTTTACTGTTTGGTGATTCATCATATTTAACTTGGGTCGAAATGTGATTCAATATATTTTTAAAAAATCTTCCTAGGGTTCTATGTGTTGTCACTTTTATTCTGAAAAGTATCTATGAAAGGGAAAAAATTCATGCAGCAATT
The DNA here is from genome assembly GCF_028583685.1 of Petaurus breviceps papuanus. Taxonomy (NCBI): domain Eukaryota; kingdom Metazoa; phylum Chordata; class Mammalia; order Diprotodontia; family Petauridae; genus Petaurus; species Petaurus breviceps. The sequence continues at coordinate 10,794,386 of NW_027187327.1, forward strand.
CAAAAATCCCAGGAGAGTCATCTATGTTTGAGGAAAGAGAAAAGAGAAACATAAATGCTTTTTCGAAACTGGGAGAGAGACAGTTTAGGAATATAAACATCAAAACCAACCCCTGACATGCGTGGATATGGTGTCTTTAAGGTCAGCAGCAGCCAGTTTTGTGACAAACACACAAGGTCTTTTAGTTTATATTTGACTCCAGGGCCTGTATCATTGTATTAGCATTTATCCCTAAATTGTCAGAAAAATTGTTTATTTTTTTATGTCATTCATATGTCTTTTGACAGTATGACTGAAAGCTATCCCTGTGTATTTCTTATGTTTTTCTTTATTTTTTTTAAAAAAGTTTTGTTTATATGTTTTGTTTTTACACCACAAACATATGTAGATTAATATAATGACCTCATAAGAGGTTTCTTATAACAAAATCAAACAGTTAAGTAAAACTAATAATGGAATGATCTCATCTGAAAACATTTCACAACTGTAGCACCCCATCCTCTCTTTTTAAATGAACACAAATCTATTTTCTCTCCTTTCCATCAATCCACCTCATTAAAAAAAGAAAAGAAAAACATATTACTTGCAACAAATATCTATAGTCAAGCAAAATAAATTTCACCAATGGCTATCTATAAAAACATAAGTTTTATTCTGTACCCTAATTCTGTCTTATCTTTGTAATGCATAACATGTTTCATCATTGATCCTCTGTAATCATGACTGGTCATTATATTGATTATAATTCGTAGCAGCTTTCAAAGTAATTTGTTTTTACAGTGCTCTTGTTGTATAAATTATTCTCTTGGTTCTGCTCATTTAATTCTCCCTTAGTTTATAAAAGTCTTCAAAGTGGTTCATTTTTATAATATTGATGTTATACATAAGTTGTTCTGTTTCTTCTCACTTCATTGCACTCCCTTATATGAGCCTTTCCATGCCTTTCTGAAATCACCAATTTCTTCCAGCATAGTATTTCATCACATTCATATACTACAACTTATTAAACCATTCCTCAGTTCTTGGACATTTCCTTAGTTTCCAGGTTTTTTTTTTTTGGCTACCACACAAAGAGCTGCCATAAATATTTTTTGTACGTGAAGGACTTTTCCATTTTTCTTTGATCTCTTTTGGGTATAGGTCTAACAGTGGTATAGCTGGGTCAAAGGACATTCATTTGTTTAGTAACTCAATTCCAAATTACTTTCCAGAATGGTTGTACTCTTTCACAGGTCTACCAAAAGTATATCAATTTGACTATTTTTCCAAAGACCCACCATCTTTTACTATTTTGCTTTCTTGCCATTCTTGTCATTCTTATGATTGAGGTGGAATATCAATATTACTTTAATTTGCATTTCTTCAATTAGTAGAGATCTGGAGAGATTTTTCTTAAGACTGTAGATTGCTTTGTTTTCCTTCTTTAAGAAGTCTGTTCATATCTTTAGATGGTTTCTCAATTAGAAGCATCTATTTTTTTTTCTTAAAAATTTGAATCAGGTCCTTAGATATTTTGGAAATGAGACTTTCATCAGAGAAACACTGCAAAAATTATTTTCCTCTAGTTAATTGTTTCCATTTGAATCTTAGTTTTATTGGATTTGTTTCTGTGGAATTTTATATAATCAAAATGATCCATGTTATCTTCTGTGGTCCTCTCTAATGTTTGTTTGGTCACGAACTTTTCTCCTATACATAAATATGGATTTCTCTAATTTGCTAGTAATGTGACCTTTTTTATCTAAGTCATACACCTATTTGAAGTTTATCTTTGTAAAGGTTGCTTTAAAGTGTTGCTTTAAATCTATTTTTTCCATACTGCTGTCTAATTATCCTAAGCAGTTTTTACCTAATACTAAGTACTTAGCCCAGTGATTGTGGTCTTTGCATTTGCAGAATACTGGAATAGTAGATACATCTGCTTCATATGTTATGGACCTAAACCTTTATTGCCATTTCTTTTCATCATTTCACTTGAGATTCTTGACCTTTAAATGGAGATTTTATGAGTTGTAACCAATGGTCTAGATTCTCCCAGGCTTTGAACTTATAAGAACTGTATCTAATCTCAGGGACTGGGCTTTGAAATACCAATCTTTCTCTTGAGTCATTGCTCCAGCTATTTAAAACCATCCTTAGGGATGTTAGAGGGTGGCTCTGAACCAATTGCTTCATCTTGGGGCAATTCTAGTCACCAGGACTTAATCTGGAGTTGCCTTTTGTCTTCTTTACAATATAGCCATGACCACATCCACATCTGCTACAAAACAGATGTCTGGACAATCAAAGGTTCACCTCCTGGTAAGCTCATTAAATTGAGCATCTTACTTGAGCATCATTACTAGGCCAGGGAACTTTTTATGCTAAATTGTTGAGAGTTTATTCATATTACTTGGATACCTTTTTATTTGAAGAAAAATGTCATGGAAAGCACAGGGTAAATACTTTATAAGGAATAGCACCCAAGTTTTCATCCAAAAGAACATATTGCCACCAAGCAGAGTGGAAATTGTGTCTAATGACAGCTTTTACTCTCCCCGCCCTCCCCATTCCCCTGAAGCAGTTTTCATATTTGTTTTGTCAGGAAACTCTCTTATTCTTCCTATATTGCATCAGTAAAAAAGAAAAATAGGGAAAATCTTATCTAACTTGTTGATAATGAACACATGGAAGTGATTAAAATCTGTAACATAATTTGTTTATTTGCAATGTGAGTACTCATTTTGGTCTTTGAGTCACTCTTTGAAAGGATTCCATTTACCAAAAGGTTATTTTTGATGTTGTGGGTCTTTGTAGCATTCATTTGCACACACAATCCCTCAGGTTACTTCAATAGATTTTGAAATGGGCAAATCAGATGATTATGTTCCTCCCCCTTTTTTGGGGGGGGGGAGTGTAAAATTAACTATATTATCAGATAAAAACTTTGAAAACCTGATGTCAGATATGAAATTTTTCAGTGATAATATTAAATTGTATCTTAATAGTATGTATACTAATAATAGAAGAGCTGCATGTGCTGCCCTACCTATAGGGGGATTGATGCATTCCAATGGTAAGATAATCAATGGAACTAAGAAAAAGCCCTCTCCCCTTTTGGAAGAAGTGGCAGGTTTAACAAAAAATAAAAAAAAGATCTAAGCCAGTGTAGAACAAAGCCTGGATTAGTTCAGCAACTAGAATTTCTCTGAACAACATGGGGGCTAAGACAGAAGCATGAAAGGTAGAGAACAGAATGGAGATATTAATCCTGTCTGTCCCCATCATTGGGAATGAAGCTCAGATAAAAGGTTTGATTTGTCTGATAAAACTTGCCTCCCAAAGACCTGGTTTTCATCAACCATGTTATGTTATTGACATTACAACATAGACAGTGATTAATCTGCTAGATCCTTCTTCTAATGTAAGTGCATCTTGGAGGATGTGGGTTGAAACAGCATATTTGGCATTATGGAAATTGCTGCATTAAACAAAAATTCAAGTGCTAAATCCATAGCAGTAGTAGTGATGGCAGTCCTATTCCTGATTCTATAGCTAGTGGTTTTACATTGATGGAATCTGTATGAAGATGCTGCTTTTCTGGCTACCACTAGTCCTGCCAATGACAATACCACTCCCATTAGTCTTCTTTTAATCTTATTCTCATTATCTTTTAATCTAGTCTGAAAAGAAAGAAGCACATTTTTATTCAGTCAACTGAGTAGACGTTTTTATATCATTTGATATTTAAACCAATCTTGTTGCAAAATGGTATCATCCCTAGCTGTTATCTCCAGAAGGCAGGAGCGTGTGCATGTACACACACACATTCAAGATCAGTGGTATCAAACTTAAATAGAAACAGAGGTTACTGGTTCCATATTGGCTTTAAAAATTGCATATTAACATTATCCATATTCTCTTTCATTTTTATTTAGTTAAGTATTTCTCAATTATATCTTAATTTGGTTCAGGTCACACTAAGGAGTATTGTGGGCAGCAATGGGGCAGCATGTTTGACACCTCCGCTCAAGATGACCTTTGAGGCCCTTCCAATGTTGACATTTTTTAATTCTATAAATGAATAATATATATTTGTTGAGAAGATTGAGTAATAAAGTTATTAATACACTAAAAAGTATTTATTCAGAGCTTTTCATTAGGGAGGTAGGGTGGTATAATGGAAAGCATATTGGATTTGGAGTAAAAGGATTCTTGATGCTGCCATATAAAATCTATGTGACTATAGACAAGTTACTTAACCTTGAACACCAAATTTCTCATCTTTAAAAAAGAAAGAGGATTGACTTAGGTGACCTCTGAGCTTTCTGCCCACTCTAAATCTTCGATCTACTATTGCAGCCCAGGGCTAGATATGTAATTGAAAAGGCATGCATCAAGATCCTTTTGAATGACATGAAGACGTGAATAGGGTATCCAAAAGACATTTATACCAGACAGTCTGGGGTCATTAGCATAGAGAAGTCAAGAATATTCCAAGGCAGCAAATCTAGAAATGTGGTCCTTGTAGACAACCAAGAAGAGGCATATGGTTGGCACATTTATATTACTGTGGTGTGGCAAGAGTTGTATGCTTGAGATTATACTGTCTAAATTATGCTTTTAATCATATTATACATACCAGTTCAGGTTCAATGGGCCTTTAGTTTATGTGGCTTCTGGGCAGACAGAATTATGTACTGCAAACTATGTTAGGTATTATGTAAGATAGGGACTAGTATATGGAATGAGGTGTGAGCAAAAAAAATAAGATAGTCTCTATCCATCAGACATTCAGTCAAATGGGAACCCAGGCATTAAATATACAGTCATCAACCTAACTACAAGTATTTTTATGCATTTATTCTGTGCCAGAAACTGCAATCCTAGAGATACAGATTTTCTGTTGTTGCTCTTCATTCATTTCAATAACTAGATAAAAGAATATTCTAATACCACAACCCAGTGTTTAGAAGATCACTGGACTTTAAGTCAGGAGACCTATATTGAGATCCACCTTATTCCATTTCTTCCCCATGTCATTCTAGGCAAACAGCTTTATCTTTACCCACTTTATCCAATTCTTGGGAGAGAATTGAACTATATGACTTTCAAAGAGCTTTCCAATTATAAACCCATGATCTTAAGCTCATGTGACTTCTAAGTTCTTTTCCAGTCCTAACTCTGTGATTCTGCATAATTATCAATGAGATGATATAGACAGTATTATGGGAATTAGAGAATCATCTCTTGGTGAACTTTATAGAGGAAGCAAAGAGTAAGTAGAAATAACCAAACAGATTTAAAATGGAAGGAAGACTTTTTTTATTTTACAAGTAGATTTTTAGTCTTGGCAAATGGGAAAAAAAATTAAATTGGATTTATTAAGCCAAAGACACAACGGGTCAAGATGGGAGGTAATCACTGAATTAATCAAAACCAAATTTACTTTAGGAAAAATTCTGCATCGGCAGGAGAATGAGATGAAAGAGAACAACTGTTGTGCTATCCAAGTTTAACAAAGACTGGTGTGATACCAACAAAATCAGCAGGAGAACTTTTCTGAATTTTGGCTAAAAGAATAAACGTCAAAGGCCAAATGGAAAAAAAGTGCACCATGGATAGTGACCTGCAATTTAAGCTTCTTGTTGAATGAATTTATTTCCATAAGATTTTTGAGTGTTGGGAATATTTTAGTAGTTCAGAATACTATCGCATGTACAAGGAGCCATGGTTCAAATTAAAGGTATAGATAGATAGGTAGATGAAGATAGATAAATAGATGAAGGTGATTGATAAAACATTTATGAAGTATGAGTCAAGCACTGTGTTAAGTTCTGGGGATGTAGCTATGAGCAAAAAATGCAGTCCTTACCCTCATGCAGCTAATATTTAACTGAAAAGGGAGCTAGAGTGCAGGTAGGGGGTGGGGAAGGAAGAGTAAAACAAAATGGTGATATGGGCTAGAGACTCACCAATCAGAGGAGAGGGCTGCAGGTAGACTAGCTTCAAATATTTTTAGAAAAGCAAGTCTCTTGTAATTGATAACTTCATAGATCTCTCTTCACCATGTAGCTTGCTATCTTGGCTATTTCAGATGTATACATTGGTTTTATTTGCACTTAACAAGGTGCTAGAGAAATCTCTGTGTAAAGCCTAATGTGTTGAGGAGCCTTTGCCATTTTTGCTAGGTGGGAGGAAGAAGCTTCCGTCCTTCCTTCCTTCCCTCCATTCCTCCTCCCCCTCTTCTCTCTGTCTGTCACTCTCTGTGTCTGTCTGTCTGTCTCTGTCCCTCCCCTAGGTTACCTTATTCTTTCCTCATTCCCCTTAGTCTTTACCTCTTCAAATGCCAGTTTTACCTTTTCAAATAGGTTCTCAGAAAGGATACAGATGTGCCCCACTCTACACTCAAAGAATCAGTGTGTAACAATTAATAAATAATGCTGATAAAGTAGAAGTGTGGTACCTTAACCTAAGGTAAAGCAAAAGTTGTTATGCAGTTGTACTATCTTTATGAACAAAAAACAAATATAAAGAGCTTGTTCAAAGTCACTTAGATTGCACTTGCTTGTGTCAGCATTCCAACCCAGGTCTTCTTACTCCAAATCCAGCATTCTTTCCATTATACCACCCTGCCTCTCTAATGAAAAACTCTAAAGAAATATTTTTTTTGTGGATTAGTAACTTTATTATTCAATCTGCTCTACAAATAAATGTAATTTATTTATAGAATTACAAAATCTCAGCATTGGAAGAGCCTCAAAGGTCATCTTGAGTGGAGGTGTCAAACATACTGCCACATTGCTGCCCTACAATATTCTTGAGTATGGCCAGATTCAGATTAAAATGTAATTGAGAAATACTTAGCAAACTATATAAAAATATAAGAGAATATAGATAATGGTAATCTGTGATTTTTAAGCCAATATGAAACCAGAGTTTCAAGTTGTTTGACACCACTAATCTTGAATGTGTTTGTGTGTGTGTGTGTGTGTGTGTGTGTGTGTGTGTGTGTGTGAAGCTCCTCTGGGCTTCAGCCACAGCATGTGCAAAGATGCATTAAAAAACACCTGCCCTGCCTCCTTCATAGGGTTGTGGTTTTTATTTCATGAGATGGAACATATGAAAGTTCCTTTTTAATTTGGTAAAGAGCTTAGCCAAGTGCCTACTGCCAACCACTGTTCTAGGTACTGAGGATACAAATACAATGAATTAAATAATTCCTTCTTTCAAGGATCTTATGTTCCAGTGAGGGAGACAAGTCTGTATCTAACTAACTAAATAAATAAATACATATGTGATACAAATGTAGATGACTATTCCTCCTTGTCATTCTCCCACCTTCCTTTTTTGTTCTCTTCTCATGACCCCTCTGTACATTTCTATATCCATCAGCCCACCTGCCCAGTCCTTACTTCATGGTCCACTACCCCATGTGTCAAAATAATCACTAACTCCTTTCTCCCCAACTAAAATGCAAATTCTTTTCCTAACAGAGAGAAAGATAATCCACCAAATGAAGCTATAGTAAGGTATTAATAATTGAGAAATGTTTAATGGTGTCCTTTCCTTTTTAAAAGTAGATCCTTGGAAAGGCAATGCCTTAACTCAAATGATCTTAAGCTTTAAGTACTGAATTTCTTATACTGCGGCAGGTGTGTGATGGGGGATCTTTCTGGTGAGGAGAACCTTCTTAATGTTCTGCAAATCAATCAAAACATCAATTAAAAAGCATTTATTAAGTACCCACTATGTGCCAAACTCTAGGATTAAAAAGTAAAAATGAAAGAGTTTTTATCCTTGAGGAATTTACATTACAACACTATGTCTACTTTACCCACTTATAAGAAAGGCCCTGACCCCTAATCTTCAACCATGGCTTTAGTTCTGTAGTCAGAGTAAAGACTTAATAATCCAAAATGATGCACAAAACAGTTAATGAATGTAATAAATGGCCTAGATGGAAAGCAGATTTTATTTGTGAGTGATTATTCATACAGACCATGAAAATGAATTACTGGGACACATTAGGATTGTTCAAAATTACCATGTTGGCAGTTGAATTAATTTGTAAACATTCAACTATGAGATTTGGCACAATTTCTCTTCTTAAATAAAGTAACTTGATGTTTATTACGCTTTGTCAGTTATCATTTAAGATGGAAACCTAAACATTATACTAGATATTTATATTTGCAACAAGCCTATCCCACATCCTATGGTCTCCCCTCCATATGTAGTATTTTAAGAATATACTTTAATAAAAATAATTGTATAGATAACTGCTGTGACCGTTTGCTGAAGAGAAATTTTGCACATTCCTTCCATACATGGCAGCCTACAGAAAACCACATATAGAACTTCCATGATTTTTCTATCTATTCAGCAAGTCTGTGGTTGCTTGAAAGAACAGTGTTCCAGCCACCTCCTTGGAAATGTTCTCAGGGGACCTAAAAAGGAGGAAACCAAACCCCAAGCCAAGCCCTGCCATTTATTTGGCAAACCAGAGTCATCATCTGTACTATGCATTTGTGGAAGATGTCTTCATGTTTTCTGAAACTGATTTGAATACAAACAGTTTTGGTAGATGATGATCTCTTAATGGTACTGGTTAGATTCTGATCTTTTCAGTTTCATACTGTCCAGACAGATAATGGTCACAATCAACAGTACTTTTGTAAAATGTGAAGAAGGAAAATTCAAAGAACTAACACAAGCTGGCTCTTTGGCCCCAAGACAATCATTTACCCATTCAGTAACCTGGTAACTTTCTGTAATGTAAGTGTCTATCTGCACTGATAGAAAATTTCTTTTTCCAGAGTTCTGTACATCAATGAAATGATGGATCTGACTTAAAAACACAGGGAGGTTTAGTCAGGGAAGTAGTACAAGTATTATGTTCATTTTATAGAAGAAGAAAATGAGGGTTGGAGAAATAGAGTGACTTGTCCAATATTGTATAGCTAATAAGAAGCAATGATGGAGACTTGAACCTAGTTCTTATTACTCTAAGCAGTTGAGTTAATTTGTAAACATTCAGCCACGAGATTTGGCACAGGAGGGCTATTCAGCATGTCTGTTGTTGCTTGAAAGAACAATGTTCCAGCTACTTCCTTGGAAATAATTCTTCATATGTGAAGATAGTGCTGTTGGGTCATATATATATATATATATATGTATACACACACACACATATATATACATGAAATTATTTTATCTGATCACAATCCATTCTTATTCCATCTCTCCTCCTGCCTTGTAGCCCCCAACCTTTTTTTTCACCCTCACTTGATCAAAAACACTACCCTTCAGTTTTCTCTCAAACCGTTGCCCCTATACCTTTAATACCCTCCTTCCTTCTCCATCTTGATTCCTTGGTGAACCAATTCAACTCCACACTGTTCTCTCAAGTATCTTGCCCCCTTATACTGTCACTAACCTTGCCCAACTAAACTTCATCCTTGGATTCATTGTACTCATATGCTACTCAACATAGATAGAGGAAAATGAGAAAGCCATGCTGATTGGATCCAATATAAATTTATAGGAAATAATCTCAACTGGCCTTCACTGTAGAAAAGCAGTCTTTCTATACCTTTCTAATTGATTCTTTATCCCACTCACTATAGTAGCTCTTACAAACCTTTTCATCCTTCCTCAAACCTCCCGTGGTTCTCCTTACCTTCATCCTCTCAGAATCTTGCCTCATATTTCAGTGAAATAATTGAAGCCATTCACTAAGAGCTAGCTCCCTGTGCTTCCTTCCTCCTCATCTTACATCAGTTAGATGACTTCTGCCACTTTCTCCTCCTTCATCCATCTCACAAGAAGAGGTAGTCTTTCTCCTTGAAGATGAGTTCCTCTTAAACGAATAAGTGATTCCATTCCATCCCATATTTTCTAGTATATTGCACCCCCTCCATCATCCCCACTCTCTCATTTATCTTCAATATCTCCTTGTCTTCTGGCACTACCTTACTGCATATAAATATATCCATGTCTCCTTCATCCTCCAAAAAACCTCATTGGATCCATCTATCCCCTCTAACTATGATCCCATATCTTGCATCCCTTTCATGACTGATCTCCTTGAGAACATCTACATAAGATGCCTTCATTTTTTTCCCTCTCACTCACTTCTTAACTCTCTTCAGTGGGGTTTCTGACTTCATCATTTGACTGAAACTACTTTCTCCAAAGTTACCAATGATTTTTAATTGCCAAATTTAGTGGCCTTTCCTCATTTCTTAGCCTCCTTGACCTTTCTGTAGTCTTTGTCACTGTTCAGAACCCTCTTTATACTCTTCTCTCTAAATTTTTTGTAATGTTGATTTCTTCCGGTTGTCTTCCTATGCATCTGGCCACTACTCAGTATTTTTTTTCCGGGTCTTTATCCAGGTCTTGATCCCTAGTTATGGATGTTTATGACAGCTCTGTCCTGGATAGTATTTCACTTAGTGATCTCATCTGATGCCATGGGTTCATTTATCATCTCTATGCAGATGACTATCAGATTCATTTCTGCAGTCCTAATCCCTCTCTTGATCTCCAATATTTCATCTCCAACCCATCATTGGACATTTCAGACTGGATGTCTTATAGATGTCTTAATCTCAACATGTCCAAAACTGCACTCATCTTTCCTCTCAAACTCTCCCTTCTTTCTAACTTCTCTCTTACTAATGTATGCATGACTGTCATCCTTCTAGTCACCCAGACTCACAATCTAGGTATCTTCCTTGCCTCCTTCTCTCATCCCCACTCAGTATTCAGTCAGTTACCAATGCCTCTCAGTTTCATCTTTGCAGCATCTCTCAAAGACATATTTTTCTCTCTTTCCTTATTGACTTGACTTGATGTGATTGTCAAGAAAACATGTTATATAAATAAGTTTTCTAATAGTGATCATAATGTTGTTCTGAGTCATCTCTGCTCTCTGACTTGGTTTATTTTAAGAGGTACGTAAGAGATTATAGGGACAATTCTGCTTGCTCACCCTTTTAGCTAGTTTAAATAGGAAACATCTACAAACATTGGAGGCAGCACTGATTCTACAGTCAGAGGAGCTGAATTCAGTTCCAGTTCTTATACTTCTTATGTGATTTTGGGCAAATCACTTAACCTGGTCTTACTGCTGGTCCTCAGTTTACTCATGTGTACCATGAGTAAACTTGGTGTGGGCTTGGTTCTGAGGTTCCTTTCAACTCTATTTTTTTGGAGGGGGGAAGGTAGGGCAGTTGGGGTTAAGTGACATGCCCAAGGTCACACACTAGTGTTTAGTGTCTGAGGCTGGATTTGAACTCAGGTCCTCCTGACCCCAGGGCCTGTGCTCTATTCAATGCATCACCTACCCACTCCCCTCTCAACTCTTGATTTATGATCCTAAATAAGAGCAGTAGACCGGAAATCAGTTGTGAGATTTTTCTCATTCTCAAGATAACTGAACTCTTCCAATATCTCCTACAACTAAGTCACCTATCAGTTCTATCTCATATGTACATTGGAATTTTTATAGCTTCTAAAACCAGTTAACACAGGAACTAGACAATGGTTGCCATATGATGAAATTATATAATGAATTACATAATGAATTTATCTTGCCCTGTTGATAAAAGGATTATTAATATGAATTTCACATGGGACTAAAAACATGAATCAATATAATACAAAGGGCATCTTCAACTTATTTTAGTACATTGTGATATGACAGTGCAGGACAACAAAGTATGTAACCTTAGTCATTGTTAAATTACACAATGGATATCCACTACAGGTTTCATAGCTTCTTTCTCACGAAATCATTAAAGACAGAAATTTCATTCTGAAATCAAACTAGTCTCACATTATACACATCTGTGAAGAGTTTTCTGGAAAGGTTTATTGATTTCATGGTACTTAAGATTTTAAAATACCTTCATTCTTATAAGCTTAATAAATAAACCAACTGTATCCCCAAACTCAGTAAGGGGACTTGGCGTTTATTGTGCAATGGAATGCCAAGACCAGCTGCTTAGATAATGTTATGTAATTTTATTTTTAAGTGCTTATGAATAATAAAGAACTACTTTTATGTGACAAATTCTGATAAAGTTTGTACTACTTTAATCTAAGGATGGATCTTACTTTAAGAGGAAATATGAAGGTCTTGATAGATATTTTGATTATTTATATTTTAAATAAACTTTTTTATTGAGGTCATTGGCTGAGAAGTCCCTCTTTTCCCTCCCTCCCTATCTTAAATTCCTCTGACATTAACCTCCCACAATCTCCTCTTTTACTCCAGTCACTGATAATGAGGTGGTCCCTCCACTTTTCAAGGCTAACCCCTCTATATGTTTGTTGATTCCATTCTTTCCTCTTTTATTCAGCTGATTGCCTTCATCATCCTCACTCTGATATTCAATCTCTCCCTATCTACTGGCTTCTTCCCTGCAACCTACAAACCTCCCTAAGTCTCCTCTGTTTATGCCAGCCCACAAAACCCGCCCTCTATCAAAAACCAAACAAACAAAAACCCCCAACACTCAGTTAAACGCTAGCTCCCTGACAGCTGTCATTGATTATCTCCTTTCCTCAATTCCTTGAAAAAGCTGCTTATAATGGGTGCTTCCTCTTTCTGTCCTCTCATTCTCTTCCAAACTTTCTGCAATCTTGTCTCTCAACCACTCATTCAATTGAAATGGCTCTTTTCAAAATGACCAGTGATCTATTAATTGTCAAATCTAACAGCCTTTTTCTTTTCTCATCTTTTTTTTAACCTCTCTGCAGCAGATAGATATACCATCATCCTGTCATTTCTGGGTTTCCAGGATTCTGCTCTCTCAGTTACGCTTCTAGCTATCTAATTGTGCATTCTCAGTCTTTTTTTAAATTGTTGACTGTTTTTCATCTAGATCCTGCCTATTGTCTATAGGTGCTCTCCAAGCCTCTGTTTTGGGTCTTCCCTTTTCACTCTATACTCTCTCACATATCGGTCTCATCATGAGTTCAGTTACTGTCTCTATGCAGAAAATTCCCTGATCTATTTATCCCACCCTAGTCTCCTGAGTGGATGCATCACCAAATGCTTGTTGGATAATTTGAACTGTGCTTCTTAAGCATCTCAAATTCAACATGTCCCAAAACAGAGCTCATTATCTTTCTCTTCAAATCCTCTTCTGTTCTGAACTTTCCTATCCCCGTTGAGGGTACCCCTATCCTTCCAGTCAACCAAATTTGAAACCCTGGTGACATTCTCAACTCCTCTCTCACCCACTTCACATATGTGATATGTTACCAAGTCTAATTGTTTCTGATTTCACAACCTTTCCTATATAAATCCTTTTCTCTCAAATCTCACATATCCACCATCCTGATTCTGGTTTTCATCACCTCTCACCTAGACTATTATAATAGCCTTTCACTGAGGCCACACTCCCTCAAGTCTTTGTATCTAGTTGCCCAAGCATTAAGCACTGATACATATGTATGAAATATATGTATAAAATGATTTTATATATGTATACGTGTATATATGTATATTTGTGTCTAATAGAAGTCTCTGGGATGGGGGAGGGAAGAAAAAAGGGAAAAAAAGAAATTTGCATGATAACATTAGATATTTTAAAGGAATAACCAATTGTACATAAATGATTTTTCATGTGCAATAATCTTTTTGTATTATAATGTGTTATGGAAATGCTTGTTTTATTCCATAAATTAAAAATAAAATAAATAAAAATTAAAAGAAAAGATAGCAGTTAGTAGGATTTGGGCTTAAAATATGGCTCTTCTGCTTATTACCTTTTTAAACTTTGACAAGTGTGTAAACTTTACTCCTGTGGGCTTCATTTTCCTCATCTTTAAAATGAAGACGTTGGACTCAATAAAGTTTAAGCCCACTTTCAGGCCTGGATCTAGAATGATTTCAAATTGTAGGATCCCAGTTACATAGTCCTTGATCCCTGAATCATTAAAGATGTTCTACCTCTTCTGGAGGTCTTTGCTTCATTCCGGCCTGACCAATAAAGAGTGACAGGGAATTCCGACATCCAGGAAAGCTGTGCTGACTTCCATATTATACAATCAGAAAGGCTGGAATTATAAGAGTGGAATACAAGGCATTTTAAACATTTGGGTGGCTTTTGGTACAAAGGGATGAATGATGCTGATCTATCCACTCTGAACAAATATCAAATAGGTTTGGAACAAGAAATTAGGATGTGTTTTTACAATAGTCTCTTCCTTCTTGGAAGTGTCTTTAGTATTACTGACATTGTGATGTTAATTTCTGATCACCAGTAGTCCAAACTCCCACCTTCTTTGCCTTACCAAGAAGTGGAATTAATTTGTTCAGTTTAGGAAGATTGTTGTGGCAACCTCCAGCTAGGGCCATAACATTGAGAGCTAGACCTTAGTGATCATTTAGTCCTAACTTAGTTACTTCATCAATGAGGTGAACTAACTTAACCAAGGTCATGTTGACCTAAGATTTGAACCCAGGTCATCTAATTTCATATTCATCATGTTTTCTAATATATCATAACTTATTAAATTATTCCTTCTCTGCTCCATTCACCTTTTCACCCAAAGTAATTTCATTTAATTATGCATTTTAAAAATCCTAAGCTTTTTTAGGGAGATAGGGCTGAAGTATTAGGACCATAAGATCAATGAATTAGTTAGAAGGAATCTCAGAGGGCATCTAGTCCAGGGGTTCCTAATGGGTGTGTGTGTCAAATAACTTGTTTTTAAAAGTATTTTGATAACTTTTTGGACATAATTAGTTTCCTTTATAATTTAAAATGTTTTATTTTATTTATTTAACAACATGATTCTGAGGAATCCATAGGTTTCACCAGACTGCCAAAAAAGTCTTTGACACACAAAAAAGTTATGAGCCTGTAATCTAGAAAAAAACCCTTAATTTTACACATTAGGAAACTGAGGAGCAATAAGGTTACTTGAGTTGCCCAAGGCCATGTAAGTACTAATGACAGAGGCAGGATTTGAGGTTCCCCTCTGTAAGAATTCCTGAATTGTTGGAACCACCAAATTAGGATTTTCTATAGGTATAGGCATTGAGGGATGATTAAGTCACAGTTTTACATTGTCCTACTCCATGAAAGTTTGATACATTCTCAAAAAAGGAAGAGTCAAAATAGTATATAAGATTCTATTCTATTTTCAAGTGCTGAAATATTTGAACTACTGCAAATATTTTTTACATTAATTAGAATACATGAAGGCAAAAAAGTTTTGCTTCACATTTCATTAAATCAAAGAATTTTAGAGTAGAAAGATGACAGAGATTTAACTAGATATAGATGTCAAGCTATCTATAACTTATAATCATAGACAGTTAATTACCTTTAGTATCGGAGAGGTTAAATTACTTGCCAAGACCACAGAATTACTGAGTACCACAGATAGAATTTCAACCCAGATCTTTGTGAGGCCAGATCCAGCATTCTGGTCACAGGCAACATGCTGACTATTAAAGCAAGAATCGATAATTAAAAATTGTATACCTCATAGTCTAATTTTACAGATGAGTAAACTGAGTTCCAGAAAGGTTTAGACAACTTGGCCCAGATTAGAAAACTAGAGAAAAGAGTAGCTAGAATTAGAACTTAAAATTCCTGACTCCCAATATAGCACTGGGCATGGAGTTATTAACAGAGCAAAGTGTAACTCATTTCATTCAAAGAAAGGGGAACCATTTCTCTACTTTGTCTTCTTAGTATGGATCTTTGAGACTGTAGTGGGATCCCTAACCAAAAAAAAAGACCCTTATCCCCAGTGCCATCAAAGCCCTCCATACACACACACACACACACACACACACACACACACACACACACACACA
>NW_027187327.1:10810221-10831745 GCF_028583685.1 Petaurus breviceps papuanus
ACACACACACACACACACACACACACACACACACACACACACACACATACACACATACACACATCCTAAACACTTTTAAACATGAGAACTTTATTTACCCATAAGAACCCATAATTTCAAATCCTTCTAAGGTCATTCTGGGAGAGAGGTTTAGGATGAGAGCGTTCTTTTTTCCTTTTGAAAAAAGAAACCTTTGGTTTCCCAAACATTTCCTAAACCTCTGGAACTCTTTGGAGTGGGCCAGGAGGTGGAAAAAGTAACTGGAGCTTCTTGGGAAGAATTAGTAGGAGCTGTTGAAAAGAGCATTTATCAGTAATTCAGACTGAGTGAGGAAGGTTAGACATTGCTGAGCAGGCAAAATGTTTACAGGCTGTTCCCAAATTGGGGAGCTTTCTTGGTACAGGAACTTAGTCTCTTGAGTGGCTGGATTTGGCAGTAAACTGGTCCTTACTTTGGGGTGCCAGCACTACCTACGTGCACAGTGCCATCTAGTGGGTCTATAAGCAATCATACTGAATGAATACCCTTGAACTTGGGAGCCTTTTGATGAGTTGACTGATTTATCCCTGACTCTGAGGGCCAGTGTATTTATTTCCTCATAACTTTACTGAATTGAACTGGAGCTGTAAAACTGGCAATGCTGAATCAGGCTTAGGTCTCTTCACAGCACTGCAAATCTGACAAACATAAACTTTCTTGGACTGGGTTCAGGAGAGAAGGGAGCAAAGATAGGGATTCTGAAAA
Organism: Petaurus breviceps papuanus; assembly: GCF_028583685.1. Classification (NCBI taxonomy): domain Eukaryota; kingdom Metazoa; phylum Chordata; class Mammalia; order Diprotodontia; family Petauridae; genus Petaurus; species Petaurus breviceps. The sequence continues at coordinate 10,810,966 of NW_027187327.1, forward strand.
GAAAAACAGGAGACATCCAATTTTTTCCATCAAGTACTTTAAATAGAAATACAAGGGGTCTTACATCTGAAATCAACTCTTCACCTTCATCAGTTCTCAGTTTTCTTCATCAAGGGTGGCTGTTAGAGAGGGAAATTCACTTGAGATTATGCCCAGACTCATCATCAACTTTTACATTCAATCTCCTCTCTCCACTCACTAGCTTTGTTTCCAGAACTGGAAGAATGCCTTTGTTTTTTTCCACATATGGCTCTATCACATTTTGAGAGACATTCTGTGTACATAATGGCATTCCTAGGCATCTCCTTCTTGAGATGTTGGAGTGTGGTTTGGTTTAAATATTTATGGAGAGGAACAAAGGCAGATGAAGCTTTCCCCTTGTCACCATGCAGATATAAGTGAGAGGCCACATGTTGTATTGATTTTAAAAAATCAGGTGAAGAATATTAAATAGGTAGAAAGGAGTCTCCAACTCCCTCTCTACCATGTCATCAGAGTCTAAAATGTGGGTCCCAACAAATTATTTGTTTACTTAAAGTAAATTTAAATGTATCTGTAACTATTTTGTCCCTGAGTACTATATAATACTTTCAAATAAGTAAGGCAAAAAAAAGTTTGCTTTATCTTGTTCACCCATCTATCACATGGGGGCCAGTTAACAATTCTATCCCTTACTGAAAGTTTAGCAAAAATGCTGAAGAGAATTAGTTGACTATTTTGAAAGACTTTATTTCTTTTATTTCAGTAATGGTTTTCTCTAAATGAATTACTCAGAAAACATTGATAGCATTTTTATAAAGTTATAATGTTTCTAACTTGGATAATATTTATTTGGGGATTTAGAAAAATGTTCCCATTGAGAAATTTCTGACCAAATGGATAAATCTTGGAAACAGAATTGAATCAAATTGATAACCATAATGAAACCCTTTTGCTAACAGGGATCTAGTTGTTGGCTGCTAATCTCTAGTGTTATTAGTTTTTATGTTACCTTATGGATAATTTCAGAACACAGCTGGCAATTTAATTAGCCGGTAACATGTGGAGGCCAACAGAGGGTTGAACTCTATCCATCGTGAGCTGCCAATGAGGAAGGCAGTACGGATTGCTGGGGTTAATGCTAAAACTGCTGAAGAAGCAAGTTTTCTAGCTGTTGTGATTGGGAAGTCTTGCCAAGTGCCTGAAAAGCAAGGAGAATCCAAACATCAAATCTTAGGAGTAGTCATGGTAGCCAAAGCTGAATCTGAGCCCAGTTGAGCTATAGTTGGAATTATAGAACACACAATGGGGATGAGGAAAATGACCTAAAAGGAAAACTCAAACCAAACACTTATCTCTCCTAGCAGGGTGAATTTATAGGACCGCTAGGAGACAACTGATATGATTTTAAATCTGGTCTAAAGGATACAGAGTATCAAGGAGGGGCCAGGAAATAAGTTGAGTTCAGGCAAGCTACAATATACTGAAATGCTCCCTCCTATCAAAAATCATTAAGCAATCTCCCTCTACCTTCTCCATCCTTCAAAGGGGACCTGTGCTTCCAATTCTTGGGGTAGATATTTCTGATCCTTTCTGACTAAATGGTAGTATGATCATCAAGTATGGCCCTCACACTTAAGGAACTCATTGTCTAGTGATGGGGATAGAAAATATAAGAAAACACTTAAATATCACTACAAGGTAGCATACAACAAGTACAGAAGCACACAAACAATAAACAGTACACAAGTGCCAAAGAAGGAATAATAGCTAACATTCATATGGGCCTTACTGTGTTCTGGCAGCTAGGTTGCACAGTGGATAGAGCACTGGGCTTGGAATCAGGAAGACTCATCTTCCTGAATTCAAATCTAGCCTTAGACACTGACTAGCTTTGTGACCCTGGGCAAGTCACTTAAACCTGTTTTCCTCAATTTCTTCATCTATAAAATGAGCTGAAGGAGGAAATGCCAAACCACTCTAGTATCTTTGTCAAGAAAACCCTAAATAGGGTCACAAAGAGTTGGACACCAATAAAAAAATGACTGAACAATAAGCAACAATGGAAAATATCTAATCTATCTCTATATGTTATGTGTTCTTCACTTTTATTTCCCCCAATGGTATGAAAGCCCCTTCAGGGAAAATGCTTTTTTTTCTTTGTACTTCCAGTGCCTAATCCAGTTTTTAGAAACTTATCAGGTGCTTAATAAATGTTTATTGGATGAACGAATGAGAATTTATCATGATGAAATAAAGACCATGATAATCACTGAGGTGGGTGGGATATGGGATATTGGGGTCTCAAGGACAGTTTGGAAAATGTTAAGCTAAACAGCATGGCTTTAAGTGCTAGGAGCCTCTCTTATACTAAGGATATGAAGTTACAGGCAAGAAAGAGACAGCATGGTGTGTAGATATAAAGGAAAAAGCATGCTATTTATTTTTATTTATTTTTTATTTATTTTTTGCTTTTTGGAGGGGAGAAGGTAGGGCAATTGGAGTTAAATGACTTGCCCAAGGTCACATGGCTAGTTTTTGTGTTAGGTATCTGTAGTACCTACATAGTACTACATATACTACATATAGTATACATATATACATATACATATAGTATACATATACATATATACACATATACATGTATATATACATATAGTATACATACATATACTACATGTAGTACCTACATAGTACTCCCTACATGTGTGACCTTATTTAGCCTCTCCTGACCTATATTTCTGTACCTGTAAAATGATGTGTTTGGATTAAATATGTCTTCCCATCTAAGGTTACTTGGCATCTTCTGTGTTTATGTCTCTTACATACATGTTTTCTTCTCTTAAAATTTCAACTTCTTGAGAACAAGGACTGTTTCAACATTGTTTTTGGATCTTCCATGCTTAGCATAGCACCTGGCACATAGTAAACAATTAGTAAATTTTATGACTTATTTGATGGATATTTTAGGTTCTTTCCAGCTCAAAATTCCATGATACTCTAAAATGAACCTGGGATGGTCCTATCACCTACATAACCCTCTTCCCCTAATCTTAACATGGCCTTTCACCAATTTACTCTAATGAGGAAGAAGAATGGGAGAAAGGGAAGAGAGATGAGAAGAACATTTTCTCCTCATTGGATCAGGCCCAATGTGAAGAAAAATCTTGATTTTTAGTTTGACAATCAGAGCCAGAAGTTGTAATTTTCACAAGTCAAAAATGACCTCTAATCTGAGCATGGGGGAATATCTTTTATTATTTCATCAAAAAGCACACTGAAATGAGAGTGTAGAAGCATGCAGTTTCTTTACAATTTAGTTATTAACACCTAAAATTCTCTTTAACTATTGTCACTGTGGTGTGTAAGGGTAAAGCTAAAAGGTTTCAGATTTGCTATCTTTCCAACCAACTCTGTGACACTAGGTGAGAAGCCAAGTCATATTTTAGGCCCTTGATTTTATTCTAGCAACAAAATATATACTGAATTTGAAAAGCAGTAATTAAATTTTTATATCCTGTGATATCATGGCCAGTTAGACATGACCAGTTACACTTAGTACTTGATTTCCCATTTCTAAAAAGAAGATAAAACAACTCCCCCACCCCATCCATTTCAGAGGAATGTAATGAGGATTAAAGAAAATGGATAAAGCATTTTGAGTTCTGGTCCCTTGTCCATTCGTTTTCTCAACACAACATCAAATGCCTAGATGAAAAGTGAAAGATTCAGTTAGTCATCCAGATAGTTTGAATAATCCCAAACATCTGTTTCTTTGGAAACATCAAGGAGATTGCCTGCATTTTTCACTTTTTGCCTAATGTTTGGCAGTGACTGAGCTGTCAATTATTGAATTTATATATTTATTAAAAGAATATTTATTAAATGCCTACTACATGCAAAGATCCTATTATTATTTCTAGTGTTATCTAATAGCCACAGAGTCATTCACAGATGAAACTTTATTGTCATCACAGAGCAACAGCTTTTTGCCGTTACATCTTCCTTGGTAGGTAGACATAATTCTTTTTAAGTCTTGGGACCATATTGTGGTATGCTATATGCCAAATAGATACATACATACATATGAAATAAGGTTTAAGGATATAACCCCATGATTCCATGTACAGCCTAGGCAGGCTGAGTGGTGCATAACACTAGGCAAAAACCACAACAAACCCCTAATCCCCTCTTGGGCAGAAATGTAATTCTAGGTTGGAGTTCTAAGACAGTAAAGCAAAATGTTCTGATATTCCTCATAAATTAATAGAAATGTATAATCTAATCAATTTTCTCTTTGTCTCCATCCTAGTTATTTAATAATCCAGAAAAACCCATTTTTCCTAAGTGCTTTTGTTTATTTCTTTCAGAATCAAACATAGGATACAGAAAATGAGTGGTCAGCACATACAAATAAAGACTGACCCAATATTAATTTTAAGTGAAGACCTCTCAATATGAGCTCAGAGAAGGAGCAAACAAATCAATTGACAAATATTCTAAAACCAGAAGGAATAAAGGGTATCAAGTCCTCTAAAAGAATACAGAACTTTTTTGACAAATATTGTAAGACAAAAAGAAATAAACAAATGCCTCATGGGATATAGAAATTGGTGATTCTCAAGAGAACACAGAACAACAAGAAACTGCAGAATAGTTAAAAAAAAAAAGAAATGAAGCAACAAAACAGAAAAAAATCCAGACTTATTCAAAATTGGAAAATTCAACTAACAATTGAGAAAAAATTTTTCTAAAATGGAGAGTTTCTTTGAACAAATAAAATAAAAATAAACAGATATGGAATAAAAAATTCTGAAGTAGAAGAAAGTTTTGTAGAACAGAAGCAAAAGAAACAATGTTAAAAGGACTCAAGAACTTTACACAAATCAAAGCAATTATCTTAAAGATGGGATGTATAGATACAGCTTAAGGTTTGTATATATTTTGGAACACAACAAATAAATCTAAACACTAAGATGCAGGAAAAATACAAGAAAACTGCCCAGAATTTCTAAATACAGGAAACAAAGCATCAGTTGAGAAAATACACAGATACCTTCCAGAAAAAGAAAACCAAAACAGCTTGTGCTTCAAACTCTAAGATACATAGAAATTAAATTTAATAATTTCAGTCATACACAACAAGTTCTGTAAGAGGTCAGAAGAAAGACCTTCAAGTATAAAGGAAGGAAATTCAAGTGACAGAAGATTATTTTGCACCCTCAAGAAACTGAAGGTCATAGAATGATACAGTCCAAAAAGCAAAAGAACTTCATGCTTTCAACCTAACATGATATATTTTTGTATTCTATTTTCTCCCTTCTAAGTGTATACAAACCACTTTTGAAACATTTTTTCTTTTATTTTTTTTTATTCTCTTCTTTCCCCTCAAAGTGCCAAAGAGTAGGGAGGCATGTTCTCAATGGGGGAGAATGGTGGTAGTAATGAAATTATTTTAGCTACTTATCTTCCCAATTCAGGGCTTTGAAAGACCCTTGGTATATTTTTTTCTTCAGAGAATAGACTTCTTTCAGTCTAAAGGATTTGTGTTTATAATAATACTTAGATACTTAAATCTTTCTTCTCATTGATACATATACTCCCTCCAATTGTATATATCATAACCCACTCATCATGTGTAACTCATGGTAAAGTCTTGTTGAAAAATCTTCTAGAGGGGTCCACTTAATATGCTGAGAAGCTTCCTCTAAAACTCTTAATACTGTACACATAGCAATAGAGTGGAAAAATTGTCTATTGGTTATTTCCTCACTCTCAATATAAGACCACCCCACCTCCTTCCCTAGTCATATGTGGCATAGAGCATAGAGAGCTGGTCTTCCAACTAGAAAACATGGGTGCAAGTTCAAGCTTTGATGCATACTGGCTATGCATAATTGGGCAATTCATTCAGTCTCTCAATATTCTAAACAATTCTCTAAAACTATAAATTATAGATAATGTGCTGATCTGTATTAAAAGAGGGAATTTTCCAATCCCTACATTCTCTATGTCAGTGGTTCCTAATGTTTTTTGTTTCTGTAAATTCCTTTCAACACCAAGAACAAGAACATCAAAATGTGTAAGTTAGTCCCTAGGGTAATTTAATATAATACAATAATCTTTTCAATTTATCAATTAGCTGCTTACAATAGCTATAATGATAACTTTTGTCCCCAAAACTCCGAAATTAAATTTAAGTTATATATATATATATACATATTTATGAAATTAACATCGTATTTTACCTTTAACTGTGAAAATTAAACATAAATTATAAAACTTGAATTATAAAATAGTCATGTGGCATATTCTGTAAGAATCAAATGTAATCTAAAAATTATCTCCTCACTATTGTGAGAAAACTGAGGTGATTAAGACAGCAAATGATAGTGGGAACTGAATGAAACACACTGATTCCATCTTGTGACTCAATTCTGGAGCTAGTCCAATTCTTTTTCTATTCACCTATGGGTCTAGTCCAATTTCTGGCTTGTGAGAAAACTTTATTCAGTTATGAAAATTGTGAGAAAACCTTATTATCTTGTTTGAACTTTGCCCTGTGTGGCTGTAAAGCTGGGCCATCTCTACCTGCTGCTTAGAAGCCCTTAACTAAGGACCTAGGTTGTGCTGACCAGAAACCAGATTAGATCTGAAGGTCTATGCAAGGAATTTTCTCACAATCATCCATGTCAAGAAGCCAGTTCAAATTCAAATTTTCTACTGTAGGCAGTTTGGTGGCAAACAGTGATTTAGGAGTTGAACATGGAATCAGGAAGATACCATTTCAAATCTGGCTTCAAATATTTTGTAGCTATATAACCTGGGGCAAAACACAACCTTTTTGTCTTAGTTTTCTCAAATGTAAAATGGGGACAATAATAGCACTTTCCTCCCAGGGCTGTGAGAATAAAATGGGTTAATAATTGTAAAGTAATTTACAAACTTTAAATACCAGCTACAAATGCTGTTATTATTACTATTAAAGAAAATGTCTGTTGTTATCACACTGCATAAATCATTTCACAGTTTTAGAATGGCTTTTTTTTTTGCAACAATATTGCTATGAATGCAATGAAACATCTTTACTTTATAGTCCTGGAAGCTGAGACTGAAAGAAGTTAAACCATTTGCCTACAGTAACACAACAAAGAGATGTCAGATGTGGGACTCAAACTGCTCTGATGCCAAGCTCAGTGTTCCTTACATTCCATCTCTGTTTCACTCCTCCTCAGGAGTCAACTGTATGGAGCATCTTGCACTTTGACGCCGGCTGTGTTGCTCAGAATGATCAGTCTTCTGGCAGATTGGAACCAAACTAAACGTCCCCACGAGATCATTTGAATAGTAGAGATTTTTCTTGGGGGAATGTAGCTACAGGAAATAATATATGGCTTCTTATTTTGTATGTGATACATTGTAGACCTGATGTGTAAGCATAATACATAAGCAACACCACTAAGGACTGAATAAATATTATGTAAATGATTTGGTATTCAGGAAACCTGGGTCCTAGCTTTCCCCATTACCCACCTGTGTGATTTTGGACCAATAAATTAGTCTTCAGGCCATAGTTTCATCATTAATAAAATGGGTGGGTAGCATTAGATGCTTACTCTAGTTTCTTCCAGCTCTAGCATATATACAGATTCTCCCTCACTCCTTTATTAGCAGACATTTTATTGTGAAATCATAGGAGTCAGGGATTATTCCAGTAAATTGCTCACAGCTGCTACTTTGAACATCAGTAAACCAAAGGGACACTAAGACTGGCAAGCTGCTGAGAGCATAATTTCCCTCCCTTTGAAGGCTGAGTAAGAGCAGTTGAAGAGGTGTGAACAGTGCTTAAGTACTCTTTGTTTTACTTTCAGAAAACACCTTCTCAATTATGCTTACCAAGAGGTCTCAAAGCATTGACAGCAATGTGGCACCTAACCAGAAGATAAATAATGCAAAGGAAAAAAAAAGATCCACTTTTTTCCAACTCCAAAATTAGGGGTGTGGTGGCATGGAAATGTCTGAAGAATACAAAATATTGCACCTTCCTGTTAGATCTTGGTACCTGGTACTTTCATTAGTTTCTATTGCAGTAATCCTTTTCAAGCATGAGTTGCCAGACTCTTTACTTACTTACCTTGCTTATAGGACTGAAATTCCAGGATAGTTCATATTGTGCAATTTGTACTTTAAAATTGCTTTCCACAACTCTCCTATATGAGGTAAACTGCTGAAGTATCATCACTGTCATGTTAGAAATGAGGAAACTGAGATTAGGAAAGTTTAATGCCTTTATTAAGGTCACATAGCTAGAAGCAGGAAGGAAGGAAATGACATTGTCTTCATTGTTGTTATTGATCATCCTTCATTTTATTTTTCCGAAGAGGACTAATGATATCATGAGGTAATGCCTTGACTTGAACATGAGTTAGACTTAACAGAGAAGAGTTGCACAAAGTCCTCAGCCTCACTCTCTCTTCCAGTCTTTAAAATCCAGTGGCAAGACAAAAGTCAGGATGAATGGTGTTGGCCTGGGTTGGAGTGGCTGATGACCTTGGCATCTTTGCTGCCTGACTAAGCTCTAAGCTCTCCATAGCTCCTGCTTCAACCACCTTCATGGTTGTTGAAACAAAATGTTCTCATTCACCCATGCTGTTTGGGGAAGTTTTCACATGTTTGGGGTAGTCATCCTCCCAAATCACCAATGGGTTTGAGGCCTATTGATTACCTTCAACATGGTTCAGCACAAATACTGAGAAAGTTTTGCCAGTATGTGGCCATTGCATGTGTTACAGCTCCTTGGAGTCACAGGTGAGAGTTGGGTGGAGGTGGACACCAAAGGTATATGAGCATCCCTGAAAAGTTCTTGACAAGTCCTCACACCAAGGATGCTAGTCCTCCATGAGCAACCATACACCCCAGAAAGGAAGGAAATAAGCATTTATTAAACATCTACTATATATCAGGTACTGTGCTAAACACTTCGCAGAGATCATCTTATTTGATCCTCACAGCAGCCCTGAGAGATTGATGCTATTACTGTCTCCATTTTAGTGTTGAGGAAATTGAGGCAGAAAGAGGTTAAATGACTTGCCCAGGGTCACACAACTAGTAAATATTTGAAGTCGCATTTGATCTGGTGTTTTCCTGCCTCCAGATCTACAGTTCAATCCATGTACCACCAAACCACCTGTATTTGTATGGAATGAATTTGAACTAAAGTCTTTTGACATTCCCACCTCTCCCCACCCCCTACATCCTAATGCTGTTCTTTTCCCATGGCACTGTTCTGTTTGATTTCTTCAAAGCTAATCTACCAGGTGTCAACTCAGTGATGATGTGGGGTTGGTGCTGCTGTCCTCTGATAGGGACAGGGTACTGTCAGACTCAGGCTTTGCCTTTTTTCTTTCCAAATCTGTAATTTTTCATTATAGGATACACCTTCTATAGAAACTTCTTTCATTTATACAGATCAGCAACTCTTCAGTAACTTATATCCCTAAATTTGCTTTGGAGGTCTGAAAGATTAAATGATTTGTGCAAGATGAAAGAGCACCAGGAAAGTGGAAGATTTCAATTCAAGCCTTCCTTAATTCAAGATCAGTTTTACTCTCCACTATACTAGGTTACCTCTCTTCTAATATTATGAGGCCCAAAATGAATAAAATAATGATTTGGAGCAGAGCTGGCAAGTTCACTGATTGCTGGCCACATATAGCCTATAAATTTCTGATTAACATGTGACTGGGCAATATTTGACAGGATAAATAAAAATATAATACAGCATAATGCTGATTTGCTTTTTAAGTCGATATACTGTGACAAGGATACATTTCTGTTTGAGTGTAACAGCACTGATTAGGGTATATTTTACATATTTTTAATATACATACATATATGTGTGTGTATATATATATACACATACACACACGCGCACGCGCACACACACACACACACACACACACACACACACACACACACACACACACACATATATATATATATATAAAATCAGCTAAGTGGTGTAGTGGATAGAGGGCTGGACCTGGAGTCAGGAGGACTAATCTTGGTGACTTCAAATCTGTCCTAGACCCTTACTAGCTATATGACCCTGGATAGTCATGTAACCCTGTTTGCCTCAGTTTCTTCATCTGAAAAATGATCTGGAGAAGGAAATGTCAAACCAATTCAATATCTTTGCCAAAAAAACCACCAAATGGGGTTATGAAGAGTCAGACACCACTGAAAACAACTGAATAGTAACAAACAAAAATACATGTAATTATGTAGGTATATAAGGAAGGGAATAAATATTTAATAAGAGCTTAGTATGTGCAAAGTACTTTGCTAAGTGATTTACAAATTTTATCTGATTTGATTCTTACAACAAATCTCACACCCAAATTCTTAGGATGCTCATTTGTATCATTAGAAAACAATGTTTATTACATTTAGATGTAAAGTTGCATGATTTCATTCCAAGAGTTGCACAGCTTATTATATTCATAGCATGTACATGGCATCATTGAATAATTAGAATTAAATAAAGCAAAGCATACACAAAGTAGTAACTGGGGTTGACTTTTGAAAAGTTAGCTTATGACCAAAAAAGAAGAAAAAGGTATTCATATCATTAAATTCCAATGGGTTCAAGAAAAGATGAGTACTCCCCAGCTCCCATTCTCTTCTCTGATGCTGTTTAGAGAAGATATTTTCTGTTATTGACTGGCTATTTTGTGACACTGATTTGGCCATTATAAGTACCAGTAATTAGGCATAAAAACAGAAAAAGAAGAAGAAAAGAAAGGCAACTATTTAGGAGATAAGGGCTATTACTAGAGTCCTGGGATCAAAATCTTTACCTTATTTGCTTTTGCAGGAAAAATGCATATGAGAGGAGAGAAGAAGAGACATGAGGGAATGGCAATGAAGGTATTGAGAATAGGAGACTGAATCCCCCAATATTAATATTGTGAAACTTCAGTAAGAGAGATATTTATTAATTGAAGGAGTGGTCAAAGCTCATTCTCCACCTTCTTATTTTCCCCAAATCCTACTTCTTGTCCCCTTGCTATCAGAACTGAAACTATGCCTTTTTGCATCCTGAACAAATATCTTAAATGGTTTGAAATGAAATATAACCCAAGTTGAAATGTGAATGGGAGTGGGAAAGGACACCACTTCATGGGGATGTGGAGCAGAGAGAATCTGAGACACTGGCATGAATCTGGCACTGGAAGCAGAGAAGGGCAAGGGAAGAGCTTTCAGATGACCATCTAGTACCTTTCTATTTATTAGTTAACCTTTTGAAGTAGGTGCTAAACTCTGTTGTTTCTATACTGCTGAAAAACAACAAAGTGTTCTTGAAATTCAACATCCTTGTGAAAACTTCCAGAATCCCCAACCTGTTAACCCTTTGCCTGTTAAGACTTCAGTCTGTGTTGACCTGAAGTTTGCATGTAGAAAGATATTCAAGATAATGACCTACTCTGCTCTGGACTCTTTACTTCCACCAAGACCATGCAGATATAATTACTAATATGGAAGCAATTTTAAAAGTTACTGAATGAATTTTTTCTTAAATTCATTTGCTTAATCTTTGATTCTAAAAAGCATGAAACACCATGAACTGATGCATATGTTGGAGGCGCCCTTGAGCCAAGTCTTTTGAAGACTACCTGCTGTCCAATTTACCAGCTCTCAAAGGTGTCTATTAGATTAGCTAAAAATCCAGTCTATTTAATTAGCTCACAGTTGTGCAAGATCAAATGAGATAATATTTGTAATCTGCTTAGCATATTCCTGGCACATATTAGTCACTTATTCTCTTCTCAGTTCTTTGAGGATTTATGTTAGCTGTCTTTCCTTGTGAATGTTCCTGTTTGTGTATATTAGTATAAACGTCTGATGTTTTTGTCCTTAACTCCCTAATTACTCCCTCTAGCCAACAAAAAGAAAAAATAAAACCTTGGAAAAGAAGCATGGTACCAGGGAGATCAAGATAAACTGGAATCAGAAGACCTAGGTACAAATCTTAGCTCTGCTATTTAAAATATGCGTGACCTTGAACAAATCATGACCTCCAGAGGAATCTGTTTCCTCAATTATTCATAATGAAGAAGTTGGATTAGATGGCCTCTAGAATCCCTTCTAGTTGTAATTTTTTAATCCTATTCATTCCCTATATTGTCATTATACATCTTGTACTCATATTTTGCTACTTGCAATCCTTTCCTCCACTCTGAAATAAAGCATGGTTTTCTTTAAGTCACCATGGTAGTACAGCTGGAATCATCTTTGACCTGATGACTCTCTCTTTAAATTTAAAGCTATATTTCTGCAACTTTTTATGTAAAAAATCATCTCACATTCCAAATTGGTGTAGCTAATTCCTTTTCTCCCAAGTCTATTAAGAGAATTATAAGAGGTATTTTCTGCAACTGCAGCATGTTTCTTGGAAAACTTCCAGCATGTAAATATTTGCTTCTCTCTGCCATAGTTTGTTTTTTTCTTGACAGTTTTTGACTTTGATGAAAAAAGTTATGACCTACAAGATATCCTTAAAAAATCTGCTTTGGCAGCAATTGTGTGTTTGCACATAGTTTCTTTAATTTGCTTTCATTTGTGTGTGTGTATTTATATAAGTGTGGGTGCATACTTATAAATAGCTCTTTTTGGTAAGAAGATTTAAAATATATTGGCCATATGTGTTTAACCACACATGCATTGGTGGCTACTTGTCTGATTCTCTTGCATGATGGAATTATTGGAACTGAAAATTCCATACTTGCCTTGGTTGTAAAGCTCTCCCCTCAATAACAGAGGGCACTTGGAGGTTCTGACAGGTGGCAACTGTGATCTCCTTTCTGTTTCTTTCTGGGTTTCTCTTCTTGTTCTTTTGGATGAGGGGTATGGTCTGTGTGGATTGACCCAGTTAGTTTATGTTTTTTTGCTTTTTAGAGGGGGGAAGGTAGGGCAATTGGGGTTAAGTGACTTGCCCAAGGTCACATGGCTAGTTTTTTGGGTTAAGTGTCTGAAGTCAGATTTGAACTCAGGTCCTCCTGACTCCAGGGCCAGTGCTGTATTCACTGCAGCACCTACTTGCCCCTCCAGTTTATGGCTGGACTTCTCATCCACTGCATTATCTCCTTTCCTGCTCTATTTCATTTTTTTGTTGTTGTTCAGCCATCTCAGTTCATCAGCTGAACAAGTTGTTCAACTTTGTGTCTAACTCTTTGTGACCCCAAATGTGTTCTCAAAGATACTGGAGTGGTTTTATCATTTCCTTCTCTATTTAATATTATAGATGAGGAAGCTGAGGCAAATGGGATTAAGTGACTTGCCCAGGGTCACACAGCAGGTGAGTGTCTGAGGCCACATTTGTATTCAGGAAGACCCAGCATTCTATCTATTCACCATGCCACCTAGCTGTCCCTTTTTCTATGGGCCTCAGTCATTTGAATTACCCACATAAATATAGATTTCCTGTCCACAATTCTTTACTCATAATTAAAGCAACAAAGAATATTTAAATATATTTTAAGAACTGCTACATTTTTGGTTGCTACCATGTTGTCTTCTAACTTTTTATCTAGTACAACAGGATCATCACATGGTCTGGATGGTATACTGATCACGTGTAACTTGTTTTTCATTAGAAAAGTGGTAGAAGGGAGTAAAGAACAGGGTCAGGCACACAGAGAAAGAATTCCTCACTTTCTTCTCTCTGCTCTTTCATTCACGAATTGTCCATCCAGTTACTTTCTGTTATTTCTTAGCTCTTAGATCGTTTTCATTTATTAATTTTTATTACTAAGTAACTGAAGTTTGTTGGCCATACCCAATATCAGCAGCTTTATGTATAGGACTGTGACCTCGATGCAGGGTTGATGGCTTTTTCTCTACCCTTTACTACTTCATTGAATTATAGAAAAGGAGAGTATAGAGGTTTTCTAAATCATTCTGGAAACTGTGCCAATCCCTTTCTTTTTGATGTTATATTCAAGTTATGGGCTCAATGAGTTGTAAGATTCTCCATCTAGAAATCAAATTTAATTTTATTTGGGCATCCACAGAGTGGATTTGAAATAAAGCAATGTGATAAAAACTTGGAGATACTTTTTATAGGTAAAAAAGCATGACTTGGCTCTATAAAGCTCTTTAAGGCTGCCAAGTTTTGGAACAAGTACTTTTTATGAGATCACAATGCTGAGGCTTCTAACATTGACTTCTGTACTCTTTTCTTATGGGGCAGTACTCATTTTAACTTGATGTTTCATTGGTCATTTTCTCAAATCTAACTGCATTCATTCATTCAGTTAACAAGCATTTATTAAGTACTACAATGATCTAGATACTTTGCTACCCTCTGGAGATATAGAGACAGAAAACTAACATAAAAACCAAAAATCTACTCCCTGTTTAAGGATATCACAGTCTAATGGGGGAAATAACATGTAAAAACTACATACAAATAAGACACATACAATTTGATTTGGAGATAGTCTCAGAGGAAAGGCATTAAGATTAAGGGGTACTGGGAAAGACTTCTTGAAAAATGTAGGACATTACCTGAAAGCAGTTAAGGAAGCCAGAAGGTATGGATGAGGAGAGTACTCCAAGTATTGGGGACAGTCAGTGAAAATGCTTGGAATTGGGAAATGGAGTGTTTTGTGTGAAAAACAACATGGAGGTTAGTGTCACTGCATCTTAGAATATATTGAGGGGAGCTGAATTGTAAAAAGACTGGAAGTTAGGAAGGAGCTGGCTCATAAAGGGGTCAATAAGGACCTTAATGAGGACTTTATTCACCGGTTGAAACTGAAGGTATTTTGAGGATCAATTTTTAGATGATATAATGAATTTTTTCAGTTCTGCTTTTGCTTAGAGGACCTATAGTATATGTATGCAATTAATCCAAAAATTAATAAGCCTTTATTAAGCATGTACTATGTGTCAAGCATTGTCCTAGGTGGTGGGGATACAAGTATAAAAATACCTACTTGCTAGGAGATTATATTCTAATATGAGAGAGATAGCTGTGTGTGTATATATATATACATATATATACACACATATATGATATGTACATATGTATATATATACACACATACACATATATATGTAGCATTCACTTTCTATATTTTAAAAGGATATTAGTGTTATAAGTCTCTGAACAAGGAACATTCTTTCAGAGATTTCAATAATAAATATTAATTACAATGTTCATATAAGAAATCTGAATTATACATAAACAACATAGGGGGAAGAGGGGTTGTAATAGGTCAATCACTGAGTTGTTGGAAATTGGATATATTACTTTTTGAGCAAATTCATCTACCTGTGATGCTCCAGGCCAAGTAGATAATTTTCTTTTTTTGTAGTGATCCCTAAGAATTCTGCCAATATTTAGTAAGATAGGCTCTATTATAAATCTTGGTTTAAAAAGCACTTTTCTTACAATAGCCCTGGACCAGATGACCACTTGTCCAAGATGTTGAACATTCTATTCTCATTCAATTATGAATTGGACTATATGCAATCTGGAATCCTTTCCAACTGTGAGATTTTGTGATCTCATGAACAGTGCCAATAGTCAATGGGAAGTAAAGGGATTGGATATAACTGGTGGTTAAAGGCCAAAGAAAGATGTCTTTTTCACTAAGGTCATTACCTAGAGTTTCCCAGAAAAGTTAATGGACAACCAACATACCAAACCAGAGCATATATTGAAAATTACTAAAAACCAATGTAAATGAACAAATGAAATTTATGACTGCTACCAGGGAGACTGTTGCTCTATTCACCATGTTACCTTTTTATATCTTCACAGTTGTTCTGACAACACAAATCCCCAAATTCTGATGTTGCCAAGATATAGACCACTGAATTCTGGTTTACCATATTTGAAAGAAGATGTTCTAATATGCATGCCAGAGTCCATATCCAGGAATGAAAGAGGAGCTGGAGAGAGAAGAGTTCAAGATTACTAGCCTCAGTAGCAAAGATGAAGACATTGAGTAAACTGGCTGAGGCTCCATTTACATATCTTTCATTGTCCCCCTTGCTTTCCAATATCATCTTCATTTTCTCTCTAAATTACATTCTCCCTTTCCATTTTCTTTCATTCATCTTTCCAAAGTGGTTGAGGACTCATTAATTGTTGGAATAATGTAATGCCTAGGGAATTTGAAAAATGAGATTTCAATATCAATAAGACAAAAATCTTAGCATCCCAAATAAAATACAATTTACTTAACTTCAATTTTGTATTGAATTCTATAAGGCTTATTGAATCTTTTTTTTAAGCAATTGGGGTTAAGGGCTTATTGAATCTTAACCTCTCAGAAAATCTGGTCCTTCATATCATAGGATTAGAGTTGGAATGGATCTTAAAGTCCTCTAAAACAAGAACCTTATTTTACAGATAAGGAAACTGAGACACAGAGTCAGGATTCAAACTCAGTTCATCTGAACTCAAACCCTAAACTCTTTCTATTACACTTCAAGTTCTCTCTGAATTGACTCAGAGAAATCTGTTCCTCTGTGTCTAGAGTTTTCTTCCTCCTGTGCTCTAAATGGATGTTGCTATCTATGGCCTACAGCTGCTAACCGCAAACAGCTGTGACCCTGGACAAGTCATTAAACCTCTTGTCTCCTTTAACTTTCTTATCTGGAAAAGAGACATAATAATCATACCCACTTCTCAGAATTGTTGTGAGGATCAAATGAGATATATCTGTAAAGTGTTTTACAAACCTTGAAACACTAGATAAATACTATTACAGTTTCACAATTTGTTAATTGTCAAATTATTGACAAATATGGATTCTATAGAATACTGACTAAACAAGAAGTGATCAAAGATATACTAATTTAGGGTATAGAGTTATTTGTATTCTTTCTTCAGTGACTAAGAGGAGGCCTGTGAACCAGTGATGGTAGAAACCCCTCAAGGAATCAGTATATTAGCACACTGGAAAATTCAGCTCTTCTGTTTGCACAAGCATGCCACCCATATTCCTCATCCTGAGACACATTCCAGCCATTTGTGTTTCATTCTCCTTGGAAAAAGAAGCTCAGACTGACGGGAAGTTTCAGCTACTTGATAGTATCACTTTCCAGCTTTTCATTAGAAGCACATTTAGTTGGCTCCTCCATGATGAATTTTATACAATAAAAATGAACCCTGAAATACATGTTGAAGTGTAGTAAAACCCACATAAATGCATAATTAACTTGAAAGGGAACAGAAATACTTTTATGATAATGCTTTTTGGTCATGTAGGCTGCATATACAATACAATCAGTCAAATGGATTAAGTGGTGGTTAGGATAAAAATAAACAATCTGTTTTCTGGAACTGAATATCAAAATTACTCTACAAACCAAGAAATCCAAGTACTTATGCTGGGTTAAAAATCAATGGCTCTGTCTCACTATATAGATGGGCTTTACTGTGTTGCTTGGAATTGCTTCAGAGATCAAGTTCAAGTTTGTGATGGGACGTTGTCAATAAGAGTCCAAAATAACTTATCTCTTCTTCTTAGACTAATAGCAATCAGATATTATCATCCATAAACACCTTAGTTTGTATTAAATTATCAGATCTTTTCCATTATGATGGCTGAAAACAGGCTTTGGCAGAGATTTGAAGTCAATGAAACTTAAGCTATTTTGGGCTTGAGAAGGATAGTCTTGAATAGATTACCACAGAGAGGAACCTTTGGCAGCAAGAGGTCAAAATAAGGGCCCTGGCCACCTATGGAGGGGTGAGATGGTGCTACAGTGAGACTTTATTCCAATTTTGTCACTGTAGATTTAAGTTTATCTTCTACCTCTCTAATTTGTCCTTTAAACTCTTTCTTGAGCTCCTCCAAGAATGCGTTTTGGGCTTGAGACAAGTTCATATTTCCTTCTGTGGTCTCAGGTGTGAGTACAGAGTCCATGTTGTCCACTGTATTTGGTTGTTCTTGCTCTCTATAATAAGCTCTGATCGATTTTCTTGCCTTCCCCTTCTCCTCAGCTTCCTTCTTTTCCATTGTAATTTCCTATTTCCTAATTTCTCAGGCTGGGTGCTAAGGGTCTGCTTGTTGACTTTGTGTGCTGTAGCTTCTGGGTGTCTAGACTGAGTTCAAGGCCAGGATTCTCAGTGTTTCCCCTGAGTTACCCTGAGGCTCACAGAGTAACCTGTGGGGGAGGGGTGGTCTGACCACTTCACATGTCCACCTCTATGCCCCTGGGCTACAGCTCAGGCAGGCTCAGCAGGTGGTGGCTGGCAGTGTTGGAGTCTTCAAATTGCCCTGGTGGTGCTGAGGTCCTCCTGGGCTTCTGTGGGTAGAGCTTGCTGGTTCCAATACCTGGGCTTTGGGAGCTCTTGCTGGTCAGGTCAGGTAGGGCTTGTTGGGACTCCTCCCACCCTTCATTTCAGACTTCTTATTGCATCAGTTACACTCTTTCTCCCAGGCTCCTAAGCCTGAGGCTATTTCCTCTATTTCAGGATTTTACTCTGGGTGGGACATTTATCTCTGGGTTTTCTATGTCAGGGAGGGGGAATTCGAGCAGCTAGAGTTTACTTTGCCATCCTGGCCCCTGGAAAATCAGCAGGTGATTTTTAAACTTCCAGGCTGTGGGCTGATAGCCCCAGGAGAAGCTGCTGTCTCTTCTCTGGGTCCTGCACATTCTCTTATGCAGCTCCAACGGATCTGGTGAGACGGCTGCGAATCGCCCTTGGGGTGGGTGAGTCTGTTGGCTGGGGCTCCCTCTCTCTCCACTGTAGTCTGCTCCCTAGTCTGAGCTGCTGTAGCCCCCACATGCTCCATGCTCCCCCTGCCTCGACCCACATGGGCACTTTCCTGGGCTGTATTCTGCCACCCTCCATCTCCCAGTGGATTCTGACACTCTAAAATTCGGTCAGATTCACTTTTTAAAGTTTAGTGATGGATTCTCAGAGGAGCTTAGAAAAGTTACTGTTTTCATTCTGCCATCTTGGCTCCACCCCTGAGGTGGTGCTACAAAGTCATAGCATCATAGAGCTAGAGCTGGAAGGGACCTTGTAGGACACCGATTCCAACATGTTCATTTTATAGATGAAGAAATGGAGGTTGAGGGAAATAAAGTGACTGCCTTGACATTTCATCCTAAGGTCAAATAAGACTGAGCCATCTGTGCTGCCTCTACACCCTATTGATCCTGCCTCACACCTCATTTCTCAGCCTTGCCACTCGCTTTGACTCTTAAGACTTAAAGACCCTTCCATCTGCTCTGCAGTTGACCTTTTGTGTGTATGTGTTGTCTCCCAGTGATTTTTGCATTTCCCCAAATGCTTAGTACATGATATGTGCTTAATAAATGTTTTTTTTTCCATCCACCCATCCATCCAACCAGGCAGGCATCCATTCAATGCTTGAAGTCACAAAAAGTTTGAGTATCAGAAACTATATTTGAACATAGGTTCTCAAGCACCAGTCAGTCCTCTTTCCAATACATCATGAAGAGAGGAGAAAGTAATGAAATAGGACGTGGGTAGGGACTTAAGAGAAAGCTCACCTACTTTATAACTATACTAAAATCTAGCTGTGTGTGTCTGTGTGTGTGTATTGAGCATATGTACGTGTGTGCATCCAGGGAAGGAGCTATGTGCTATTTACATTATTTTCATATGACTGAGAGAAATCTGATCCTATGGTCTAGAGTTTTCTTCCTCCTGTCCTCTATATAAATGTTGTTATCTATGGCTTGTAAGCGCTGACCCCAAATAGCTGTGTGTCCCTGGGCAAGTCATTAAACCTTATTTCCTTTAGTTTCTTAATTTGGAAAAGAGGCATAATAATAGCACCCACTTCCCAGGGTTTTTATGAGGATCAAACGAGATATATTTGCAAAGTACTTTCCAAACCTTGAAGCACTATATAAATGCCAATATAGTTTCTTTTTGGTGCCCTGGGAGTACCAGTATGACACTCAGGCTTCCCATGTCTTATCTCTCACTCTCACTACACTCTTTCATCCCTTCATGTCCATGCTAATATCTTTTGCAATACATATTACATATAATATGGCAGTAGATAGAGTTCTGGGCTTGAAGTCAGGAAGATTCATCTGGCCTCCGATATTTACTAACTGCATGATTCTGGGCAAATCTGTTTGCTTTAGTTGCTTCATTTGCAAAATTACCTGGAAAAGGAAATGGCAAATCACTTCAGTATCTTTGCCAAGACAATGTCAAATGGGGTCACAAAGAGTTGGACAGGACTGAAAATGACATAACAACAGTAAATTACATACAAATTGTCACTGATTATATATATATGAGATAACATATTAGTGATTAACTAGCACTCCCATATTTTTCCATCAACATTTGTGGTATTTGTGATTTAAATTTTAGGCTATCTTGTTATTTATCATCATATGGTCTCATCACAACAATATTATTATCAAAGAGAAGGTCTTTTGTACTGATGAGACATTTTCCATCTTGTCTTCCTCATATCAATTCCAGGCTCCATTTGCTATTTAACTACATCACTTACCCAAGATTACAAAAATTACAGAATTTCAGAGTTGGAAGGGAACTCTAGCCATGTGGTCCAACCTATATACAAAATTAACAACTGGTCATCAAATTACTGTTCTCTGAATAGCTTCAAAAAAGGGAAACTTTTACCTCTTGAGATAACCCATTCCATTTTTAGATAGCTGTCACTGTATGGAACTTTCTTCTTTGGACACACATGTACACACAGACACATACACAGAGAGAGAGAGAGAGAGAGAGAGAGAGAGAGAGAGAGAGAGAGAGA
>NW_027187327.1:10831755-10832977 GCF_028583685.1 Petaurus breviceps papuanus
AGAGAGAGAGAGAGAGAGAGAGAGAGAGAGAGAGAGAGAGAGAGAGAGAGAGAGAGAGAGAGAGAGAGAGACACCAATTTAACAGTCTGATTTTTCTGGTAGTACATCATAATCTTGGAAATATATGTTTCCTAAGTATTCCCTACTGCCCCTCCTCCACCAAAAATAGTTGGACCAAGTTATTTAACACTGCTATAGATTTAGTTGAAATTGAGATAATGTGTGATATAGTGGAAAGAGTACTGGCTCTGGAATTGGAGGGCCTGGATTCAAATTTTACCTTTGAAATTTGCTACCTGGATATCCTTGGGTAAGTATTGTAGTTTACCTTCCTTGGGTCTCAGTGTCATCACCTGTAAAATGGGAGGATTAAACTGATCATTTTTTTTTAGTTTAATGTATTTTAATAGCAAACTTACAGGAACAGCACAGAAGACAGACAACATTAAAAACATGTACTTGCATGTAGGACAACTCAGTTAGAAAAGTATAGTGAATGGATGGAATCTACCCTATGATAAAAATGCTACAAACACCATTTAGTTGCCGTCAAGAAGAAATTTACTTTTTAAAAAAATCCAAATGCTGGCATTGTCCAGAAAAATTTAACAGGTTTATTTATAATTGTTATAAAGTTGAATTGTTGAAACTTGTTTACGGAAACATTTTTTTGACTGCATTAATGCTTTATGTCCTTGCATTTATATTCAAAATTCACACACAAATGAAAATGGAAAAAAACTTGCCAATACCTGATTCTGTCCCCTATTTTTCCATTCGCAATCATATACTTAGGTACCTTTTGACTCCTGTATCAGCAATGCCATATTCACAATGCCTATAGAGATTACAAATATGCTGATATAATTATCCATCACAAAATACATCAGGTTTGCCATTTGGGGAAATAAACTAGAAAATTTATTAAGATACCAAAAGACTGAGTCCCAAAACCAGAAAGTGAAAGCCATCAGAGTAGTTATGACATTGGCACAGGTAGATAAAGTAGAAAGCACCCACATTCTCAAGCCTTTAAAACAGAACAGGCTACCTCAGGCAAAGGTCCTCCTCTCCCCACTCACAGCAACCACCCAGCGCGCTCCCAGCAGCTCCGGCACCTGGCAGTGCTCAGCAGGGGTCCTTAGCAGAAAGTCCGTCCTGCTCCCAGCAGCTCCGGCCCCTGGCAGTGCTCAGCAGGAGTCCTAACTCAAAAAAAAAAAAA
>NW_027187327.1:10833077-10839199 GCF_028583685.1 Petaurus breviceps papuanus
GAAAGTCCTGCTCCCAGCAGCTCCGGCCCCTGGCAGTGCTCAGTAGGAGTCCTAACTCAAAAAAAAAAAAAAGGCAACCACAACCGCTGCCAACCGCCAACCGCAGGACCGTTAGCTTGGCTTTTTTTTTTTTATCCGCTTTCCGCTTTTTCTTGCTCAGCTATGTCAGCATGTCCATGGGGCATGGGAGATCTTTAAATCCCATAACCCTTACATTTGGCCCCAAGATCTTTCATGTCCCTTACTTGGCAAAAATATAGTAGGAATAACTGGTGTCAACAAAATTTCACAACAATATAACAAGAATAGCACACAATAAACACAAAAAACCATATTTTAGGGTGGGGCTTGAGCACAAGCTCCCCATCATTCCCCCCACCCCGAACAAATGGGGCCCCCAAATCTTGTGGTAAGGGGTGAATATCTCTTCTTCTATGGCTACTTGCTGCTGAAATCGGATGTAGAGCTGTCCCTGTCCTAAGGGGTCCCATTTGAGAGGTCAGTTCTTAATATGCTTGATGCCAGGTCCAAGGGTGACACATCACAGTTGCAGACAGAGGGTGACATCCAGCTTAAGCTATCAGGCATCTACAGATGGAGGGTACCAAGCCTGTGGAAACAAATCTAACAAACAAGGTGAACAAACAAAAAATCAAGAAGAAGCAAAGAGACAATAACCAGACTATTGTAGCCTCACTCACGGTAGAATAAATGACTTAAGGGTACAATTTTGTAATAATCTTCTCCAGAATAAACAATAGTTACAGTGTTATCCTTCCCATATGCTATAATCTCTGCAGCCTTTGGAACATCATCTGGCTTCCGTTTTACCCATACTTTAGCTCCTGATTTTATTCTATCAGTAGAACCAAATCCTTCAGTTCCTGTGACAGTTATTTTGGAAGGAGGGTCAGTTTTTACAAGTGGCATTGTTTTACAAGGAACGATAATCACTTGAACTATCCTATCATTCTTGTGAATCTGTATCAGCCCTTCACCTAAATTCTGGAATGTTACAACAATTTCTCCTTGATAATTAGAATCTATTACTCCATCCAATACATGTATTCCTTGAGCTGCTAATCCTGATTTGGGTAAAATCTGTCCAAAGTGATTTTTAGGGATTCTTATGCATATCCCAGTGGAAATTTTTCTTACTTCTTTCCTGTCCAACCAAAAGTCCTCTAAACAATGTAAATCATACCCCACTGAACCAGGTGGTCCTGGGTACGGTGCTGGGACATCTGGCCTCAAGGTCCAACACTCAATATTTGGGATCTTGTGTGTTTGTTGTTTTCTAATTTGCAGATTGGGGGTCATCATTCTGGCTAGAGGTGTACTTCCTCCCAATGGTCTATTATTCAAATTACGCAAAGCCATGAACAAATTATCCTTCCAATGTTGATATGAATTATTGGAACTTAACTTCCTCAACTGTTCTTTCAGTAATCCATTCGTTCTTTCAATTAACCCAGATGCTTCTGGATAATATGGAATATGATATATCCATTCTATATTGTTTAGTATACAATACTTCTTCATTTCATTGCCTTTGAAATGTGACCCATTGTCACTTTGAATCTGCATTGGGGTTCCATAATATAGACTTATGAGATCTAAGGTTTTACAAGTGTTTTTCTGGGTTGCATTCTTATAAGGACAAGCTACTAGTACACCTGAATAGGTATCAACACAAGTACATATAAATCTGCATCC
Source organism: Petaurus breviceps papuanus (assembly GCF_028583685.1). Taxonomy (NCBI): domain Eukaryota; kingdom Metazoa; phylum Chordata; class Mammalia; order Diprotodontia; family Petauridae; genus Petaurus; species Petaurus breviceps. The sequence goes on from NW_027187327.1 coordinate 10,834,794, forward strand.
TTTATCCAGTGGTAGTGGACCAACATAATCTATTTGCCAGATTTGGGCTGGGACTTTTCCTCTTGCTATCTCTCCAGTTACTACCCGAGGAACAGTTCGCTCCTTTTCCAATTGACATATATGACATTCTTCTGCTATCTGTTTTAACAGTGAATGAGAGATACTAATACCTCAATCTTGTGCCCACTGGTGTGTGGCCTGGACCCCCAAATGGCCTGCTGTTTGGTGGACCCATTTTGCTAATACCGGATCATCAGTTGTTGTCAAAGTAGGGACAATATGTTCAGTAGCAATCTTTGCCAGTCGATCAGCATGAGAATTGTACTCACGTTCTGGTGTGGTGGGAGCCACGTGAGCATCTACATGAAAAACTGACAAGTCAGTGACCAAAGACATGTTCCAGATATCTTCCCATAATTCTTTGCCCCAGACTTGTTTACCATGAATTTCCCAATTTTCATTTTTCCACATGGGCATCCATGTAGCTAACCCATTAGCTACCGCCCATGAATCAGTGAATATATGACACTGTCCTCCTTGTTCTATTTTGATGGCTTGATATACTGCCATAAGTTCAGCATATTGGCTACTTGCACCTATCCCAGTACTTTCCAAAGTCCTTCTAGTACATGGGTTATAGGCCACTGCTTTCCAATGTCTTTTTTGCCCCAAATATTTTGCTGTCCCATCAGTAAACCATGCATGTCTCTTTTGTTCCTCAGTTAATACATCATATCCCTCATTCCATTTTACAGTGGATTGTACCAACTGTTGCTTTGGCTCAGGGGGTGTGTCACTCCTCTCAATTTCTATGTTTGCTATAGATTCATGCAGAGCAGAGACTCCGCTTTTGCCTGTTTTCGCTCTATTTTGAATATACCACTTCCATTTGATTATACTAGCCTCTTGGGCATGTCCAATTCTGTGAGAAGCTGGGGTACTCATTACCCAGGTCATAATTGGGATTCCAGGTCTTAATATCACTTCATGGCCCACAGTCAGTTGTTCAGTCTCCACCAAAGCCCAATATGCAGCTAACAACTGCTTTTCAAAAGGTGTGTACTGGACTCCAGATGAAGGGAGTTTCCTACACCAAAATCCCAAAGGTACATTTCGGCTTTGTTGTTTTTGCCATAAGCTCCAGTTTGCATAATCATCTTGTACAGTCACTTGCAATTCCACTGGACCATTTTGCATGGGCCACAAATCTAGGGCCAATTGTATGGCAGCCTTGGCTTCTTCAAAAGCTTTACTCTGCTCAAGTCCCCAATCGAATTCATATTTCTTCCGTGTGACTCTATATAAAGGCTTTAAAATCTGTCCCAAATGTGGAATGTGGTGCCTCCAGTATCCAAACAATCCTATGAACTTTTGGGCCTCCTTCTTATTGGTAGGGGTAGGAAAATCCTGAATCTTTTGTCAGGCTCGAGGAAGAATCTCCCTTAGCCCCTTGTTCCATTGTATACCCAAAAACTTCACATTCTGAGCTGGTCCTTCAACCTTTGCAGGGTTAATTTCCCACCCTTTACTTTTCATATGCTCAATTAGAGGGGTCAAACTCCTTTCCACTACTTTCACATCTTTTCCCTGTATCATGATATCATCAATGTAGTGGGTAAGCTGTACACCAGGTAGCTTTAATTCATCCAACTGTTCAGCCACAATCCTGTGACAAATAGTGGGGCTATGTATGTACCCTTGTGGCAAGCGAGTAAAAGTATATTGTCTACCCTGCCAAGTGAAAGCGAAGTGGTCCCATTGTTTAGAGTCTATTGGGATGGTGAAGAAGGCATTTGCCAAGTCAATAACTGCATACCAAGTCCCATCATATTTCTGGATCCTTTCTATTAAGGTGATGGTATCTGGAACAGCAGCATACAAAGAAGGAGTCACCTTATTCAACAGTCTATAATCCACAGTCATTCTCCAAGTCCCATCTGATTTTCTTACTGGCCAGACAGGATTATTCCATCTTGTGGTTGTAGGGACTAACACTCCTGCTTCAACATATTCCTTTATAGTAGTGGCAATTTCATCTTGCCCACCTGGCACACGATACTGTTTTAAAGTAATTACTTCAGAAGGTTCAGGTAAAGTGATTGGGTCCATTTTTAGTTTTCCTACTAAAACTGTATTAATTCCTATCTTCCTCACAACAAATTGGTATCTTCCTTCAGGTAAATTCAGAGTCATGCCTCTCAATACATCTATTCCAATGATGTATTCAGGAATGGGTACAACAACCACAGCATATTCCCTGCCCAATTTTCATTGTTATTTTAACCTGTCTGACTGATATTTCAGTGTCTCCTAGACCTGTGATGGTAATTGGAGTTCCATGTTTAAACTCATCAGGGTTTCCATAGATAAGTGTGGCCTCAGCCCCAGTATCAATCAGTGCCCTAGTCACAGTAGTTGATCCATTCTTCCAATATATTGTTAAACCAATATGGGGTCTGCAATCTCTTCTGCATATTTCTTTTATCTGGGCTGGGGCTTGGCCTATCTCCTATTCCCCCTGAAGGTGGGGCAAACTTGGATACAAAGATTCAGATTCAGAAATACCTGCGGGGGTGGTTCCTGCTTCCCTGTTCATTCTAATGCTAAGTACCTTTTCTTGGTACAGCTTATGCAGCTCTTCAGTTGGAATACCATCTATTCTTCTAAAGTTCACCCCAGCTCTTAATAGAGCAGTAAACAGTTCCCTTCTTATGGGTCTATTTTGTCTCTGAATCCTCTGGCTGTTTACTCTTCTCTCTCAAGGCAATTTGTCTTTTTCCCATTCCCCTAAATCGCTTAATTGTGAAATCTTATCCAGCACCTCTGAAAGAGGGTGCCCTATTTCTCCAATTAAAAGAGTCAGAATTAGGTGCTTATATGCAGGAGGAGCTGTCTTCACTATGATATTTCTATGAGGAACTCCTAGGGGAGTATCATAATATGCATTTGCATCTCCAATCAGGATAGCAGTTTTCATTACCTCCTCCTTTAGCTTTCTCATACAGTCTCTAAGTGAGTACCAGGGTCTGTCTCCCCTAGGCCACATAGATTCAGTTGGATATTGCTTTTTGGAACCTTCTGCAGCTAAAGCTAGAAGATTCGTTTTGTTATTTCCTCCTTGCATATGGTGATCCCTAAAAGCCTGGTGTACAAAAGGATTCTGACTGATACTTATGAATTTTAAACAGTCCTCATTGTCCAGTGTTATTCCTCCTGCGCCTTCATCAGTGATTCTTACTATCCAAGACACTAAAGACTCCCCCATTCTTTGGGTAAATCTACTCAATATATCAGTGATCTCCTGTTGAGTGAAATCCTCAATTATCTCCCTGGACTCTGTTTTGCCTCGGTGGTTCTCCTGCCTTCTTCTTCATATGGGGAGAGCTTCTACATTAGGAGACTCCTCATCTAACCTTGTTCCATTCTCCTCACACACATTCTCCTGGAAGCTGTCAGGGCAACTCTGCCCAGCCTGTAGAAAAGCTGCATGCACATTCCTTCTGCTAGTTTTTTTGCTTCCTTTTAGCTACATGAACAGTAGCTTGCTCCTGGACCATATGAGTCCCTCCAGTTTTCTCTTCTGAGTGCTGTGACACAGAAGAATCCTCAGGCAAACCAGCTGACTCCCTAGCCATCCTAGCTCTTTCCTTCAGCAGCTTATCCCTACTTTTACACATAAGGCGATAACTTGTTAACAGCACCCAGCCTCTCCTGCACACTCCTGCCAGTTCTTTGCCTGGTTCTATGGGTATTGCTTTCAAACATTTTCCCAAATCTCCAGGTTCTCCCTCTTTTAGCCTTGGTTCCCAGTTTTCACAGGGCCCTGTGCTTTTAGCCCATTCTCTGGCTAGAGAGGAATAAGTCAAATCCTCCCAACCTGGAATAGCCATTTCTCCCTCTAAAGCCCCACTGCTTCCAAATAGAGGCCTGACATTTTGTAATCCCATCCTCGTCGCCAAATGTATCAGCAATGCCATATTCACAATGCCTATAGAGATTACAAATATGCTGATATAATTATCCATCACAAAATACGTCAGGTTTGCCATTTGGGGAAATAAACTAGAAAATTTATTAAGATACCAAAAGACTGAGTCCCAAAACCAGAAAGTGAAAGCCATCAGAGTAGTTATGACATTGGCACAGGTAGATAAAGTAGAAAGCACCCACATTCTCAAGCCTTTAAAACAGAACAGGCTACCTCAGGCAAAGGTCCTCCTCTCCCCACTCACAGCAACCACCCAGCGTGCTCCCAGCAGCTCCGGCACCTGGCAGTGCTCAGCAGGGGTCCTTAGCAGAAAGTCCGTCCTGCTCCCAGCAGCTCCAGCCCCTGGCAGTGCTCAGCAGGAGTCCTAACTGAAAAAAAAAAAAAGGGCTTCGCGCTGCCGCTGCCTCTGCTGCTGCCA
>NW_027187327.1:10839299-10861061 GCF_028583685.1 Petaurus breviceps papuanus
GCCAATCGCAGGACTGTTAGCTTGCCTTTTTTTTTTTTCCGCTTTCCGCTTTTTCTTGCTCTGCTATGTCAGCACGTCCATGGGGCATGGGAGATCTTTAAATCCCATAACCCTTACAACTCCATGGGAAAAAAATATCCAATGTTCAGAACTACCAATAACAGGAAGAAGAGATTTTTTTTTTCTGTTTTGAGAATGAAGAATGTTTCCCATCATAGTGGAGTTTAAGCACGTTCTCCATGTATTCGGTGTGCTAGCTGGATATCTTTTGGCATGATTGTGACACGTTTGGCGTGGATAGCACATAGGTTGGTGTCCTCAAACAGGCCAACTAGATAGGCTTCACTTGCCTCCTGCAAAGCACTAATTGCTGCACTTTGGAAGCGCAGATCTGTTTTGAAGTCCTGAGCAATTTCACGCACCAGACGCTGGAAGGGAAGTTTATGAATCAGAAGTTTGGTGGACTTCTGATAACTTCTGATTTCACGGAGAGAGAGCCACAGTACCTGGCCTGTAGCGATGAGGTTTCTTGACCCCTCCAGTAGAGGGCGCACTCTTGCGAACTGCTTTTGTAGTGAGCTGCTTCCTGGGAGCTTTACTACTGATGGATTTACTGGTAGTTTGCTTGGTACGAGCCATGTTCCTGAAAACTTCTCCTTATACACCCCCCTTCTCTTTCGGCTTGGGCTTGGCAAGCGAGAGGCGGCCCTAGCGCTGGAGAGCTATGGCGGCGGCTGCGAACACACCTAGATCACCTTTAATGTATCTTCCAACTCTCAATCTTTGATCCTATGATCCTGGTTTTCTGAGGACTCAATGCAATTAAACTGGTATCATTGGTGAAGTATTTGCCATCTTAGAAGACCTTGTAATCTGTAGGAAATTCTGTTCTTGTTTAGATTTAACCAAAAAGCATCTTCCATGATATCATTGAACATCACAGGAGAATACATATCACTTTATTAAATACTTCACTTTGTGTTTCTGCTAAATGCATCATTTAGCAGCATCTTATCCATCATGGAATCTTTGTTCCAATAAGTAGTTCATCTGGTTGATTACTTGATGAACTGGAAAAAGTAAACGTTCACTTTAGTTGAATTCAACAGATACTTTGCATTTTTGCTGCATTTTTATTATGCTATGCATTGTACTATTTGATTCATCTCCTTACTCCAATCCTTCCTCCACACAGCTGCCAAAGGGGTTTTCCTAAAGTGCAAGTCTGACTATGTTATCTCCCAGTTCAATAAATTCCAATGGTTTTCTATTAGCTTTTGGCTCAGATATGAACTCTTTTACTTGGTATCTATAGGTTTTTACAATATGGTTTCATCTTTCTAGTCTTCTTAAATATTGCTTCCATACATTCTATGGTCCAATTATACCAACCCGATTGCTACTTTTCACACAGTACATATACTTCATCCACCATCTCTGTATCTTTGCACTGGTTATCCTCTCAAGTATTGGAATGTCCTGTTTTCACCTTCACCTCCTAGGGTCATTGGTTTCTTCAAAGATTGAGTTCAACCCCACCATCTGCCATAGTGATTTCCTGGTATCTCCAGCATCTGGTTACCTTCCATTACTCTATGTTTCTTATATGTGCCTATTATATACATATTCTATCTTCCTTTAGAATGGACGTTCTTTAAGAACAGGGACTATTTTTGCCTTTTTCTTTATATACTTAGCTCTTTTCTGTTCAGCATAGCTAATGGCACTTTGTAAGCTCTTAAATACTTTTTGATTGATTGAAATGTAAGATAGAATCTTTTACCTTGAAAAACTTAAATTTTAGTAAACAAATAAGTATATTTTTTGTGGGGTGAACAATGCTTTTAACTAGGCAGTGTTCTTTTAAATGTGTCCATTAGTGAATGGCTGACGCTAGATTTATTAAAAAAAAACCCTCTGTAATTACTTTGGTCAGTTGGGCCTCTGGGTGTGTGTAGTGGATTCCTTCACTTGGAATGAATGGAATAATGAAGTTGGAATATGTCTTCTTATTTTTTTAAGGGGGAGTTGCAAATCTGTTAGGTCTCCAATGGCCTGTATCTGGGATTAAATCCTGATGTGACCCTCATGCTTTCAGATTGTGCAATATACTTTCCAGCAGCTGCTCACTTTGAGTGACAAGGTTGAGCTTCTGGATGACCCAGAAAGGCACAGCAAGGGAAAGGACTGTTAATGAACCTTTAACATTTTGTTGAAAAGTTAAAATACATTCATTAATTTAGATAGTTGTTAGAAATTTTTCATGCATTATACTTTCATAAAGTTTTAGAAACTTATATGAAAGACAATAGTGGATAGAGTGGGACTTGGAATTGGTAAGAATTGGGTTCAAATATTGCCTCTCATTCATACTGCTTTGGACCAGTGGCAAGTTGGAAAGTTGCTTAATCTCTTAGTGCCCTGGGCAAATCTTTAAAAAGAACAACTGCAGATCTGCATTGGTAGAGTGAGATTTTTCATCAAGAGTTCCTACACGATGAAATCACAGGTCTGGACAAAAAAAACAATAACAATAAATTATAAAACATACACAGAGTCTCCAATAGTTTAAGATTAGGTTACATTCCAAAATTTTATTAGTAAGCTGGCTAACCAACCTAAAACATATTTTCCATTTAAACAATGCTAAGCATAGTGCCTAGGATCTAGTTATCCCACAGGAACCTTGCTAACCCCTCTTGAAGCTGAAATGGAGTTCATAGGCTCATAAGCTTAGAGCTGGCAAGGGCCTCAGAAGTCAGATAATCCAATATTATCATTCATTTAGAAAATGGAGGCCATTGGAGGTGAGTTCTATCTTCTCCCTTTCTCTTCATTTCAAAGCCCCTTTATGTCATTTCCTACTCTCTCTTTTTCCCCTAGCCTCTGACAATGAAGTGATCCTTCTCCTTGCCAAAGCCGACAACTTTACATGTGCATTAGATACCATCTCCTCCTGTTTTCTCCAACAGATTGCCACCTAACTTGTGTTCTTTCTCATCTTTCTTTTTCTTTTAACTTCTTTTCTATTATTAGACAAAATCCCCAAACTGTGCTGACTATTTTATTTTATTTTAATTTCATGTTATTCAACCTCAACTGGGCCCTCGTTGCAGCAAGGTAGTCCTTGCTTCATTCCTCCATCATTGACTCCCTATGTCACTCCTGACAGAAGTTGTTCCAAATCTCTTAATTTCTGGATCCCACTACTTCTTCCTCCCTTCTCCTTCTCATCTGAGCATGAGATTTTTACTGAAAAATGAAATTGAGGACATTCAGTGTGAGCTTCCTCTTCTCTCATTTCCTTTATCTCAGAACCACTTGACATTATCTCATACTCTCTAGTATATAATAAAATCTTAATAAATACTTATTAATTTAATTTGACACCCTTCAATCCTTCACAGTCTGATTTTTGGACTCAACTGAAACAATCCTTTCCAGAAAGCAATGATCTCTTAATTGCCAAATCTGGTGGCATTTTCTTAGTTCTTATTTCTTTTCAACCCATTTGGTCTATTTGATACTGTTGACCATTCTGATTTTCTGGAACTCTCTTCTGTTTGGGCTTTCCTGACATTACTCCCTTAATTCTCCTCCTATGTCTGACAGCTCCTTCTCCATCTCCTTTGCTGGCTTATTTTTATAAACAATACTCCCTGTCTGTGCTCCCCAAGGCAGTGTCCTAGGCCTTCTCTTCTCTCTCTAAACTTTCTCTCATCAGCTCTAATGGGCTTAATTATTATCTCTGTGTGTGGGGCGCGCGTGCGCACAAACACACACACACACACATCCAAACTTGCTCTTTCCTCTGAACATCAGTTGTACCTCACTAATTTCCACCCATTCTAATTGGATGTCTTAGAGAAACTCAACATTTCTAAGATAGAACTCCTAGTCATACCCTCCTCTGAACTTTCCTATTTCTACCAAAGGTATTACCACCCTTCAAGTATCTCAGGTTCAGAATCTTGGTATTTTTCTGGACTTTTCACTCTCATTCCATGCATTGAGTGAGTTGCCAAAATTTGCAATTTCTACTTCAAAACACCTTCCACATCCAACAGCTTCTTTCTACTCTCACAGGCACCATCTTATTCAGGATCTCGTCTCTTGCTTAGATTATTGCAAAGTCTTCTGTTGGTTGTCCCTAGCTCTTGTCTCTCCCTTCTCCAACCCATTCTCCATATTGTTGCAAATAATTTTCCTTAAGCACAGATCTATCCATGTCACACCCCTATTCAATCAATTCTAGTTACTTTCTATTAACTCTAACATAAAATATAAACTCCGATTAGCTTTCAAAGCCCTAGACAACCTAGCCTCAAAATCTTTCTAGTTGCATTGGACTCTGTCACTCTGTAATCCAGTCAAACTGGCTATATCTTGCTTCTCACACATGACACTCTATTTTAGTTAGTCAATAAGCATGCATTAAGTTCTTATTTGTGTCAGGCACTGTGATAAGCAATTTTTCTATATACTGGCCATCCTTCATGCCTGGAATGCACCACCTCTTCACCTCTACCTTGTGTAATCCTTCTTTTCTTTGAAGACTCAGCTTAAACACCCCTTTATATGTGGAACTTTTCTTCACTCTGTCAACTGCTAGTTCCTTCCCTCCTGAACCATCTAGTATTTAATTACTTTGTCCTTAATTTCATTTATTTATTTTTCATATAAATTAATTTACTTATTGTCTCCTCCATTAGAACATAAGATGCTCTTTATAAGTAGGAATTCTTTCATTCTTGGGTTAGCACAGGGCCTGGCACATAGTTTGAATTTAATGAATGCTTTTTAACTAATTGAGAAAACTCAAGAATAGGGAATTTTAGTGACTCATCCATGGTACAGAAATAGTAAATATCCAAGGTCAAGCTTGCACACAGAATCTCTGACTCCTTAGTGCAAGCCCTTTGCGCTCCTTCCCATTGTCAGTATTGCATAGTTTTACATTATTTTGTGGTGCATGCATCAATATGAGATGTTGGGAACTCATCCAGCTTCCATTCTAGACTCCAAGGAAGAATCTCTTCATTTTTTCTTAGGCTGCTCTGGTAGTGAAAACAAGATATAACAAGATATTCCTTTTGACTTCCCGTCTTGCTATGCCTTCCTTTACACTCTACTGGTCATGACCTTGACTCTGAATAGTGTGGGTGGCAAGAGGGAACTTCCACCAGGGTAGACATTTCCATATGAAGAACCAGGGGTTCTTATCTTGGGACCTGCCTATACCAATGCATATTAAAAAAACAAAAAATGGCGGAATAGAAGGGTGTTTTGATTTATGGGAATGGGAGGATAGGGGAGGAATCCTCAGGGAGGGGTAGGTAAGTAATAGGAGGGCAACATAGTGGGTAGAAGTAAAGTAGAGGAGGCAGGAGGGATACGAAACAAGAGATATGCACACACATAAAAACAAACATCAGGACTAGATAGGTTTGGGGAAGTATATGTCTATATATATGCATTTATGTATATGTGTATGTTTATTTCTATTGCTATAACGAAGCATATCTAAACTTTTTTGTAGCCTTCTGGAGGAGTAGCGGGAGGGAAAAAAGAGCAAAGCTAAAAAGTGCACAGCAGAGAACAAAAGAAAACTCACAAGGAAGCAAAGATGGATAATTCTCAACACATGTATTATTTATCATATAGACTTTCTTGAAATGAAAATTTATTGTTATATATTTTGAATCCTCTCATTTTCTGCTATGCACACAACATGCCTTTTCTTTCTTTCTTTGTATTTAAGTTCCAATATTTATGTTTATTATTTTTTTCTTTATTCTATTTTTGTGTTCTGGTGCTTGAGTCTAAAATAAAATTAAAAAAAGATAAAAATATAACTTGTACTGTGAGTTAGTTTGTCTTATTGATTTGTCTATTATTTGGTCCATGGTTTCCCTGAAAAACAAAGTGTTTTATTTACATGATAAAAGGTGTGAAAAAAATCACATTAGGCAAGAATCTCATTTTTGAAGGAGCTACATAATCTCCGTGCATCTCTCAGCTCTCCCATTCACAGACAAAATTTATTGAATTTTTTTTTCAATTTTTAATGGGTCATGGTAGTGATATGTAGACATAAGCCATAGATAGGGCTGAAGTGAATCATAGTGTTGTCAGCTCGAGCAAGATTTTGAACTTGTTTATTGGTGAAAAAAAAGCCTCAGTTATTGAAAACAACATGCACAAACCTAAGTCCACAAAAAATACAGATATATTTTGGTCAGACTTGTGATTTCACTAACATAGAGAATTCCTGGAAAACAAAACAAATGAAAAACTTCTTCTAGCAATACAGGTACATATCTTTTAAGTGATTATCAGTCTTATAGAGTTCCCCAGGTCATTGAGTCATTAATTGACTTGCCCTAGGTCACACAACCATTAAGTATGGGAGTCTAACATCTTCCTGATGCACAGGCCAGCTCCTTACCTGCTACTCCACACTATCTTTCACATTAAATACACACAAATAGATACAGATATTTTTAGGAGGGAGACATTAGAAATTAGGTGCATGAAGAAAAGTCCTGAGTAGAATTTTTAAGGAAGGGAAGGAATTCCAAGGGATAGAAATGAGGAAGTAATTAAGACTCCTCATGACCTGGAAGCACTTTATCTTTATAGCTTGGTCTCCTACCTTGGATTTATATGTATACTCCACAGGGACAGAGACATTGTTTTTTTAAACTTTTAATTTCTTTTAGCACAAACTCCAGAAGGGACTACAGAGAACTTTGTTGAATTGAATCAAATTTCTAAGTAGAGTCTGTGAACTTTTTTGGTCTGTGAATTTAAAATGATTTAATGAAACTGAATGCTTCCTTAATTTTCCTCTCTCATATTTTCTAGTTTGAAAAATGTTTTTTTTTTCCTGTTGGAAATGATGGAAGCAAAATGAAAAATGATTACTTCTGTTTTTCTCTGACAGCAGCATTCTCATCAAGCAGTGGATCTATCCTTTCAAGTCAAAGGGCACTTATTTATCACCTGCTATATGCTATGAACTGTGATAGGCATTAGAGATATAAAGGCAAATGACAGTCCCTATTTCCAAGTAGCTTATGAGGCAAACAACCTGAAAACCTCTATGCAGAAACAAGATTTCATACACACACACATACACAATATATGCATATATACACATATATGCACCCATGTATATGTGTACATGTCATATATGCATAAATATGTACACACTACACACATGCCTACATATGTGTGTTTTGTGTGTGTGAAAAATTGAAAATAATCTCAGAGTGAAAGCACTAACATTAAGGAGGGTTCTTAACATAATCACTAAAAAAGGGCATTTTTGTTTTTCTTAGCAAATGTTGCTTGCTTTACCTTCTATAAGTCTCAAAGCCCTTTTGTATGGGACTCTTTCCTTATTGATGGAGATCAAAACCTTGCTCCTGTGTGAGTATCAGGGGCATTACAAAGGTGAGAGATGTTCAGTATCATCAGTCCTTATGGTTACTTTGAGTTCTGCCAGTCTCTTCAAGCTCTGTAGTTGATTCAGGAGCTCTGGCTTCTAGTTTCAGGAGAGAAGATTGAAGACACCAACCCTATTCCACATTGCTGAAAGAAAGACTATAGGAAAAAGTTGGCATGAGAGGAGTTGGAAGTCTCTGTCATGTCCCTATCCTTAGCTTGACTCTCTCTCTCTCTCTCTCTCCCTCCCTTACTCTCTACCCTCCTCTCTCTGCTCCTTATCTCCCTCTCTCTCCTCCTTCTGTTGAACTGAGTTACTCACTCACTATGTGAGAGCTCCTTCACTCTGTATTGTTGGGTATCTATATTCTCTTATGTGTATGTTCTCTGATTTCTGTTTTTCTATTGAGCTGGGTAGGGGAGGTAGGATGGAATGCAGGGCCTGGAGTCAGGGAGACTCATCTTCCTGAGTTAAAATCCAGCCTCAGACATTTATTACCTGTGTGACCCTGAGCAAGTCACTTAATCCTGTTTGTCTCACTTTCCTCATCTGTCAAATGAACTGAAGAAGGAAAATGGCAAACCACTCAAATATCTTTGTCAAGAAAATCCCACATGGGGTCACAAAGAGTTGGACATGACTGAAAAATGACTGCATAGCAAATGATTTGGATAAATGATTTTTCTTGGCTAAGTGCCATGTGTATACATTGTGGAACTGTTGTTGTTCATTCTTCCTTCTCCAAGAGGATCAATTACATCAGGAGGGTGATGTCTCAATTTATAAGTGAATTGGATTTAAGTGAGGCAGAACTGTACAAAGTCATCAGCCCCATTTTCATCTAGGTCATCAGAGTCCAATGGCAAAACATAAGTCAAAATGATTGGCAATGGCCCCTGTGAAACTGAAATTTGGTGGGAAAGGGGTCAAACTTTGGATATAAAGCTTGGGAATTCTGTTTCCCCCCAATATGATCAGAAATTACCTTGAATTTGAAAACCTAATTCCATAGACTAATAATATTTAATGGAGCAGACATAATTCTAAACTACTATCCCATCTTTCTATGGAGAGCAATGCAGTGTCTGACCCCAACTTCCCACTCCCTCTCCTGTCAGGAATTAAAGTTTCTCTTGGAGAAGAGGGAAATGAGAAGAAGCTAAAGATGTCTAGGTTGCCTCCTTTTGAGCCACATAATTACACCTGCCTGGTACAGATGGGGCCAGTCCTTGCTACACATAGAACCTTGATACACTTATTTTTAGTTTCCTTTTTCCTTACCTTCTTAAAGTTTTCTGCTTCTTTTTGCTTGTCATTAATTCAGTGACTCTAAGTCTTTTGCTCCATGGAAAAATTATCTGTGCATATACATTTCCTTCATTGGTTTAGTTACCCTGTTCTTCATTGGATTAATTTGTTATTATATTACCAATAACAACAAAAACAAAAACTAAGTTATTACTAAGAGTTTGCAATATACAAAGAGGCAGCAGTAGTGTTTGTAGAGAGTTACCCTCACAGATCAAAAACGTGTCAAAATCTGCTTTAGATAAATATTAGCTGCGTGACCTTGGGCATATCATTTAATCTGCTGGACTATCTCATCTGTAAAATGGGGATAATAATAGCATCTACTCATGGGGTTGTTTGAAGGTCAAATAATATGTAAAGTCCTTTAGAAACCTCGAACTGCTATTAATACTAATGATAAAGTGTCGTGTGCTGGTACTATGAAGATAAGTATCTTTCCCATGGTCACACAGATAGTATATATGTAGGGCTGGATTTGAACTCAGGTCTTCCTGACTCCAAAGGCTTTACTCTATCCTTTAAGCTACATAATTACTTTTAAGATTGAGTTGCAAAGAGATTGTTGATCTGTGTTGGTGGAGAAAATTTCTTTACAGAAAGTTCTCTAAAGCAATGATATTTTAAATCTAGCTTAAACAAATGTACAAGACAGCAGGCTTGACAATGTTAATTAAAAGACAAAATCTGAATAGTTCTTAGTTTCCAGGAGTTTGTATATACACATGTACACAAATGAGTATAACAGAAAGTTTTTGTTTGTTTTTGGTTTGGTTAGTTTGTTTGGTTGTTTCAGTTGTGTCTGACTCTTCATGATCCCACTTGGGGTTTTCTTTGCAAGGATACTGAAGTATCCTGCCATTTCCTTCTCCATCTCGTTTTATAGATGAAGGAACTGAGGCAAACAGGGTTAGATGACTTGCTCAGGGTCACAGAGCTTTTGGGTGTCTGGGGCTGGATTTGCATATACATACAAACACATATACATATCTATATTTATATCAATATCTATCTATATCTGTATCTATATCTATACTTATATCTATATCTACATCTATCTATACCTATACCTATATCTATATCTAATCTATCTATATCTATATCTGTATCTATATCTACATCTAATATATCTATATCTACTCCTATATCTATCTCTATATCTATGTGTGTGTGAACACACACATACATATGAAAGTATATGAGGCTTCCTAATACTAGCCCCAGCACTCTATCCACTTCACCTAGCTGCCCATAATAGAGGGTAGAGGATGAATGAGGTAGAAGGAGGACAGAAAGTAGAAAATATAACTTTGTGTATAATATGGAAATATGTTTTGTATGATTTCACATGTATAATTGATATCATATTTCTTGCCTTCTCAGTGGGAAGAAGAGGGACTAGAGGGAGAAAATTTGGAGCTCAAAATAAAAAAAAAGAATGTTAAAAATAAATAATAAACTTATGAAAAGAAAATATAATATAGGAAACACAAATTTGGGGAACAATTAATAATCTAGACCTCTTATGTATAAAGAAGACTGGAAGCAAGACAAAGCCGGAGAAACAGGATGGATCCAGATCATGGAAGACTTTCAGTGCTAGGTAAGTAAGTTCATATTTTATCCTAGAAGTAATATTAAAGACAGGGTTTTGATTTGTGCAGTACAATGGTTAGGCTCAAAAGCCTCAGAAAGATTGTTTTGGCAGCTGCATGAAAGATGGACTGGAAAGGAGAGAATCTGAAAGAAGGAAACCAATGAGAAAGTTCTTACCATAGTTAGGGTAAGTAATGATTACTTCCTGAATTTAGGGCATGGTCATGTGAATGAAGAGAAGGAGAGAGATGGAATTAAATGCTGTAAGAGTAGAGCTGCTAAGATTTGGCAACTGTCAGGGTAAGTAACTTAGGGAGAAAGAAGAATTCTACTATCTTCATGAACGTGTGCTCAACCTTGTTTCTTCCTCCAGGTTCATGTTTTTCCAGGTCTATGTAACTCTTTGATTTATAGTACTACTCTCAAAATCTTTATTAGCTACTTTGCCAAGGTACCAGAAAAAGACAAACAACTGTTACAGGGTAGAATCTGCTTTGTTCTTAAAATCATGCACCCACATACATTATCAGTCTCATTCAGTAACTGGAAGAGGGTCTAAGCTCATTATACCTCAAATCTGAGATCTTGATGCCTGGTGCTCAGCCTTGCTCATAAAATTTCTAACAAATTTTACATTATGGAATGATTCAGTAGCCTGACACATATGTTTTAGATAATAGTCACCAAATAACTGATAGAAAGCCATGTTACTTGGTTACTTTTCTTGGTTGAATATGAAATTTGTTTTCTAGCCAGGTTGGGCCGGTGGTTAAAATATGATTGTAATTTATTTTAGTCTACAGTTCAAAGACAGAACATTTTGAAAAGCTTGAAGAACTGACAGAGCTAATGAAGAGAAGACTGCAATGACAACTTTGCAACATCAAATTCAAAATTGTTTTCAGGAGTCCTAACAATCAGAATTGAAACAATAACTAGTAGGGACATGTGCTACTCAGAAGAAGGTATCCCATACCTCTTGCCAGTAGAGAGTATGCACATGTGCAAAGAAGGAGGAGGCCAACTTATAGGCTTCTCCTATTGCATTAACCAAGGTATAAGTTTGATTTCCACTGCCATGTGTTGGATTTCATGGGCACATTAATGTGGAATGTAAGAAGCCAGAATGGAAAACACTGATCAATATTACACACCAATGGAGTTCTACATTTTGGGGAGCTCAAACTTGAGTACTCTATAGAAATTACAGAATCTTTTTCTGCCCTTTAGGAAAGAAAACAAATATATCCCATCATAGTAGAGTGCAGAGTTCCTTTGAGAGCTCAAAGATAATTTAAAAAGCAGTGACTTGGCTCTTTTTCTTGGGCTCTAGCTAGTTTTGCCCTTTATTTTCTACTTTCCTCATGAAGAAGAGATGTGCATAAATACTTAGTGTCTTATTTTTCCCAAGATTAATGGTGGCAGGTCACATTGTATGAATCCTTAGTGGTTTTTGATGCCTCTATAATTTAAGAACCTGTAATTTTAATTTGTGAGCACCAGCTCCAGTGTCGGGATGACCTGGATCAAATCTGGCCTCAGATACTCAACACCACACCCAGAAATAACTGGCCGTGTAACCTTGAGCAAGTTACTTAACCCCGATTGCTTATAAAAAAAAATTAATTTGTGTGGACATTTTCTCCATCAATGCAGATCATCAACCAAATGCATTTGAGTAGATAGTCTTCATGGATTGCTATAGTTGAAAAATTCATCCCAATTTCATGAGAGAACTTTTGAAATTAGGTCGATCTTTGAACACATAAATACGGTCTATTATCAAATTTGTGCAAAATCTTTTCTTCTTGGTTGAACCTGCTAGAACTTTTGCTACTTTGGCATAGTCTTTGTTATTCCACTGTTACCATCAGCATTTATATAGTGCTTTAGGGTTTACAAAATGCCTTACATGTATTATCTCATTTTATGATCATATTGACCCTGGGAGATAGGGGCTTTTTGCTATTCCCCTTTGCAGATAAAGAGACTGAGGCAAATAGAAGTGGTAACTTGCCCAGAGTCACAAAGCTGATATGTGTCAAAGGACAGTGATACTGTTAGGCTTCCTCTTCCTTCACACTTCTTTTTATTATTTCCTTTGAGATTTTTTTTTACTTTTTATTGATAAGGACTTCATTTGCCAAAAATTGATGGGAAAACTAGATCATAGTTAGGTGGAAACTAGGTAGAGAGCAACATCTCCCTTTATATGCCAGGATAAGTTCTATATGAATACATGCTTTAGACATAAAGGGGCAAAATTATAAACAAGTTATATGAACAAGAAAGAAATGACCTTTCAGATATATGACCAAAGAAACAATTTATGATCAAACAAGGGACAGGGAAGAGTACAGAGGAGAAAATGGAAAATTTTTACATGAAATTTAAGTGTCTTTCCATATATAAAAGAAATTCAAATAAAATCAAAAGGAAGTTGGAAATGGGAAAAATTCCTTATAGCAAATTTCTGTGACAAAGTTCTCATTTCCAAGATATATAAGGTAATGTTTTGAATTTCTTTTAAAAAAGAGCCATTTGATAAGCATATTAATAGTATTTTTCTTTTTTAAATCTATTTAAAATTTAACATTCATTATTTATTAGTTTTATATTATTTAAAAAAAATTGAATTGAAAATTCACTCCCTTTCCCACTTCCTCCACCACCCACTAAGAAAGCAAACAATATGATATCGATTATGCATGTGAAATCATAAAAAATACGCTTACATATTAGACATATCAGAAAAATCAAGAGAAATGAAGTGAAAAAAACAAACAACCTATCCTTCAGTCTGAACTCAGTTCATCAGTTTTTTCTCTGGGGGTGGATCACATTTTTCATCATGAGTCCTTTGGAATTGTCTTGGATAATTGCATTAGTCTTAGTAGCCAAGTCTTTCACCATTGATCATCATTACAATATAGCTATTTCTGTGTATGATGATCTCCTAGTTCTGCTTACTTCACTATGAATCACTTTATATTGGTCTTTCCATGTTTCTTTTTTGAAACAGTCCCCCTCCTCATTTCTCACAGTACAATAGTACTCCATCACAATTATGTGCCAGAAGTTGTTTAGCCATTCTCCAATTGATGGGTCTACCCTCAATTTCCAATTCTTTGCCACCACAAAAAGAATTTATAGAAACATTTTTGTATATAAAGGAATATATATATATACATATATATGTATATTCCTTTCCCTTTATTTTTTTGAGATACAGACCTAGTAAGTACCACTACTAGGTACTAAATACCACTAGGTCAGATGGTATGTATGGTTTTATAGCCCTTTGGGCATAGTTACAAATTGTTATAAAAAATTGTTGGACCAGCATACTACTCCACAAATAGTTCATTAGTGTACCAGTTTTCCCTCATCCCTTCCAGAATTTGCCATTTCTGATATGCATGAGATGCTGTCTCAGAGTTGTTTTAATTTGTTTTTCTCTGATCAAAATAGTGATGTAGAACTTTTTAAATATAGTGCTATATATAGCTTTCATTCTTCTGAAAACTGCATGCTCATATCCTTTGACAATTTATCAATTGGGCTATAGTTCTTATTTTAATAAATTTGACTAAGTTCCCTAATATATTTCAGAAAAGAAACCCTTATCAGAGAAACTTGAAAAATTTTTGAATTTTTAGCGAAAGGTAGTATCTCTGATTATCTTTTAAAATTACCTATATTTTTTTAAATTTTGTTTTGTCTGAAATCATGAGTGCTACCCCTTTTTTTAACCTCAGATGAAATATAATAGATTTTTACACCAAGCCCTTATTTTAACACTATTTATGTGTCTTTCTATTTCAGGTGTGTCTCTTGTAAATAATGTATTGTTGTATTCTGGTTTCTAATTCATTCTGCAGTCCACTTCTATTTTATGGGTGAGCTCATTCCATTCCTATTCAGTTATGATGAGTAACTGTTCATTTCACTCCATCCTATTTTTTCTGTTTATCCTTATCTTTCCCTCCCTCTCTCTTTTCTTCTCCCTTCCTTCCTACCTCCTCCCCTCTCTCTTCCTCTCTTTCTGCTGTCCCTCCTCAAAGTAAGTCTTGCTTCTGACAACTGCCTGCCTTCATCCTTCCTCCTTTTTATCATCCACCTCCACCTTTCCCTTCCCCCCCTCCTATTTTCTTGCTGGGTAAAATAGATTTCTATACCCAACTGAGTATATTTTTTCCTTATTTGAATGAATAATGACGAGTGTGAAGTTCAACTATTGTCTGCTACTTCCCTTCTTCTCCACCCACCCCAACTGTAAAAGTTTTTCCTTATGTGCCTCTTTTAAGTAATAAATTTCTAACTCTCCCTTCCCCCTTCTCCCAGGGCATCCCTCTTTCTCATCCCTTCATGTTATTTTTTGAGATCATACCAACATAATTAACTCATACCCATGCCCTCTGTCTATGTAGACTGCTTCTAACTGTCCAAATAATGGTAAAATTCTTAGAAATTACAAGTATTATCTTCCTACATAAAAAAAATGTAAGCAGTTTATTGAGTCCTGTAAGATTTCTCTTTTACATTTACCTTTATATGGTTTTCTTCAGTCTTTGGTTTGAATGTACAATTTTCCATTCAACTCTGATCTATTCATCTGGAAAGTTTGGAAGTCCTTTATTTCATTAAATATTCATTTTCCTCCCTGACTAATTATACTTTGCTGGGTAGGTTATTCTTGGTTGCAATCTTCTCTCTTTTGCTTTCTGGAATATGATATTCCAACCCCTCCATTTATCTAAGGTAGAAGTGCTAAATCTTGTGTGATCCTGACTGTTGCTCCATGATGTTTGATTTTTTTTTCTTTCTGGCTGCTTGCAAGATTTTCTCCTTGACCTGAGAACTCTAAAGTTTGACTATAATATTGAGAGTTTTCACTTTGGGATTTCTTTCAGGAAGTGGTCAATGTTTTCTTTCAATTTTTATTTAACCTCCTAGATCTAAGAAATCAGACCAGTTTTCTTTTATCTTTCAATATGATGTCTAGGCTCTTTTTTGATCCTGCTTTACAGGTAGTCCAATAATTCTTACATTATTTCTCCTTGATCTATTTTCTAGATCAGATCTTTTTCTGATAAGATCTTTCACGTTTTCTTTTTTTCTTTGACTTTGTTTTGTTTCTTGATATCTCATAGGGAATTATTTTCTTTAGTGAATTCTGCATTTCCTTTTGCATTTGACCTTTTAAGTTTTTTGAGGAGGTCTTTTCATCAATGGAATTTGTGCCTTTTTTTTTTTTTTACCAGTTAGCCAATTCTGTTTTTATGGTGTTAGTTATGATTTTTACCAAATCTGTTTTTAAGGTGTAATTGTCAACATTTTACCAAGCTTTTAATTCTCTTTTCATATTTCCTTACATTACACTCACTTCTTTCCCCAATTTTCCTCTACCACTCTTATCTCTTTCTTTAACTCTTCCAGGAATTATTGTTGGATTGTTTCTAATGACTGTTTTCTTTGAGGCTTTGCTAGCAGCTATTTTCCCACACTATTATCTTCTGGATTTGTGCCTTGGTTTTCTTTGACACAGTAGTAACTTTTAATGCTCATTTTTTTGTTTGCTTATTTTTCCAGTCTATTTCTTGACATTGAGCTTTCTATTAAAATTGGGCTCTGTTCATCTGTGGATGGAGAAACACTGTTCAAAGCTTTAGGTTTTTTCAGGCTGCTGTTTTCTGATCTAGTTTTTGAGGTCTGTAAGTTTTTGGTGTTTCCAAGATGGTGTGATCTGGGGAGAGGTATGGTCACTACTCTCCTGGTCTGCTCTCACTTCTTTATTAAGGAAGGGCCTATGATCCCCTATAACTGCAAATACTAGTATTCTTCTTGGCTCTGGAAATGTTGCCTGGGCTCTTGCTCCCTTGTGATCCACCACAAGATTCATCTCTACCCTGGAACTGTGACCTAGAGTTCTGTATAGGCAGTAGATGTTCTGATCACTGCCAGCTGCATCCAGTGCCAGCAAATATTCTTCTAAAATCTCTTTCTGACTTTTACCATTTCTACACTGAGAACTCTTGAAACTGTTGCTGCTGAAGCACTCACAGTTCCCTCCAGGCCCTCAGTTGGTGCTACCTTGCGTGTACTTTGGGCTGGCCACAGCCCTAGTGTCACAGACCTTCTCTTCCCATCTCCTAAGTTGTCTTGGGCTGGAAAAATGTCTCACCATGATGTTATGTTGGCTCTGCTGTTTCAAATTTTCACTTGAAAAGTTATTTTAAAGTTGTCTGAAGGGCAGAGTTTGGAGAATTTGCCTAGTTTGTGGCCACCAAATCCACTTGCCCCCAACAACAATTTTCTAAGGAAGAAATTAAAGTTATAAATAGTCATATAAAAATACTCAAAATCATCAATCAGTGGAGAAATGCAAATTACTAAGGTTCTACTTCATACTTATTAGATTGACAAAATTGACAAAAAAGTAAATAACAAATATTTGATGGATTGGGTGGGCACACTGATTTGCTGTTAATAGAGTTATGTATTGGTTTAAGAATTCTAGAAAACAAGTTGTAACTACGCCCTCCAGAGTTACTAGCAGTAGCACTCTAGTTCTATAACTCTAAACAGAGCAAAGCAAGGGGGAAACAATACATTGGTATGAACATATCTATACCAGCTCTTCTTGTAGTGGCAAAGAACTGGAAACTAACAATTTTGCTATATCATGGAAATTGAACAAATTATTGTATATGAAGGTAATGGAATATTACTGTGCCATAAGAAATGATGAAGGGGATGGTTTCATATAAATCTGGGTAGATGTACATGAACTGATGTAGAGTAAAATAAGATCTAAGAGGAAAAATGATAATATAATAACATTAAAAAATGAACAATTTTGAAAAACTTAAGAACTCTGATAAATGACATGGTTAGCCAATATCCCTGAGGACCAATAATAAAGCATACTATCTATTTCTGATAGAAAGTTGATGTACATAGGGTGCAGAATGAGATATACTTATCTTTGGAAGTGCTCAATATGGGAATTTGCATTGCTTGACCATGCATATTTGTTATGAGCTTTTCTTTTTCTTTTCACATTAGTTATGTTGTATAGAAGAATTAGAATGTATGGGAGTACCCATGAGACAGAAAAAACAAAACAAAACAAAAGAAAAAGAGAGCAAATGGTATGCTTCAATCTGCATTCAGACTCCATATTTCTTTGTCTAGAGGTGTAAAGCATTTTCTGTCAGGAGTCTTTTGGAATTGTTTTAGGTTCTTGCACTGCTAAGAGCTAAGTCTATCAAAATTAGTCATTGGACAATGTTACTGTGTACAATGTTCTCCTGGTTCTGCTCACTTCACTCAGCATTAGTTCACATAAGTCATTTTTATTTTTCTTCTATTGTGTAAGAGGATATAGAAAGAATATCAATTTTTTTGTTGAAAAAATATAATTTAACTTAAGCTTCATGTGGGAGAAAAGTTGGGTATAAAGGGTGAGGGAAAGGAAGAGTCAAAGATGGCCACACATGACCATGCTTGTACTTGAGGTAAAATAATTTTGTAATGAAAGGCAGTGTAGAGTAGGAAGTGGCCAGGAAGACCTAGTTTGAAGTATTGCTTCACAGGAAGTGTGATTTTGGTTAACATTTTTGCCTTTGGCACTCTAGATAACCAGGAGGCCCCTGGTAGAGGAAGTTTCCTCGTCTGAGTCTTCCTTGTTCTAGTGAAATCACAAGTCCAGTCCTCATTCCTACAATTAGTGACACACACTAACATAGTGGCAACTAGTGGTTACAGGCCTAGATTCAGGAAGATGAGTTTTCCTGAGTTCAAATCGGGCCTCAGACACTTTCTGGTTGTGTGACCATGGACAAGTCACTTAACTCTCTATGACTCAGTTTCTATCTGTAAAATGAACTGGAGAAGGAAATGACAAACCACTCCAATATTTTTGCCAAGAAAATCCCAAATGGAGACATGAGAATCAGATGCAACTGAAAAATGATTGAACAAAAGTAATAACCAAATGTAGTATTAAGTATATGTTAGGTTTATAAGTGCATATAACTTAGTAAAAATGTTCAAGTGAGAATGATATCATATTAAAAGAATAGTATGCAAATCATGTAAAATTTCATCAACATAGAGAACTCCCTCCCCCAAGGCAGAGCAACCAGCCCTTGATTTAACAGCCATCTGTGAAAGAGTTTATCTCCAAACCCTAGCTCTCAATGAGAAGGATGATTCTACAATATCTACATTTTACATTGATGTGTGTCCTACAAAAGGGAATATTGATTTGCTTTTTCTCTTGCCATCTTCCCCCTCTCTACTTTTGCATACATTGTCTCCCATGCCTTGTATGAGTGTCCTTCTCACTTCTTAGAATTCCTAGTTTCCTTCAAAATTCAGCTCAAATCATGTCTTCTACCTAAGCTTTCCTGATTGTGCTCTCTCTACAACTTACTTTGAATTTTATTTGCATATACTTAACATGCACATATGTTGTTTCATCTGATAGTTCTTCAATCTAGGGATCTCATAGATCTAGAAGGGACCTCAGAGGACATCTAGTCCTCAGTAACTTACTTAAAGTTACACAGGTAGTTAGTTACAAGGGTGCAGTTTGAGCCCAGGTCCTTGATTTCATAGTCAGCAATCTTTCCTTTGTACCTTGCTATGTCCTTGAGGAAGTTACTCTTTTAAATGCTTGTTGATTTATTGATTGACTAGTGCCCTTGGTGAGCCAGAAGGATCATGTTTGTTATAAATTTTGCTTTGCTTTGTCTGGGAAAGGTTATGTGGTTGAAGCAGCATGATGGAGAGGGTTGAGTACTGGGCTTAGTATCAGGAAGATCTTGGTTCAAATCCTGCTTTTGACACTTAATATTTGTGTAACTATTTGAAAGTCTTTCAAACTGTACATAAACTCTGTCACAGCTGTCTATTAAGTCCGGGACTGGTTGTACTGCCTTGGTGGACGGAGTTCTCCATGCTGATGAAATCCCATATTATTTGCATATGATTCTTTTAATATGATATCATACTCACTTAAACATTTTTATTAAGTTATATTCACTCAAAAGTCTGATTTTTATTATGTGGAAAAGGCCATAAACCTCCCAGCTCTTAATGGAATCTGCATTTTCTTTTCTCTTAAAAATATTTTCCTTCCTTTTTCTTTGATAGGGGGGTTGGTAAGACTAAATGTTGAAAGTTGTACAGTGGGTGGTATAAACCGCCACTTTAAGGGGAAGTATAGCACTCTCAAATGGCAATAATCTATGTTATGCTGGGCTGAATGTCCTGGATCTTTCTTTTCAAATGGACTTGGATTTTATGAAGGTGAGTGTTTTCAATGAACTTATATGTTATTTGTCTTTAATTTTATAATAAGATTCTTTGCTGGGGCTGACAAAAAGTCAAATTTCCTATCCAGCAGAAGAATTTCTTGCTTCATGAATGATTATTTTTTAAACTGAATATTAGTTTTATGTAGTGTTCTACTTGTTTTTTTGACATATTTATATGATTGAACCTAGTATATACAAAAAGATTTAGGAAAGTAAATTTGCCCGTCGAATCAATGGAGTACCCAAATGGGTAAAACAAATGATCCCATAGAAGACATTCTATGAAACAGGAATTAAAATTCTTCATCTGTAAAAGATTTTAGTAGATTAAATAATTTAACCCATTGAGACACCATAAACATGAAATAAAGTGAAAATTGTGTGTGTGGTTACTGTGTTGTTATGCACCCATGATAAAACATTTAAAAATGGTGCATATTAACCTCTAACCCTAACTACAGCCACAATTTTTTTTTTTACCTTTTAACACAGACATGCAGACAAAATACACAAAATGAATGTTATTACCATAGATTATGGCATCATAGATCTAGAGCTGGGAGGTATCTTAGACAATATTTAATCCAAAACTTTCATTTTGCAGTTCAGTAAACTGAAGTCCATGGAGATTAAGTGACTTGCTCAAAGTTAAATAACTTGTAAATGTCAGGGGAAGGAATTGAACCCGGGTTCCCTGGCTCTAGAGCCAATGCTCTTTTACTGAACCACATTATAACAAAGTAAAAATATGCATAGAAATTCCTCAAATTGCTAGCTAGATTGAATTACCACCAGGGTAGTACTTCAGGAGAAAGGCATAAATTACTATTTTATATGGAATTTCATCAGTGCCAAGATTTATTCATTTATTTATTCAATAATAACTTATCCAGCTTCTAGTTGGTTGTCTGAATCACACATTGGCCACTCAGGATCGTTCTTTTATATGTTGGAGGTTCTGCCTCTTCAGGTAGACAGGAAGCCACCTGTTATCCTCCTGAGAACTTCTATATAGCCCCAATGAATGTCTAGTTCAATGCTGCACATGTAGTATGGACTCAATGTTAATTAATGGTGAAGTTAATAGTAGGTCATCATAGGGATGGTGGTAAGGAAAACTGTGCTCTATAAAAGACATTTGATTCATTTTGTACATATCCTATACATATATGTGTATCTTGGTCTCTCATACAAAACATATGGCTTGGTAAATAAGGCATGAAATACGATATTCAGAAATATAAGCAATCAAGTTAACAGACATTTGTTGAGTGTCAACTATATTTCCAGGCAGAGCACTAGAAATTCAAAGCCAAAAATGAAACAATTCTTGTGCAGAATGGATGGATCTTGGGCTTTGTTGATGAACAATATGCTTATTTTTGGGACATGTGAGTCTTGATATTTTTTAGTTTATGTTGCCTCTCAGAACATATCATTTCAGTGTTCATATCAGTTTCTTACTGGAGAGAATGAAACCAGGAATTATTTTGATTTGTGGGCTTTTTAAACAATAGGACTTCACATTTTTTTTGGAATTGTAGTGTCTCATACATACACACATACATACATATTTTCTAAATGGTTTTTAATTTTGTTGCTTTCAATATATTTTTGTTTTTATTGTTGAGCTATTTCAGTTGTGGCTGACACTCCATGATCCCATTTGGGGTTTTCTTGGAAAAGAGACTAAAGTGGTTTGCAATTTCCTTCTCCAGATCATTTTACAGATGAGGAAACAGAGGCAAATTGGGTCAAATGACTTTCTTCAGCTCATAGTGAAGTATCTGAGGTTGAATTTGAACTCAGGAACTCTTGACTCCAGGACTGGCACTTTACTGTGCCACCCTAGCTGTCCCTCAATATATTTACTGGCCCCAAAATGACTCAAAATATAATACACATTTTTAAAACCATCACTTCCCAACTTGCATGTAGTTAATATTTTCTTCTTCTTCTTCTTCTTCTTCTTCTTCTTCTTCTTCTTCTTCTTCTTCTTCTTCTTCTTCTTCTTCTTCTTCTTCTTCTTCTTCTTCTTCTTCTTCTTCTTCTTCTTCTTCTTCTCCTTCTCCTTCTCCTTCT
>NW_027187327.1:10861161-10904672 GCF_028583685.1 Petaurus breviceps papuanus
CTCCTCCTCCTCCTCCTCCTCCTCCTCTCAACAGAAGCCATCACTGGAATAAAAGATACATAGAACCTAGTGTTTAGTATTATGTTTCTGTCAGTGGTTCAGTCAAGTTTCCCACAGTGGAAATGTTACTTATTGTCTTTGACTCTTCCTTTTCTCTCATTTTTGTATCTGATTAGTTATCAAATATCTGTCCATTTGACTATGTTTCTCTCATCTAACTTTCTCTGTCCCTATTGCTACTATCATAATATAATCATTCCTTCCACTTGTCAATAATTAACTTAACCTCAGCACAAATGCTATCTTTCAACCCTTGCCCAAAACCACAGCTGATAATATCCTTTCCTCCTAGAGCACTTTATCTGTAGCTCTCTTATGTGCTTGAATGAGTGCATTAAAAAAAGACATTTATTTAATGCTTATTGATGCTATGCACTGCACTAAGTGATGGGAATAAAATATAAGCAAGGAAAACAGCTTGCCTTCAAGGAGTTTCCATTTTTTTAAAAAGCAATCGGGATTAAGTAACTTGCTCAAGATTACACGGCCAGTTATTTCTGGGTGTGGTGCTGAGTATCTGATCCCGGATTTGATCCAGGTCATACCTGACACTGGAGCCAGTGCTCTTACTTGCTGAGCCACCTGGATGCCCCTAAGCAATTGGGGTTAAGTAACTTGCTCAAGGTTACACTGCCAAGTGTTTCTGGGTGGGTGCTAAGTGTCTGAGCCTGGGATTCGATCTCTAGGTCATCCCAACACTGGAGCCGGTGCTCTTACTCGCTGTGAGGGAGTTTCCATTCTAATGGGAGAACAGAACACATAAAGAAAGTGGGTACTTTCTTTGAAATTGTACTTTTATCATTTTTATGATAAGTATTCCATTACTTTCATATGCCACATTTTAAAATCCATTCCCTAATTCATGACTAATCTCTTAGTTTTCAATTCTATGTCACTATATAGAGTAGCTATAAATATTTTTGGACATATGGATGCTTTTCCTATTTCTTTGATGTTTTTGGATTATAAATTTAGTAGATAATTTTTGGTGGAAGAATGTTACTTTTCTAAATGACAATGAACTAACTCTGATGTCTAGTTCTGGGCAAGAGAAAGTGAAAAGTCACTCATCAGAGATCTGGGTTCCATGAGCAGAGTTAAGGTTCCAGTGGGTGGAAGCTGTATTATTTCAAATGAGAAAAAATTTTGGCCATATTCATATATAAGTATATGCACATATGTATACATATAATTTCCTACTACAAGATTATATTCGTCATAAGGGCAAGGGTTTTATCTAAATTTTAAGTCAACCAATAAACATACATTAAGTACTTACTATGTGTCTCTAGGTTCTGGGGATTTAAAGATTAATTAAAAAAGTTTTTTCTTCTTTAAAAAGCTTATAATCCATCAGAGGTATACATATATACAAAGGGAGCTGCAAGGTATAGCACAATCTTCTGCAACATGTAGTTATTTAATGAATATTTGTCAAATTTTTAACTGAAACACGTTTTTTTTTTTTTTGTTTGTTCAGACTTGTACATCATCATTTTCTGGAGCTCTCAAAATTTCTTCTGCCAATGAGTTTGGCAACTGTTCTGCAATTTCTTCATCTTTGATTACTTCCTGGGAGTGTAAGAGGTTAAGTGACATGTGCATGGTGGGTCATTATATGTCCCGGGAAGTATGTGACCCCATAACACACTAACAGGGTCTCTTCTATCTGCTACACAACACTGCCTCTTAAATATTACCCATAAAGTATAAATAGAATGTTCATATAAAGACCTGAATTTCTTTCAAAAATCTGAGTTTTTTTGTCCTTCAGACAGTGTTTATTACTATTTTTTCCCTAGAACAAGTTTTAACTCAAATGGCATGCATATTCATTTATTTCACTTTCAAGCCATAGATAATTCAATTGGACTTATTTTGTAAGTGATTTTATTTTTTCAGTTGATAAAATATTTTTTTCACTCCTTTTCAGCTCCCACTGTTAACAAAAATAACGGAAAATAAAGCTCTTGTAAAAAATGATTGGTCAAGGGAAAAATTCCCCTGTTTACTATGTGTATTATGTATTATTTTATGATTGCTAATATCTCATTCTGCCTCCTGCATCCATTACTTCTGTCAGGAGGCGGGTAGCTAATTCATCATTAGTGCTCTAAAGTCATTGTTGCTCATTGTGTTGATCAGAGTTCTTAAATACTTCAAAGTTTTTTGGCTTTGTTGTTCAGTCAACTTCAGTCATGTCCCACTTTTTGTGACCCAATTTGGAATTTTCTCAGGAAAATACTGGAATGGTTAGTCATTTTCTTCTTTATCTCATTTTACAAATGAGGAAACTGAGGTAAACAGAGTCAAAGGACTTATCCAGAATCACACAGTTAATAAGTTTCTGAAACGAAATTTAAACTCAGGAAAAGGAATCTTCCTGACTCTAAGCCTGGCACTCTATTTTGCTATCTAGCTACCCTGTTTGTTTTTATAATACTGTTATTTTATACATTGTTCTATTATATCTACTCACTTCATTCTATATTAGTTCATTCATATTTTTCCAGATTTCCCTGAAATTGTACTTTTTATCATTTTTATGATAAGTATTCCATTAATTTCAAGTCATTTTTTTTTATAAATCATTCCCTAATTCATGTACACTCTATTAGTTTACAATTCTTTGTCACTACATAGAATAGCTATAAGTATTTTTGAACATATGTGTACCTTTCCTATTTCTTTGATATCTTTGGATTATAAGCTTAGTAGATATTTTGGTGAAAGAATATGCACATTTTAGCAACTTCGGATGGGGAGGTAGGAAATAGTTCCAAATTGCCTTCCAGAATAGCTAGACCAATTCAGAGTTCCACCAATGATGCATTCATATGTCTATTTTCCCACAGCTCCTTTAACATTTATTTATTTTTTTAAAGCAATTGGGGTTAAGTAACTTGCTCAAGGTTACATGGCCAGTTATTTCTGGATGTGGTGCTAAGTATCCGAGCCCGGATTTGATCCCCAGGTCATCCCAACACTGGAGCTGGTTCTCTTACTTGCTGAGTCACCTGACTGCCCCTAAGCAATTGGGGTTAAGTAACTTGCTCAAGGTTACATGGCCAGGTGTTTCTGGGTAGGTGCTAAGTGTTTGAGCCCGGATTCGGTCCCCAGGTGATCCCCACACTGGAGCCGGTGCTGTTACTTGCTGTGCTACCTGGCAGCCCCATTTATTTTTTTTTCTTATATATATATATTTTTGGCCAGGCTGAAAGGTATGAAAAAAAAACCTCAGAATTACTTTAATTTTCATTTAGCTAGTTAGTAGTGATTTGGAACATTTAAAAAAATGTCTATAGAGAAGCTGTGTTTCTTTCCTTCATAACTCTCTGTTCATGTCCTTAGACCAATTATCCATTAGGGAATAGATCTTTTTCTTATAAATTTGAATACTTTCCTTATATTTCTTAGAAATTAATTTATGGAATTTCTTCTTTACTACTCTCATTTGATTATAATGTTAGCTTTATGTCTAAGTCACCCTTTTGGAACTTTTGGTATATAGTATGAATTATTAGCCTATGCCTAGTTTTTGCCTGATTGCAGTCCAAATTTCTCAGTATTTTTAGCTAAGTTCCTTGGTTTTACCAACTTCTAGGCTGTTGTATTTTTTTTGTTATGTTGTACCTTATCTGTTAAATAAATACCATTGCTCTAGTTAAAAATCAGTATAGGTATGTGAATGAGAAACCTTGGAAATGAAAGAGAATATTTGAAAAGTGTGGCACTCTCAGTACTTGTCAAAAAAGTAATTTAACTGGCAGAACATCTCAGCAGGGTTGGGGAATTTCCTGCCTTTAATGTGTGCCAATCATGAATTATTATTCTTTGACTTATCATAACTATCTTATGGAAATATTGCCTGACATATATCAAATAGTTTGGTGCCTGCCAAAGTACTGTGAGTAGGCTATAAAATCACTTAAGGGGTATGTATAGAGTGCTTGCTACTTCCAAAACAATGAGTTAGGCCCTGAGGGGCTATTAAAATATTCTTCTGGTTCACAATGAATTTATGAATTAGTTGGGGAAAACACCAAGAAATAATTAATGAGAAGAACAGTATATACATTTCAGTGCTTGAAAATTCTTTAATCAGTATAGATACTCATTCCTTTAGAAATGTGACCTAGTGGTTGATGATGAACAATTTACTAGTCTCATCAATAAAGTAAGCAAACACATCAAGCATCTACTATGTTACAGACATTTTGCTTGGCACTGGCACTCACCAACAAAAATGAAACAATTCTGTCTTTAAGGAGCTTACATTCTAACAGAATAGATAACATGTACCTAGACAGTTACATAAAAAATACATATACAATAGAAGCAAAGCAGTCTTTGGAGGTGGATAAGGAAGGCACTAAAACCTGAAGCCACCAGGAAAGGACTAATAGAGAAGGTGACAATTGAGCTGAATCCTAGTTTCATTCTATTCATGTGTGCCCAGTCAATAGACACATATTCTATTATTAGACCCATACTCGGAACATTTGTACTTTAGTAGAACCTATCACAAATTATGCTCTGTAGGCCTAGCTAGCAGGAATATAGAGTAATTTCTAAGCCATGAAGAATCTTTAGGGGCAGTAATTTAGGAAAAGGGCAATCTTTATAATTACTAATTAACAAACAGTGTAGTGTGATGGAAAGAAAGTTAAACATCGAGATCCAGGACCTGAGTTCAAATCCTCATTCATTTATTCATCCATTGTCTCTATCAATCTATCTGTCTATCTGTCTGTCTATTTTTGACCATATACCACTTCTATGACATTAGATAAGTAATTTGGCTTCTCTACACTTCAGTTTCATGGTCTGTCATATGTGGTCAGATTAAATAACCTCTAAGGTCCTGTCTAGATATAGATGATCAATCCTTTGAAATACAAATGGAGTTGGTAAAAGAAGAGATCATTTTATGTTAATGTAGTCAGGGGAAACTTCAAATGGGTTGGGACATGGACTTCAAAGGGCATAGAGGATATGGAATGGAACTGAATAAGACTTTTCATGTGGAGGATGCAGATGAAATAAAGGTGTGGAGGAAGGATGAATATGGTGTATATGAATAAAATGAAGGAGGTGGGTGGAGCAATAAAGAGATTGGAATAGAAGATTCATACTAGATAGTGCTGAAAGATAAGGTGGGATAGTAAGGGTTGGGCTACAGATTCAGTCATGCTTCTTGCAATGTAAATAATTGGCAGCTCTTTCTCATAATCCAGTATTTGTATTCCCTGGCACAAGGCACATTTTCCCTAATCCCCCTTGGGTTGCTAATTTAAGAGTACAAATCTTACCATCTCATGTATTAAGGGGGTGTGAGTTGGTGTACTTACAGATCTTTAGCTCGGGGTTATCTTTTCTGACTCATTGGCAACATCTCTAATAGGTCTTAAGTTCTTATAATCCACTATCATCTGAAGGAACTTCCTAAGAGCTAAAAGCAATGAAAATACAGGTACAGTCTAAAAACTTCCACAGAAAGATGATGTGGTATGTTGGATAAAGAGTATCCTTAGAGTCAGAAAGTTTGGAGTTCAAGTCCTTGTTTCTTACACACATAGGCTATATGACTCTGGGCAAATCACCTAACTTCAGTGCCAGAGGTAACTTTTAAAGACTCTTAAGTTGCAGAGCAGAAGACCAACTGTATTAGTAGAGAGAGTTTCTTCAAGGCTAGTCCATAGATGTCAATAATTTTGAGACATTTGTGGCAAGAACTAGAGAACTAATTGAATGAACATAAGAAAAGTCTGGTAGGAAAGGACAGTTGAGGTAGCTCTGGAGGGATGTTAAAAATTCTAAGGTAAAGCGATGGGGGAGAACATCACAGACATGAACTATTTGTTCATTATGAATGTCTGAAAAATGTGTGCGAAGGTATAGAAAGTAAATAGCAGAAATTAATCTTATAAGCTCAATTTTCCTCTGGAAGTCAGTTATACAGAAGCAGTCAATCACTGCTTTATTGAATCACAATGACAAGAAGTGATTGATTGAAAAATGAAATATTTGGACAAACTTATTTAATCTCTTTGTATGTCAGCATTTGCAGGGTTTTTTTGTTTATTGTTCATTTTCAACATTCATTTCCACAAGGTTTTTAGTTACCCACAACCCAAAATAACGATCCTATTGAATACCCCTTCCCCCAATCTGCTCTCTCTTATGTTCTCCCTGAGCCCCCCTCCAACTTTCTAGTAGGACAAGATGGATTTCTGTACCCTTGTGCCTATATAACTTATTTCCCAGTTGCATGTAAATGTAATAATAACAATAATTTTTTAACATTTAATGTTTACAACTTTGATTTCCAGATTCTTTCCCTTCTTCCATGTCACACACCCCTATTGGGAAGATAAGCAATTCAATATAGGCTGTACATGTATAGTTATGCAAAACATTTCCACAGTAGATACATTTTGAAAAACTGACTACATTACCCTACATCCTATTCTGACCCCCACTTATTCTATTTTCTACTTTGACCTTGTCCCTTTTCAAAAGTATGTGCTTCTAACTACCCTCCCCCCCCCAATCTGCCCTGCCTTCTATCACCCCCTACTTTCCTGTAGGGCAAGATATGCAATTTAGTGTGTATGCTATTCCCTCCTTAAGCCAAATTCAATGAAAGTAAGGTTGACCCACTCCCTTTTGGCTTCCTGTTCTTCCCCTCTACTGTAACAGTTTTCCCTTGCCTTTTTTATATGAGATAATTTGCCCTATTCTTTCTCTCCCTATCTCCTCTCATTATATTCCTCTCTCTCCTCTTAATTTTATTTTTCAGATATCATCCCTTCCTATTCAACTGATCCTGAGCCCTCTATGTATACATGTACACACACTCACAAATTTATATGCACATATATTCTCCTATATAAACATATATATGTGTACATACATATACATATATATTCCCTTTAACTATACTCATATTGAGAAAAGTCTCATGAGTTACAATTATCATTTTCCATGTAGGAATGTAAATAGCTCAACTTTAATAAAGTCCTTATGTTTTCTTTTCCCTATTTACCTTCTCATGCATCTTATATTTGAACATCAAAATTTCTGTTCAGCTCTGGGTTTTTCATCAAGAATGCCTGAAAGTCCTCTATTTCATTGAATGACCATATTTTTCCCTGGCACATAATACTCAGTTTTGCTGGGTAGGTGATTCTTGGTTTCATTCTCAACTCCTTTGACCTCCAGAATATTATATTCCAAGCCCTTCTATCCCTTAATGTAGAAGTTACTAGATCTTGTGTTATCCTGATTATGTTTCCATAATAGTAAAATTGTTCCTTCCTGGCTGCTTGCAATATTTTCTCATTGACCTGGGAACTCTGGAATTTGGCTATGTTATTCTTAGGAGTTTGCTTTTTGGGATCTTTTCCAAGAGGTGATCAGTGTATTCTTTCAATTTCTATTTTGTTCTCTGGTTCTAAAATATCAGGGCATTTTTCCTCAAGAATTTCTTGAAGGATGATTTCTAGGTTCTTTTTTTGATCATGGCCTTCAGGTAGTCCAGTGATTTTTAAATTATCTCTCCTGGATATATTTTCCAGGTCAGTAGTTTTTCCAATGAGATATTTCACATTGTCTTCTATTTTTTTCATTTGTTTGGATCTGTTTTATAGTATCTTGATTTCTCATAAAGTCATTAGCTTCCATTTGTTCCAATCTAATTCTGAAGGAATCACTCTCTTCAGTCAGCTTTTGAAATTCCTTTTCCATCTGGCAAATTTGGCTGTTTGAAGCATTCTTCTCCTCATTGGCTTTTTGGGCCTCTTTTGCAATTTGTTAGCATATTTTTAAGGTGCTATTTTCTTTAGTCAGGTTGTTTACTCACTTTTCATGATTTTCTTGCATCATTCTCATTTCTCTTCCCAATTTTTCCTCCTCTTCTCTTACTTGATTTTCAAAATCCTTTTTGAGCTCCTCCATGCCTATGACCAATTCATATTTTTCTTGGAAGTTTTTGATGCAGGAGTTCTGACTTTGTTGTCTTCCTCCTGTTCCATGCTTTGATACTTTTTGTCCCCAAAAAAGGAATCTAAGGTTTGATTACTCCACTTGTTTTGCCTCTCATGTTGTCAGTCGAATATTTGACTTTTGAGCTCTTTGCCATGGTAGAACTCTTCTTCCAGAGAGAAGAGCTTTGTCCCAAATCACTGGGGTTTTTGCAGCCGCTGGAGCTATTAGGAGGGCACCCTCTTTGCAGCCCCCATAAGCTCTGGCCCATTGGCCACACACCCCAGGACCTCCACCCAAGATAGTGATCAAGATCCAAGAAGATTAAAACAAGAGCAAATACCCTCTGAATGGTTGCTTGGTCCCCTTATGATCTGCAGGCCAGGAGCTCTGGAGGCAGGTACTCTGGGCAGTGGCTGTAGCTACCACCACTCCACCACCTCTCGCCCCAGGGGCAGGGTCCACACTGAGTCCTTCCTTTCTAACAGAGTTCCTGACTGACCTTTTATTTGCTCTTTGGAGTTGATTGGTTGAGGAATCTGGAAACCACCACAACTGCTGATGATTCACTCTCCTGAAGCCTGTTTCAGCCACTGCTGGTTGGGGCCACTCTGAGGCCAAAAGCTTGTGGCTCACAGGGACTGTACTCTGCTCCTAGTGTGCTGTGATGGACCCTTCCTGTAGGCCTGCCAGGCTGCCTTCAGTGGGAGATTTGTTTCTCTCTGTCACTTTGTGGATTCTGTAGCTCTAAAATTTCTTTAGAGTCATATTTTGTAGGTATTTGAGGTGTTTGTTGGGAGGAGCTTACAGAATTTCCTGCTTCTATGCCACCATCTTTTCTCTTCCCGCTAGTGTTCAAATTTTTAAAATGGTGATAATAATGCTTGCACATTTATGTGTTTTTCTCATGTCCTTATTTCTAGTTGAACATGTGGTCAAACTGTAGTCAAATAAAAATATTGATTTGATTCTCAGTTCATCCCTCCACTACCATTCCTCTCAGAAGGATATTAGAAATCTGGCATGACTTTACTGTTTCTGGGATCATAGCCACTGGAAATATTGATTTTAAAAAATTTGATCTATCTGGGGAAAAGTTCCAAATGTCATTTCTTCCCTGTCTGATTCATCATTTCAAACTTTTGAATGCCTGTGTGGTATTTAATAGTGGACATTAGTCATCCCCATCAGTAGGTATTAATAATCTGGTAAGTTTCTAAACTCAGAAAGAACATTGAGAAATGGTTTGGTATAACCCATATTTAATCATTTAACTTTTAACTATTGGCTCCTGTTATCAGACTTACTTCTAAATTGAATTTTGCATATAAAGGATTGTGGAACTTTGAAAGATTATCCCCAGCTGTATGAAAGCAAGGAAGACCTTTGGCTTTGCAATTTGATTTTCTGTGCAAAGCTCAAATTTTGAGTGTCTTTTTTTTTTTGGAAGATCAAGTAGAACCTGACTATACATTCCACCACAGGAAACACTGATGTTTTCAAATGTAGGAATTTCTTCAAAAGAAAAAAAAATAATTTCTAGACAAAAGAACATATTCCTTTAAGTTTTCCTTGGAGAGGTACAGGTTAAAGAACTTGAACATTTTTGGTCAATTTTAACTTAATAGCATATTTCCAGTAGAACTCATTGCCTATTTGAGCCCCCAAACTTTTATTTTAAGACTCATGTTCTGTTAAAGCTTCACGTTAACTGAAGAGGGATGGAATTTTTACAGGATGTGCTATGGACAGGGAGGGGAAGAGGAAAGCATATGTTTCTATACTTTAGGGTGTAGAAAAGGGGCTTGAAAAGAAGTTGGCATCAGGAAGCATGCAAGTCTTGGCTAGCCAGCACAAATACCTCTTCTGTTGAACTGAGCTCTTTAGTGACTTTGGTGGGGAGGAACAGATATTCTGAATCTTTCCATTCCAGCTTAAGGCAGGAATGTCAAATGCATTCTCTTCCTATATCACAATGTTTTGGCTGTACTATCCTTTTCTAGTCAAGCAAAGCAAATCTGCATTTCCATCCCAAGTCTTTCTTTGGTCTCCTGTTGTAAATAGAAAGTCCCAGGGTTTGGAGAGAAAGGAACCTTGTAGATTTTACCTAATACAACTCTGTTGTTTGACAGATAAGAAAGGAAATTGAGATCCAGAAAGGTACAATAAGTTGTGTGAGGTTATCCAAAGAGTGAGAAGCAGAACAAGGCTTCAAGCCCAGATACTTTAATTTCTGATCTAGTGTTCTTTCCATCATACAACACTTCCTGCTGTTTACTTCTGTTTCAATGTCCAACAAAAACCTTAAACCCAATGGGTATAAAATGAGCTGCTTGTCATCCTACCAGATCCTTCTTCTAGCTTCAATCCCTTCTTACTCTAAATCCAATTTTGTACAAGTTCTATTAATGCTTTCTTTGCAATATTTCTCCCACCCATTCTTTCCTTTCCATTTTTATTGCCACAAAACTAATTAAGTTCATGATTGCTTACTCCTCCACTCTTGTAATAATTTCTGAACTAGTTTCATGTATTTCTTTTCCTCTGTGTTGTACAGCACTGTCACATCCCTATTAAAAATATTCAATGGTTTTTCACTACACATGGGATAGAACCCAACTGGCCCTTAGCCTGTCATCCACAACATTCTTCAAATTGACCTCAAAATACTTTTATCTCTTAATATTCCTTTAAACAATGTTTTTGGGAAAAGACTCATTGCTTTATCCATTGTTCCATGAATAGATGTGGGTTTAAAACCTGCCAGACATTTACTAGCTACGTGACACTGGGCAAATCACTGAACCTTGCCATCTTAATTTCCTCATCTATCAAATGAGAAGATTGCACTAGATGGTCTCTACAATTGCTTGCAGCTCTAAATCTATGATACTTTGATCCTTTATCTTTTATTTTCTTGAATCCATGTTTTTATTTTTTTGCTCTTGTTTTATTCACCTGGAAATGTTTTCTGGTTCTCTTTACCTATTTAAATCCTACTAGTCATAGCTCTAAATAATAACCAAGTGCCTAGGATAAGCAGCACAAAATGAGTGTTCCAACACTGCCATGGAAGTCATTGGTGGGCCTGGGAGAAAATCTCTTAGGCTATTGCTATATGGTAATCATAGTAGGGAAATACACTGTATAGTAGCTTCTGATTTTAAATAATTATTCTAATTAAGTAGATGCTAAACTCAGGACTATACTGAAAGTACTGTGAGTTCTCTCAGTGCCTCTAAATTTCAGCTCCCTGGGGCCAAGATTCTCTTGGTTATAGCTCTGTTACTCATGTTTCATGGCCCAGTTTACTTCCTATACCTCTTTAAAGAGTATTCTCTTACTATTCAAACATCATGCATATCATGAGTTTCAATAGATCTTTTTGAAAAATGCAAAGGAACAGGACTGGCATAAACCAACTGGCTATGAAAGAACTATATTATAAAGAAGGATTGAGTGGAATTAGTTTTCATTTTATTGAGTTGGTAATTCTAAACTATTGTATTTATTTGACTTTCTTGCTTTTCTCCATCCCAATGCTCTGTCCTCATTCTAGATTCTGTTCTCACTTACTTAAACATGTGGATTTAACCCAACCTAAACTCTTTGACTTCTGTTTCTTTGGTTTTCATTACTATGTAAACTCCCCTTTATGACCCTGTATATAAATGGTGTCATCCTCCAAGAAATATTGTCTTGCTCATTGTTACCCTTTTATGTGTGTAGAATAACTTGAGCCTTAATGCTTGTGCTCAATCTTTAGCACTTTTGTGGCTGAGGCAGGTACACTGGATGTCCCCAGGATGAAATAGTTTCTCCCTCCTTTGAACTCCTAATGTACTTATTGTGTACAACTCATTCATTCTGAATTTCTATTAAAAAAGGTTTTTTTCTGCTATTTAACACTTCATGTGTTCATAGCTCATTCATTCAGCTATATTAGAGAATCTTAATCAATTGTTTTCCCCTCCTGGATCATGGCCTTGTCATAGCAGAGAGGCTTGGTTAGCGTAATGAAATTATGAGCTATGCTGTGCAGGATTAGCCAAGATTAACAGGTGATAGTAGAGAATTCTGACAAAAGACAATTCACTGGAGAAGGAGATGGCAAACACCTCCAATATCTTTGCCAAGAAAACTACATTCAGTATTAACATGATAAAAGATATGACACCAGAAGAAGATCCCTTCAGAAAGTAGCTAGCTTACTACTGGGAAAAAGTGGAGCACAATGTGTCTGGTGACAAAAGGAAAGTCCTATGCTGTTAAAAATCAGTATTGTGTAGGAATATGGAATGTAAGATCTATGAACCAAGGTCAACTGAATGTGGTCAAACAGAAAAAGGAAAATTTCACCATTGACATCTTGGGTGTCAGTGAATTTAAATGTATTGGGATGGATTAATTTAATTCAAGTGATCACTATATATGCTACTCTGGGCAAGAATCCTTTATAAGAAATAGAATACCATTCACAGTCAATAAAAGGGTAAGAAAAGCAGTAGTAGGGTATAATCTAAAAATAACAGAATGATATCTATTTAAATCCAAAATGAACCGTTAAACATTATAATAATATAAGCCTATGATCCAAACACTGATGTTCAAGAGGCTAAAGCTGATCAATTCTCTGAAGCCCTGCAACATGTTCTAGAAGTAACACCCAAAATAAAAAAACAATGACATTAATCCTAGAGAATTTGAATGATAAAGTAGGAATTAAAAAAGATAATTGGAATAACAGGTAAATTTCTCCTTGGACTACACAATCAAGCAGTGCAGAGACTGGTAGAATTTTGTCAAAATACCTTGCTGGTCATAGAAAACACTCTTTTTCAACAACACAAAAGGCAGCTCTTATACATGGACATTACCAGATGACCAATAGAGAAATCAGATTGATTATATCCTTTGTCAAAGTTGGAGAAATTCTACACAGCCATTTAAAATAAGACCTGGAGTTCACTGTGGATCAGATGATCGTGAACTTCTTTTTGTGAAATTAGATTTAAATTGAAGAATGTAGGAAAAACTACCAGAGGTAGAAGCAGGAAAACTCCTTGACCTCCCCTCATAACCACCTCAAATACGTATAAAATATGATTCTAAACAAACTTTAGAGCTACAGAACCCACAAAGTGACAGAGAGAAACAAATCTTCCACTGAAGGCAGCCCAGAAGGTGGACAGAAAGGGTTCATTGCAGCATGCTGGGAGCTGAGCCCAGCCCCTTGTGAGCCTTTGTGAGGTTTTATCCCCAGGGCAGCCTTGACCAGCAGCTAGAGTGGATTTTGGGAGAGTTGGTCACCAACAGCTGTGGTGGTTTCCAGAATTATCAACCCATAAATGCCAAAGGCAAAGTAAAAGGTCAGTGTGGACTTTGGGAACAGGTGACTGAGAGTGTGGTCTGGCATCTGCCCCCAGAACAAGAAGCAACAGGAGGTGCTGTGGCTGTGCAGCCACTGCTGCATGGTTGCTTCAGAGCCCCTGGCCTGTAGATCATAGGGGGAACAAGCAACCATTCAGAGAGGGTAATTGCTCTTGATTTAACCTGTTTGAATCTGGACCACTGTCTTGGGTGGAGGTCCTGGGGTGTGTGACCAGGTGCTGGAGCCCATGGAGGTTTTAAAGAGGGCACCCAACCAATTGCTCCAGCAGCTGCAAAACCCATAGTGATTTGAGACAAAGCTCTCCTCTCTGGAAGCAGAATCCTACCATGGCAAGAATCTCAAAAGTCAAGTAATTGAATGGCAACATGATCAATCAAAGATAGCAAAGTAAACACAGCAGTCAAACATTATATTCTTTTTTTGGGGACAAAAGGATAAAAGCATGGAACAGGAGGAAAAATCAACAGACTGTATGGATATGACCTAAATAAGATCCTTTATAAATAAAAAGTGGAATGATGGATAGATTTAAGAGGTTAGATCTGGTAGATAGAGTGGACTGAGGTTGATAATATTGTACAGGAGGCAGCAGTAGCAACAACAATCCAGGCACAAGCTTTATAGAGCCATAAATCTCCTTCCCAATTGATTTCTCCTGAGGGCATTGTGCACTTCTTTGTTCCCAGGCTGTGGGTGTAAATGCCATGCTTATCTCCAGGAGATAATCCTCACACCTGTGTGTTTGAGCTCTTTCCTGGGGGATGCTGAACTGATCCAGGCCCATCAGCAGGTTCTTTGCCTGAGAGGGCTTGTTTAGCCATGAGGGTCAGAGTCCCGCTGGCCTATGGTCCCCTACAGAATTCCAGCTGACTGCTTAAAATCCTAATAAATGATGATTTTTTTTTAAGCAATTGGGGTTAAGTAACTTGCTCAAGGTTACACGGCCAGTTATTTCTGGGTGTGGTGCTGAGTGTCTGAGCCCGGGATTCTATCTCCAGGTCATCCCAACACTGGAGCCGGTACTCTTACTCGCTGAGCCACCTGGCCGCCCCTAAGCAATTGGGGTTAAGTAACTTGCTCAAGGTTACACGGCCAGGTGTTTCTGGGTGGGTGCTAAGTGTCCGAGCCCGGAATTCGATCTCCAGGTCTTCTCAACACTGGAGCTGGTGCTCTTACTCATTGTGCTACCTGGCCGCCCCAAATGATGATTTTAAATTACTAAACTCAACATGCTAGCAAATTTGAAAAATTAAACAGTGGCCACTGAACTGGAAAAGAGAAATTTATGTCCCAGTCTTAAAGAAGGGCAATACCAAAGAAGGTTAAATTATGGAATTGTGCTCATTTCACATGCTGGCAAAGTTATGTTTAAGATTATGCAAGTTAGGGGTAGCTAGGTGGCACAGTGAGTAGAGTGCTGGCCCTGGAGCCAGGAGGACCTGAGTTCAGATACGGCCTCAGACACTTAATACACACACACACACACACACACACACACACAACTAGCCATGTGACCTTGGGCAAGTTACTTAACCACAATTGCCCTCCAAAAAGAGAAAGATTATGAAAGTTAGGCTTCAGCAATGTATGAACTGAGAATGGTCAAAAGAGCAGACTGGTTTTTGAAAGTCAGAGGAGCTAGAGACCAAATTGCCAATATTCACTGTATTATGGAGAAAACAAGGGAGTTCCAGAAAAATATCTACTTTTGCTTCATTGACTCACTGAAGCATTTGACTGTGTGGATCACAACAAAATATGGCAAATCATCAAAGAGATGAGAGTACCAGATGATCTTACCTTTCTCCTGAAGAAACTGTATGTGGGCCAAGAAGCAGCAATTAGAAACAAACGTGGAACAACTGACTGGTTC
The DNA here is from genome assembly GCF_028583685.1 of Petaurus breviceps papuanus. Lineage (NCBI taxonomy): Eukaryota > Metazoa > Chordata > Mammalia > Diprotodontia > Petauridae > Petaurus > Petaurus breviceps. The sequence goes on from NW_027187327.1 coordinate 10,876,473, forward strand.
AAGATTGGAAAAGGAGTACAACGAGGCTGCACATTGTAACTTAATTTAACTTGTATGTAGAGTATCTCATAAAATGCCAACCTAGATGAATCATACACTGGAATTAAAATTGGTAGGAGAAACATCAACAGTTTCTGATATGCATATGATATAATTCTAATGGATAAATTGAAGAAGAATTATGCCTCTTGATAAAGGTAAAAGAGGAGAGTGTAATATCTGACTTGAAGCTTAGTAGAAGGAATAAAAAGGCCAAAAACTAGAATCTTGGTAACTGGTCTTATCACTGCCTGGAAAATAGAGGGGGAAGAAATGGAAGCAGTGTCAGATTTTACGTCTAGGTTCAAAGATCCTTGCATACAGTGATTGCAACCATGAAATTAAAAGATACTTCTTCCTTGAAAAGAAAGCTATGGCAAATCTGGCCATTGCCAGCAAAGGTACATATACCGTGTTTCCCCGATAATAAGACCTATCCCGAAAATAAGCCCTCCCCTTACTGTGTAAGATTCCTCTAAAATAAGCCCTCCCCGGAAAATAAACCCTATTGAGATTGCTACTGTAGTGAAGGTGATCCCCTGTGCAACGGTACCCTCTGTATGCACTGTCCGCGCCCCCCCCCCCCCGTGAAACGCACGCCGTGCTCCCAGCTGCATCCAATCAGAGCTGCAGCAGTGAGCACGTCATCCTGTTCTTTACTGAATTCATTATTGAATAAAGGTACATTTTTTTGTCCACATTTACCTGTTTATTAAAATTGCTGTCAATGTTCATTAAAATAAGCCCTCCCCTGAAAATAAGCCTTCTGGTGTTTTTCTGTCCAAAAAAAATAATAAGACAGTGTCTTATTATCAGGGAAACATGGTAGTCAAAGCTGCTTTTTTTTTTCCCATGAGCCATATATGTTTGTGAGAGCTGGAGCATAATGAAATCTCAGCACTACAGAATTGACACTTTTGAATTGTGGTACTGGAGAAGCCTTTTGAAAGTCCCTTGGACTACAAAGTGATCAAATTAGTCAAGGAAATTAATTTAGGATACTCACTGTAAGGTCAAAAACTGAAGCTGAAGTACTTTGATCACTGCAAGAAGATAGGATTCATCGAAAAAGTTTGTGATGTTAGGAAAGAATGAAGGCAAAAGAAAAGGAGATGGCAGAGGATGAGATGGATAGATAGTGTAATGGAAGTCACGAACATAAGCTTGGACAAACTCCAGTATGTAGTGAAGGATAGAAGGACCTCATGTACAATGGTCCAGGGGATCATGAAGAGTCCAACCTAACTGAGAATCTGAACAACAACAACAAACTCTTTTTCTTATGTCATGGAACCCTTTGTTTCTCAGGTGAAACATATTGACTCTTTTAGAATAAAGTTTTTAAATATAGAAGAAAATGCCAAATTTTAATTAGAGATGAATGAAGATAAAAATGTATATTTTCCCATCTCCTTTCATGGACTTCCTGAAATCTATCCATGGATGATAGTTTAGGTCCTTTGCACTAGATTGTAAACTTTTGGGAGGTAACAATATTCCTTAATCTTTCTTGTATTCTCCATTGAATCTAGAACAGGAGTTTCACATTATAAACTCTTAGCAAGTTCTTGCTAAGATATGACTTATGATATGCAATTATTTATTTTATTTTAAAACCAACTGTTTAGACTATTTTTAAAAATAAAAATGCTTAGATGTCATTTGTAGCTGTCAGAAATATTACCTAGTTTTTGTTGTTGTTTTATCATATGACAATGGATTAAGAAAAGGAAACAAATAGAAAACACAATTTTTATAGTTCTATTTCTTTTTGAGGCAATATTCCTAACCTTCATGTTTCATGGTTCTAGAAACATGTTAGCATTAAATTATGACTTCTTTCCTGTCTCCCCAACACCACATTTCTTGTCAAAACCAATAGAGTTGAGCATGAAAATTACATGCTAATTACAGAATGATAATGTTAATCATTGCTTTAAAGCTCGAAGTGGTCTTAGTACTGATGTGATGGAAAAAAAAAACCACTGGACTTGAAATGAGAAGTGACATGGGTCCAAATGTCCCCTGTAATATTTGTCAGATGTGTGACAACAGGCAAATCACTTAATGCTTTTGCACATCATTTTGTTCACTTTTAATGGTACTTTTATAGAATTATTGTGTCAACTTGTATGTAAAGCACTTTGCAACTCTCCAAGTACTATGTAAATATCACATATGATTATTGTCACTGTGCTATTATTATGGGCATTTGTTCCACATTGTTGGCATCTTCCCAATGCAGTATGAATTTGCCTTTCTTTGGCTACTTATTAACCCACTTATACCACACTAATGATCAGTAATTGAATCATGACTATTCATATGCCTTGGATTTGACTTTACAAAGTAGGTCTGACAACTTTATTAGAGAAACTGGCTGCAAAGATTGTTCCCCATTAATTGTTTCCCCTTTAATCTTAGTTTTATTGTATTTGTGCAAAAACTCTTATGTAATCAAAACTGCCCATTTTATCTTCTTTGTCCCTTGTTTGGTCATGAAATTTTCTTCTATTCCTATCCATTTATGTAATTTTAAAATTAATATATCAGTAAAAACACAAGTATTTTTTTTCCATCTTTCTGTAATTTGTTTGTGATACAACATCCATTTGAAGCCCATGTTGATATTAAGTATGATGTATTGGTCAAAATGTAATTTCTCCCATACTCCAGAAGTGTTCTAACCAGGAAAGAAAACACATGTTAATATAGTTTAAGATTGCATGAGCTTGGGGCGGCTAGATGGCACAGTGAATAGAGTACCAGCCCTGGAGTCAGGAGGACCTAAGTTCAAATTTGGCCTCAGATGCTTGACACACTTACTAGCTGTGTGACTTTGGGCAAGTCACTTAACCCCAACTGCCCTCCCCCCCCCAAAAAAAGCAAAAAAATAAGAAGATTGCATGAGCTCTTTCTGACTGCCATAAATGAATGAAAAAGAATTATTATAGTGTCAATCACTATGTTAAGCTACAAACATACAAACACTATGTTAAGATACGAACATAAAAGATATTTCTTGGGGCGGCCAGGTAGCACATTGAGTAAGAGCACCGGCTCCAGTTTTGGGATGATCTGGGGATCGAATCCGGGTTCAAACACTTAGAAACCACCCAGAAACACCTGGCTGTGTAACCTTGATCAAGTTACTTAACCCCAATTGCTTAGGGGCAGCCAGGTGGCTCAGTGAGTAAGAGCACCGGCTCCAGTGTCGGGATGACCTGGATCAAATCCGGGCTCAGATACTCAGCACCACACCCAGAAATAACTGGTCGTGTAACTTTGAGCAAATTACTCAACCCCGATTGCTTAAAAAAAAAAAAGATATTCCTTGTCCTCACGGAGATTATATTCTAATACAGGGAGACAATTTACAAAAGGGCGTGTTGGTTATGGAGGTTATGGAGGGTTATTTGTTCTAGAAAATTATAAGGATGGCAAGTGGGCCACAGGAAGTATATTGACACATATCTTCTAAGAATTATGACATCATAATTATATGATGTCATTATGCAATATGATTATAAGGCAATAGACAAGTACATAATGTAATTATAAAATAACATGTTTTATATGATATATAATGATAATGTATGATATAATACATCATATAGTAAGCACCTTCCAAAGCTTAAAGCACTGAATAATTGTTACCTATTATGAGTGATAATAATATAATTATTTCATATAATTACATAATTATATATTATGTGATATAATTATAATATATAGAATGTGCTATATATTCTAGAATACATATTTTCTTAATTATATTTTATACAATTATAAAATATTAGAAAATAAAATGATATTACATATTGTAGCAGCAAGCACCCTAGCATCCCCAGGATGACTGCCAACACAGGTTCTCAGATCTGCTTTTCTAAAGGAAAGCAACTCAAAATGGGTTAACAATTTTTCTTTAATCAATAAAACATATAATTTACCTAGTTCAGGGGTAAAAGTCAGCACCCCAAACTTCAGAGTATACAGACAGAAGTTACAAGAAGACAAAGAAACATTTCAAGCAGATGGGCTTCCAACTGTCTTGACCATTACATACCTAGTCAGTTACCAGAGTGGGAAGCATCAACATCTGGGTTTTTCAAAGCCAGGGGGCTCAATGGCTGTCCAGAGTCTCATCTGGTCAAATTACACAACTCTTCTCAAAGTGAGCCCCCAAACAAAGCCTCCCATCAGGGTTTATATAGCCTTCTCCTGGTTCAGAGAATGTCACAATCCTCTTGACCCACTGCCCAATCACAGAGCACCAAGGTGTGGGCATTCCTGAAAACCAAGCCTCCTGCCACAGGCTCCAGGTGCACTTAAACCTATCAAAGGGCCTAGGGGCAGGGAAGATCTTAAATTCCCATTCCTATAATACATATAATATATGATAAATATATGATGTATAATATCTATTTATAATTATGCTAATAATTAGTGCTTATAGTATCTAACTTTTATATAGTGTTTTAAAGTTTAAAATGGGCACCTAGATGGTACAGTGGATAAAACCCTGAGCCTGAAGTCAGGAAGATTTATCTTCCTGAGTCCAAATTTATTCTCAGATACTTCCTAGCTGTGTGATCCTAGTCAAGTTACTTAACCCTGTTTGCATCAGTTTCCTTACCTGTAAAATGAACTAGAGAAGGAAATGGCAAATCACTTCAGTATCTTTGCCAAGAAAAATTGAACATGACTGAAATGACTGAACAACAACAGAATTAAAGTTTAAAAAGTGCTTTAGAAATAATATCTCATTTCATACTCACAACAACCCTGGAAAGTAGGTACTATTATTATCACCATTTTATAGATGAGGAAACTGATTAAAGTAGAGGTTAAGTGACTTGTTCAGGATCACACAACTAATAATTCAGCTTGAGACTGAATTTGAACTTAAGTCTTCTTGACTCTAGCTCCAATGTTCTATCCACTATGCCACCTAGCTGATACTGAACTTGTGTTCCACTAAAATTTCAAAACTGCTTTCAGATTAATACTATTCATCCATTTCCCTTCTCCATGATGTACTTGGGAAATCAAGTTTTTGAACTTTTATATTTGTCCCTATTAAATTTCATCTTGGTAAATTTGTCCCAACATTCAAGCCTGTCAATATCTTTTTAAATTTAAACTTGATCATACAGCATGGTAGCTATCCATCTTAGCTTAGTGCTATATGCACATTTGATAATTATGAAATCTGTGTTTTCATCCAAGTCCCTGATAAAAATTCCAAATAGCCTGGAGTCAAGAAGAGATACCTATGTCATTCTACTAAGGATTCCTCTCCAATTTGATATTGAACTAGTTGTGTAATTCTCCAATGGCTCCCTTTTGAGTCTAGCCTTAAAAACACTTTGAAATTCATATAACTATATTGTAACACAAATATTCCCACCTCATTGACAAGTATAGCAGTAGACACTTTATTAAATGCTTTCCTAAATTCTATGTAAACAAATCATACTTACTTGGTCAAAAAATGAAAAAAGGCAAGCTTGGCCTGAATGTAAATTTAATGGGAATGTAAATTTAAGCTCTTCCTTGCCCCTAGGCCATTTGATAGGCTGAAGTGCACCTGGAGCCTGTGGCAGGAGGCTTGTTTTTCAGGAGATAATTTGTGATTGGGCAGTGGTTCGAGAAGGTTTTACCTTCTCTGGGCCAGGAGAAAACTATATAAACCCTGATGGGAGGCTTTGCTTTAGAGCTCACTTTGAGAAGAGTTGTGTGATTTGACCAGATGAGACTGGGCAGCTGTTGAGCCCCCAACTTTGAAAAACTCAGATGTTGATGCTTCCCTTTCTGGTAACTGACTAGGTATGTATGTAATGGTCAAGACAGTTGGAAGCCTGTCCGCTTGAAATGTTTCTTTGTCTTCTTGTAACTTCTGCTTATAACTTCTGTCTGTATACTCTGAAGTTTAGGGTGCTGACTTTTTCCCCTGAACTAGGTAAATGATATGTTTGATTGATTAAAGCAATATTGTTTACTCATTTTGAGTTGCTTTCCTTTAGAAAAGCAGATCTAAGAACCTGTGTTGGCAGCCATCTTGGGTATGCTGGGGTGCTTGCTGCTACAGCATGACATATAATTATTGGAGATATGCCAATTTTCTTATCTACTGATTTCCTTCTGTAGGTGTTCGCTAGCCATCCCTTGAATATGTGTTCTAGAATTTTGTCAGGAATAGAACTAATTTATGTAGTTGGTAGGTTTCTCTTTTTTGAATGTCTGAACTCTTGCCTTACTATCTTGCATCCTTTCTCTCTTTTGCCACATCTTTCAAAAGTGACAAAGTGTCAGTTATCCACCATAATTGCCCATTTTTTTTTTGTAGCCTGGAGAGTGATTGACTGAGACTAGTGACTTGAAGTCATTAAAGGCAGCAATGTACTTTCTTCTCCTCTTCTTACATATCTTATTTTGGGTACTATCTCCTTAGTACACATTTTTGTGCCATTCTTTCTAGTGTAATGGTTTTTTGTGGCAAAGAAACCAGAAAACAAGAGTTAGAATGCCTTGAGTCATGAGCTCAGTTTATGAACATATTTAAAAGGCAAAGAAGTTCATCTTAGCTATACTAAAGAGCTTTTGAATTAAATGTGACTTGAAATCTGCTCACTTGTTTGTATGTAGTAAGTTTAGGAACTCATCATTTTTAAAGTGTATGGTACCATAGGGAATCCTGGGTATTTTCCAAAAAAGGAAAATGGAACATACAAGATTCAATTATTTATATGAGGTACAAGGAAGATATTTTAGTGAATATGTAAGAAAATCTCTTTTAAGAATCAATTATTTTTTTACATTAAAACTAATTTTTATAAGGTAAAAATAAATGTTACTCTCTTACTTCCCCTTTCTGGATGTCAGTTGCAGCCATTTTCAATGATGTCTTGCTAATATTATGGAATCACTTGCTAACAACTTCAAGACAAACTTTTATTATCAGTCTCTTATACTAGGTAACAGAGAATTCATCTCTCCTTAACTTGGATGATCACCACATTTTATTTTTTTACCTTTCTCATGTAGTTAATACACTGTACTCTGTTTTATATTTATTTTATTATGTATGTCCCTGACAAGAAGATGGTAAACTTGAGTGGGGTCAGCAACTAAATTTATATTTATGTTTTCCACATTGCCTTGGAAATAGTATATATTAAAAATGTTTTTTGCCACAAATAATTGAGACTGAAATAGTTTTTTTTTTATTCTTTAGAGATGATTTGAGGATTATACACACATGAAAGCCAAACTGAATATTCCCTTGTAGGAGTTCAATGGGACCTTCTAAATTTGAAACTCAGTCATAAGATACAGCTGGAAAATATGACAAATATAGTGTGTTGGCTCTGCCCAATGAATATTTCAATATCTGTATTGTTACATCATAGACTCATTCTATTTATCTATGATATAGTTTAATATATTTTAACTTTTTCCATTTTAAGTATGATATAGTTTAGTATATTTTAACTTTTTCCAGTTTAAATAACTATGAAAACCCATCTAGAATTGGGAAAGTAGAAGCTTAATAACAATTTTGGGTGAAACCTTAGCATAGTTACTCTACTTGTCAAGTATTCTAGGTTTGTTATTGAAGAATGTATAGCATCTGCTTTGTGACTCCTCTTTTTTAAAAATCAAAGAGAATCTAGAATCAAGCTTATTTTTATGAATTTCAAAAATATTTTATTATTGTTTACTATCTTCTGGTTTCTTTTGTGTATCTGATGAGTGTAAGTTGTGGTGTGTTCTCAAAAATTCTGTTTCCATAAATGAAATATGAGAGATATTTTCCAATCTGTAATTTCTATAAACTAAGTAGCATGCCTCCTTTCCCCCTCCCTGGTTCTTCCAAGAGTATATTGTGCTTCTCATGGTTTCTACTGCCTTCTTTCACCTCCTGCTGCTTATTGGCCATCTAGGAGCTAGGTGATGTAATCGATACAGTGCTGGTCCTGGAGTAAGGTAGACTTGAGGTGAAATCTGGCCTCTGATACTTTCTAGCTATGTGACCCTGGGCAAGTCACTTAACCTGTTTGCCTCAGTTTTCTCTACTGTAAAATGAGAATGGTAATATCACCTAACTCCTAGAGTAATTGTGAGGATCAAATGAGATATTTGTAAAGCAGTTAGCACAGTGGTTGGTACATAGCAACCACAAAATAAATACTCGTTCCTTCTCTCCTTGTTATAGCTAATTTTATTTAAGACCTTCTATCAGAGTACAAGAGTTCCAAAAGCATCTGAAAAGATCAAGGTCATGTCTAAAGGTCTGACACTGTACTTAGTCCATTAGTCTGCCATACTCTAACTATGAAGGCAATGGAAAATCAAATACTAATTTTCCAACCAATCTTTAACAGTCTGATATGTGTATGTATTCTATCCACCAATAAATCAATCAGCATTTATTAAGCACTAATTATTCCGAGCTAGGAGCTAATTCAATTTAATTCACCTTAAATTTATTAAGTACCTACTATGTTCAAAGTATAGAACTATCTTCTGGGGCCACAAAGTCAAAATTTAAGCCTCAAAGTGTTTATATTCTTTTGCAGGGGGACATATAGCCAAAAATAAATACACAATTAAAAATACAAAGTAATTTCAAGAGGCAAGGTTTGCTAAAAAATGGGAGGAATTAATAAACAACTTGATCTGTGTTTTGAGGTAGTTTGGAGACTCTAAGAATCAGAGGTGATTAGTTGGTGCATTATAGAGATAGAGTTTCACCTGTGCAATGGTCCAGTGGGGAGAAATGAACTGTTGTACATATAAACCATCTAGTAGGCCAGTTTGATTAGAACAGAAAATTCATAAAGGGGTGTAATATGAAATAAGTCTGGGATGTTAAGTTGAAGCCAGATTATGGAGAACCTTAAATACTTGGTTGAAAATTTTGTATTTTTCTTATAGGCAAATGGAAACCACTGGGTATTTTTCAGTAAGGGTTAACAGAGTCTGAAAGATGTTTTAGGACCATTACTTTGACAACAATATGGAGAATGTATTGCAAAGAGGAGAGGCTGGAAGCAGGGAGATCAATTAAGAAGATATAACAATAGTACTGGTAATACTTAAGAGACTGAGATAAGGTGATAGTTATGTGAACAGGAAGAAGGAAACAGACTCAAATCATGTGGAAGCAGAATCAATGAGACTTGCTAACTGATTGGATATGGGGTGGATATGGGGGAGAAAGAAGATTAAAAAATGACTTCAAGTTTGTAAGTTTACCTTGTTAGAAGGGTGGTTTTCTTTTTTTTCTTTTTGGGGGGCAATTGGGGTTAAGTGACTTGCCCAAGGTCACTCAGCTAGTTTTTGTGTTGTGTCTGAGGCCGGATTTGAACTCAGGTCCTCCTGACTCCAGGGCCAGTGCTCTATTCACTGTGCCACCTAGCTGCCCCATAGAAGGGTAGTTTTCTTCACAACAGAAAGGGAAAGACTTGAAAGAGGATTTGGTTTTAGTAAAAATATAGATTGTTCTGCTTAGGATATGCTGAGTTTGAAAAACCTATAGAACTTTTAAGGAGAGATATCCAGAAATTGTTTCAAATAGAAATTGACTTAAAAACCCAGCAAAATAAACTGAAATCAGGAACACAATTCTTTTGATATAAAAAAAAAACCCACTTCTTTCAAGACTCTTTCTCTCTCTCTCTCTCTCTCTCTCTCTCTCTCTCTCTCACACACACACACACACACACACACATGTCTTATTTGTTTCCACTTACTCAACTAGTTGATATGTAATTATTGAACTGGACCCTACATAATATGCAGTGTACAGATATTTTGAGATATCTGGCCAGTCAAATGCATTTTTTTCTTTGGTTTTGATTTTGATATTTTGCATTATGTAGACATGGCCTAAAAAGGGTCAATCCTAATACTGGAAAGGCAGAGAAAATAAAACTGATCAACTACTTTGTGGAAGTGTTGGGATAATTTTTTTTCCTCCAGCATGTTTTAGTTTGAGTTTTTAATGACCCCAAGTTTTCAAAATAATTTGATTCTCTTCTCTTTTCCTCTCCTTCCCTTCTTTACTTTCTTCCTTCTCCACCTCTTTCCCCCCCTTCTCTTCTTCCTCCCTCTTTCAATCTGTCTCTGTCTCTTCTTAGAATTCCTACCCCCCTAAGCTCAAGTACCACCATCTTATGAGTCCCTTTGTGATTTCCCCCAGTGGTTAGTTCTTTTCTTCCTCCTCCGTGATATGCCTTTGCATATTTTTTCATGTATTTTATATCTGTTTTGTGTCTCCCCAGCAGAATTAAAAACTCACTGAAAGCAGGGACAGTTTCATTTTTATCTTTGTATTCTCAGTGACCAGTACTATGCCTAGCTTGAATTGGGAGTAAGCAAAAAGGGCCTTCTTAGTTTCAGCTTTTGAGAATTCAGGGGTAGGAGAAGATAGGTGAGGACATCTGGAAAATCTTCTTTAAGAATAATAAGATAGTACCCTCTCTACTCATAACAGCATATATTTTGCAGTATTTCTACAAAAGCAATATTTCTAAAATTCCTAAAAAAGCAATACACACACACAAACACAAACACACACAATTCACTTTTAGCTTCACAATGGCCTTTTCGGGTAGGTACCAAAGGTATTATCTTCATTTTGAACATGAGAAAATTGACAACCAGAAAGATAAAATGACTTGTCTATGGTTGTAAAACTAGAAGTTTTTGAGATGATATCTTATCCTAGACTTTTCTAATTTTAAGATGATTACTTTGTCTTTCTCTGCATTTCTTTTGTCTGGTACTGTTCCAGGTGCTATTGGGAAGAGGGGTACAAGTAAGGAAAGAGATACAAGTTATCTAAAGCCATATGAAAAAAATATTCCAAATCACTAATAATTAGAGATTTGTAAATTAAAGCAATTCTAATGTTTTTTTATACCAAATTGATTGCCAAAAGTGATAAAAGAAAGGAAAATGGAAAAAATTGATGGGATTATGAGAAAATAGGCTCATTAGTGTATTGTTGCTGGAAATGTGAATTGGTTCAGCTATTCTGGAAAGCAATGTAGAACTATGCTCCCAAATTCCTTACATTGTTTATATCCTTTGACCCAGTTATACCATTACTAGATCTATATATCTAAGTGATAAAAAAAGAAAAATGTCTTTTATGTAAAACAAAACAAAACACATTTATAGATTTTTTTTTTGGAATAGCAAAGGACTAGAATCCAAGGTGGGGTGCTAATCACTTTGGAAATGCTCAACACAATGTAGTATATGAATGTAAGGGAATATAATTATGCCTTTAAGAAGCTATGAAAGAGAAGATTTTAAAGAAACTTGGAAAGATTTGCAAGAAATGATGCAGAGTGAAGTGAGCAGAACAAGTGGAACAATTTGTAAATAATAATACATCTTAAAAATCAACAATTCTGAAAGAATTAAGAACTAATTGCCATTATGATCAACCATGATTCAAGGGGACTAATGTTGAATAATGTTATTCATCTCCTGACAGGGAAGTTGTGAACCAACATGAAGAATGCAACACACATTTCTGGATGTAGTCAATTGAGATTTTTTTTTTTTGGTTTTCACATTTTTCCCTTTTGGTATTTATTCCTTTTTATTATGATAATGGCTTGATGTACTTCAGTTTCTCATTGAGGTTTTACTCATTTATCTTTTTTTTCCCCTGATCTCTGTTGTTTTGTCTCTTCTTGAGTGAATTATTTTTTTCATATTTTTCATCATTTGCCTCTGGTTTCTTTTCTCACTTTTGGCTCCTTCCCTTTCTGCTGCTTGATAGACATTCAAGGATAGGCAGCTTGATTTCTTGGCACCATTGTACTGGGTGATATGTAAATCAGCTAGCCAAGACCTTTCCCTGAGTAAACTCTGTGGAAAGAAGACTGGTCCCAGTTTGGTTTCAAGTCCCCTTTCCATTGGACCTCATGTTCTTTTCTTTCTAACCTATGAATCTCAGCACAGCCTATATTTCCCCACCCCTTCCTAACTTCTTCCAGTAATTCTCCCTTTTCTCTTGTGTGACTGGGAAGAATTAATGTCTACCCCCATCTTGAGAGGATAGGAAATTATTCTTACAGCTGGAATGTGTCACAAGGCTATTGCAGACTTACTTGTGCTCACTGTGCAGGTACCGTGTGTGGAGTGGATTGGGTGTAGAGATGACAAGTGTGAGTTTTAAGCTTTATTTCTTGCTTTGTAAAAATTGTAATCTTGTATAAAGCTATATGTTCTTATCTTATGAAGTCAGTTATAGCTGGCATGCAATTTCTTTGTCTGAGATTTTTGAATTGCTATGATTGGTTGAAAGAAACTATTCTTTTATCCTGCTGGTTATGTGATCCAGTTTCCCAACAATATATTTAAGAAGAAAACAAAAATATACATGTATATATGCATATATATATATACCTATACATATGTAATAAAGGGTAAGAGTATATTTATACATCTATGTGAATGAATTGTATGTAAAAGACAATGTAAGGATATAATTTTCAGATGAATAATAATAGCTAACATATATGTAATATATGTTAGCTATTATTATTCATCTGAAAATTATATGTAATATATGTAATATATTAGGGTTTTTAAAACCTTTGCTCATTTTATCTTCACAACATGCCTGGGAGGTAAGTGCTATTATTGTCCCAATTTTGTAATTGAAGAAAGTGAGGCAGAGAGAGATTACATGACTTACCCCATGGTCACATAGCTAGTAAGTGTCTAGGCCAGATTTAAACTTAGTTCTTCTTGACTCCAAGTCCAGCACTCTATTCATTGCACCAACTAACTGCCTTTAACTATATAAAAAATCAGAAAATATAGATAATTATAAAAAATAGAAAAACAACTTTTCCCATTAAGTAATTCATCACATATCAGGTTATATTGTGTTAACTGGTTCTTCTCCACAACAAGAAGTATTAAGTAATGATGGTTTTCATTATATCCACTGTTTTTAGTTTGATGTAAATGAAGCTAAAATAAAAGTAAGATGATAAATATCTATTTATTTAAATTTCTGCTCAATTAGAAATATTTATGACCTTAAAATGTATTTTTGAATTTATTTGAACTGTATGTGCACTGTGAATTTTAGATTTCTTTTTAAGGAACTATTATCATAGATTCTTCAACTCTACTATTATTAAAAATAATCTGATTATACCTTTAAAATTATCTTTTTGTCATACTTGGCATTCCATTTCATGTTAAGTCATCTGTAAGGTTCCATCATTCTTTAGAGGTCTCCAAAAGGTCATGGAGTGTCCTGATTCCTTGCTAGGTGAACATTTTTGCTGTTGTTACTTCATCCAGATGTTTTTCAGCTCAATTTTCTATAACTACAACCTGTGCACAAGTTATGCACGAACAAAGTGTCTAATATAATTATTCTTCAGTTAAATTAGTATACTTCTTTCTGACATTAAGGCCATGCTAGCAACGTGTCACTGTGTCCTGCCACTGTTTGTCCTGGCAAAGCCTTTTCTGTGAATGCTGTTTTCTTTTTCAGCCATCTGCGCTGCTATAAACAAACTCTAGTGGTTTCTCTTCTGATTCTGATTCTAACAGCTGGCTTCTCTTCCTTTTGATGTTGTGACACCAGTAGCAGTGTACTCATAGGACTCTGTGGGCGTCCCTCCTTCTTTAAAGGATTATAACACCAAAGACATTAAATTTGCAGTCCACATGAGTCTACCACATGGAGATTCTGAAATGAACATGCTAAACCATGCTACTTTATGCCTTGTGGGATAAATAAAAATAATTCATTTGTGCACTGTGTCCTACATCAAAAGTTCCAAGTCATTGAATCTTTTTATCAAAACAGGCAAACTTCCCATTTTAATTCAAAATCGTAGCTCTATAGGGACTCCTTCCTTCTTTTCTCTTTCCTACCCCCACCCTAGCCCCAAAGCCCTGTCATATTTCAGGATCTTATATTCAGTTCATATAAAATATTTTCAAATATAATGGTAATACTTTATTTACCATAGGAAGAACTACTGAAGGCCTACTAAATGCCTTTCCAAAATAGACTTCACATGGGTATACATATATATCTATTTGTATATACACATATATACACACATATGTATCCATGTGTATTAATGTACAAATAGATTTATAAATACATTTGTATGTATAAATAATATACATCTTGAGAGTTATCTATAAAATAACATGTAATTTGTGAGTAGATTTCTTCACTGATCATTTCCCCTAGAAAACATAGCTGTGGATCAACAAAAATGATCAAGCAAGAGGAAGCGGCACAATTCAGCTTTCCCTTATGACTAGTCCAAAAAAGACACAGAAAGAATGCCAGACTAAGTTGTCATCAGAAAATCCTAGGAATAAATTCTAGAGTGACTTTTCCATCTCATTTCAACAGAAGTCTTCAGGCTTTGGGGTTGAGGGCTAGCCAGGAAAGCTCCACACAGAACTTATCAGCATGGAGACTGAACTAGGTCCTGCAGCTGTGTATGGTGGGAGGATCTAGTAGGGGTCTGAAGATGTGAAGAGAACAGGAACAGTAGCTAAATGACAAGGATAGTCATTCTTCCCCCTGAACTGGATCCTAGATCCAGCGTAAGGAGGGAAACTGACCTGGGGTTGCATTGTAGCAAGGAGTGGTTTGGGCCAAGTCTGTGTATTACTGAATGGCCAATGAGCAGGAAGAGAAATGGGTGGTTGTGTGATCCTAATCATTCAGCATGGTTTTAGATCCAGCCTCTATCCTTGCAGGGGAGTGAAGTTTGCAATTCTCTTGCTCTGAGCACATAGAACTTTCCATCTAACTAAAAAGTGCTACAGTCCACATCAATTTACTGCAGCTCCAACCAATGGTAAGTCTAGAGTTGTGCTACCCAGACTGAAAGCAGAGTCTAGATCTTGCAAAGCTTAAACCAAGATGGCATGAATTAGACTTTGCCTTTATTAGACCATTTGGGCACATTGAAGACTTACAGTTCCCTCACCTACAATACTCTGGAGATCCTTGAAGATCATAATATTCAATATTGTGAGAAAACACTGGAAACTGTCCCCCCCCCAATACAAATCAAGAACAAATAAATTTAAGGTATCCCCCCTGCCCCACTAAATTGCACAGGACTTGGTTTTAATATGAAGTTTTAGTTTGAGAAGTAAGACTGGGAAAAATATTTCCAGAATACAAATCTACCATCATGTCAGGGACATCCAAGATACAAATGCAGAAGAGATTAATGCCAAGTATCTGTAAGCAAAGTTCTAAAGAAAACATAGCTTTTACTCTTGGGGGTCTCTTGTCTTGCTTCTTTTGGCATAACATGTCCACCATACAACTACAATTCCTGAAAGAAATAAAGTACAAAGCAGGAGTTAAAAAAGTTAAATATCATTTTATAAATGAAATAAGAAGATGTGGAGGTGAGAAGTGAAAAATAAGTGAGAGTTTTTGGAGGAAAAGTTTAGAAAGGTGTAAGAGCTATGATCTCTGTCTCTGTCTCTTTCTCTCTCTCTAATTTTGCACTCCAAAAGCATCACTACACTTCTGTCTGGAAATAAAGAGTTTGTGTTATCAGTCCTTTGGAATCATGAATGGTCATTGTAGTGATCATGGCTCATATACCTTTCAAAGTTTGTTACTGTATAAATTGTTCTTTTGGTTCTGCCAATTTCATTCTTCCTCAATTTTCTAAAAATCTTCAAAATTATTCATTTTGATAATATCAGTATTATAGCATAAATTGTTCTGATTCTCCTCACTTCACTCTGTATCATTTTATATATTTCCATACTTCTTGGAAATCATCAATTCTTCATTTCTCATAGTATAAGAGCACTTAATCTCATTAATGTACCATAACTTATCTAGACACTCAACTGCTGAACTTCCCTTTATTCCAGGTTTTGTTTGTTTTGCTACCATAAAAAGAGATGCTGTATTTTTATACATTTAGAAGTTTTCCTCTTTTTTTTTCACATCTTTAGAGCATAGACCTAGGGGTGGTATAGAAGCCAAAGAGCATATACTGTTTAGTATCTTTTTGGGTGTAATTCCAAATTACTTCCCAGAATGGTTGTGTACCCATTCACATTGTTGTGCATGACACCTCCCCCAATGGATCTCTGGGTAGGAATTTCAGCCTAGGGTAAATTCCCTGTGGTGCATGACCCCATTCTTTCCTGTTCCCTCTCCCACTGGATCTCCACCCTTACCCAGTCAGCTCACCTTCACAGAGGTGGGTGGGCTTCCAAGTCAGGGAGGCTTGGTGCCAGCAGGAATTTCGAGGTGTGTACTGACCAATCAGTTCTTGGCCTCTGCAAGTTTCTGGTTATGTTGGCCACGTGGCGTCCCTTTAAAAACTGGCACATTGTCCATGCAGACTCACTGTTCGATTTGGGCCTGACCCTGGACAGTCCTGCAGAAAATAAAATCCACTTCCAAATTTTACTCTTGGGGGTCTCTTGTCTTGCTTCTTTTGGCACAACATGTCCACCGACAGTGAAAGGTGCCTCTTTTCCCACATCCCCTCCAACATTTATAATTTTTTGAGTCATCTTTTGCCATTCTAAGGGGTATGAGATTGGTTTAATTGAATTTTCTTTAATTAATAGTGATTTGGAGAATTTTTTCACAAGATATAGATAGTATTGATTTCTTCCTTTAAGAACTGTTTGTTCATATATTTAGATGGATTATTAGTTGTGAAAATGCTCTTTTTAAAAAAAAATAAATTTTTTATACATCTTAGAATTGAGACTTTTATCCAAGGAATTGGCTGCAAATATTTTTGCCCACTTTCCCCCTTTTAATCTTAGTTTAATTTTGTTTGTTTGTGAAAAACTTTTAAGTTTAATGAAGCAAAAATGATCCACTTTATCTTCTGTGAGCCTCTGTATCTTTTGTTTAGCCATGAATTTTTCTTCTATCTGTGGATTTTAGTGGTGATTTTCCACCTATGTTTCTTTATTTTTTAAAATGTGAACTTTTATATGTAGATCACAAATCCAAGTATTATCTATAGTTTGCTATGTCCTTACCTTGCAGACGACCTTGTTATCAAAGTGATTCTTTAAAGTCACCTCCAGGAGTCTTGCATTAATTACATGAGCCATTGCCTTATAGATGGTTCAATGGTTTGAAGTCTTCTTGAAATTTTCCTCTGGCTCTAGATTGCTGAATAAGAGAGACCTAGTGTATAAGAGCAGAAAAATGGAAGGATCTTAATTAGAATATATGGGTTTGAGTCTCCATAGTACCACTTACTAGCTGTGTGGCCTTAGGCAAAAAAAAAAAAAAAAACCCACAAAAAAACTTTATACTTCTGCATTTTAACTAGTTTATCAGTAAAATGGGATAATAAAAAATTATATTATAATAAAAGTGGATATTATGACTAAATAGGATAATGAAGACAAAATGTTTTAGAAGTGTATATGTAAAGCATTAATATTATCTGCCAATGCATCCTGGCCTGGCAGTTACCTTCTTCAACTAGAAGGAGATCTAAGTGACTCAGCTCCCTAGAAATCACCTCTAGTCTTTGACCAATTTTCCTTTAGATTGATTTTTTTTTCTCTGTGCAACCTAGGACTTAAGAAATCAGATTTCTAAAGGTTCAGAGGAAAGACAAAAATGCTTCAAAGGAAGTCTGTTCAGGAAGAATGTGGGGAGATGCTCAAGAATGAAATCTTTAGATAGAAAAGGAAACAATTCCATTAGGAGGAAAAAATTGATTTTTTTTCCTGAAGAGACTAATGTGGGTGTACAGGGAACTTATCAACTAATTAAGATTTTTAAAAGTAATATACAAGCAAATGAAAGCAAAGCAAGACTAGGTAATGAAAAATAGAGTGTGATATTGTCCTGTAAAAATATGGAAAGAGATCCTGAAGCTCAGAATGTGCTTTCTCTCTGCTGGTCTTTTCCACTATATCTTGTGTGTTGCTTGTTTGTATATAGTTTTTCCATATTGCATCCCCCATTAGATTGTGAGCCTCTCAAGACAAGGGACTATCTTTTGCCTTTCTCTGTACCCCCAGTGCTCCCACAGTGCCTGGCACTTATCAAATATTTTAAAAATGGTTATTGATTGAATTGAAGCTGATGAAATGGGGTAAGAACAATAAAAGTATTTTTTAAGAGTACATTGGGAGAGGGGCGGCCAGGTAGCACAGCGAGCTCCAGTGTTGAGAAGACCTGGAGATCGAAACCCGGGCTCAGACACTTAGCACCCACCCAGAAACACCTGGCCGTGTAACCTTGAGCAAGTTACTTAACCCCAATTGCTTAGGGGCGCCCAGGTGGCTCAGCGAGTAAGAGCACCGGCTCCAGTGTCGGGATGACCTGGATCAAATCCGGGCTCAGATACTCAGCAGCACACCCAGAAATAGCTGGCCGTGTAACCTTGAGCAAGTTACTTAACCCCAATTGCTTAAAAAAAAAAGAGTATATTGGGAGAAAAAAGGATGATCAGAGAAGTTATAGGACCTTTTTTTTAGGATGGATAGGATGCCAATAATTGATAATAAAGAGAAGGCAAAGTTGCTCAATTATGATTATTTTCCTTCTATTTTCTCTACAGAGGAGAATAATCTTTATGCTAGAAATAAAAGAACAAAAATGATTAGCTGGGAGTTGATACCCAAGGTAAAATAATAAGAGGTCATCTAGTTTACCTTAATGAATCTAATTCAACTGTCTCAGACAAACTACATCACTGAATCTCCTGAGCAAATTGTTGGATGTGATTTTTGAGCTACCAGTATATTTGAAAGTGGAACACAGGAAACATGCCACAAGATGAGGGAAGGGCAACAGAGTCTGCAGTTAGTTTGATTTCATTTCCTGAGAAAATTTTTAGAAGATGTTAATAAAGATATGGGTGGTAAGTATCCAGAAAAGGAAACAGTGATTCTAAAGAACCAACTATAGTTTCATCAAGATCTGATTATGTCAGACTAACCCAATTTCCTTTTTTGATAAGATTATTAAACTAGTAGATAATAGGAATGTTTTGTATATACTTTTTATTTATCAAATATTTTGTCAAAACTTTGGGTAATTTATCTCATATTATGCATATGAGGAAGATGAAGAGGTATAGACTAGACTATAACATGTTCAGATGACTTCGGAGCTTATTGGATGCCTGGACTCAAAGTATAGTTGTTAATAGTTCAGCATAAAAGTAGGGGAAGAGTGCCAGTGGAGGGAACAGATACCCAGGGATCTGTATTTCTCTCTGTACTATTTAAAGGTTTTATCAATGACTTGGCTAGAATCATTGATATTATGCTCATCAAATGTGCAGATGATAGAAAAATGTGACAGAATAATAGAATGAAAGAATGTGACAGAATGTCAGAATCAGGATACAAAAGGAACTTGATAGGCTAGAACATTGGGCTAACTACAATAAAATGAAATTCAATAGTGATCAATTTAACCTGGATACAAAAAACACCCAACTTTACAAGTATTAGTTGGGGGTAAGCATGGTTAGCTACCAGTATTTAAAAAAAAAAGATCTTGTGCTTTTAGTGATCCTCAATCTGAATGTGTCAGCAATGTGATGTCACAGTCAAGAAAGTTAAAAAAATTGGGGCTGCATTAAGAAAGTGTAGCATCCTGAAATAAGGAAGTAATAATCTCATTGATATCTTTGTTAGATCTAATCTAGAGTACTATATTTTGTTCTGGGAACTTTAAATCCATGACATAGGAGGATTTGTTGAAGGAATTAAGTATGTTTTACTTAGGGAAGGGAAAACTCTGAGCCTACTTGATAGCTGTCACCAATAATTTGAAGAGCTCCTATGTGAAAGAACAATTAGATTTTTCTTTTTGGTCTCTGAAGTCAGAACTAGACACAATGCATAAAAGTGGCAAAAAAAGTGATTTTAGCCTTGATGCCAAGAAAAACTTCCTAACAATTGGAAATATGAAAAAGTGGAGTGATTTGCCTTGATGGGGTGTAGATTTCTCCTCTTGGAGGTCTTCAAGCAGAGGCTAAATGACCACTTATCAGGAATGTTATAGTGTGGATTCCTTTCATTTAACAGTTGTTGCTGTTAATGATTGCTGTAGTCCCTTGTAACTCAAATTCTTTGATTCATTGATATTCTTGTCCTGTGAAAGAATAATGACCAAGCTTGGCCACCAAAGAAGAGATATTAGAAGGCACCTCCACCTTTATTGGCAGAGGAGCAAGGGTATGGGTATAGAACACTACACACAATGCACTTTTTCAATGTTGTAAACTTACTAAACTCTTTTTCTATTCTCTTTTTTAAATTTTTTGTTATAAAGGCTGGTTCTCTGGAAGGGGTCAAGTAAGGGATATATTAGAAATTGAAGAGATGTAAAAGCAAAATATATCAATAGAATTCATTTTAAAAAGAATAGAATAGCTAAAAACAACCCCAACCCTTGATTTAAATTGCAGTAAATTTCATCTATCAGAAAAGGAGAGAAAAGTCTGCAGGGTTATTCCTATAGTTATTCCAGTACATATTCTGACCAGGAAGAAGAAACTGGATGGTGAAGAAGGAATGATGATAAACTTAGGAGGTAGACCACAGAATCTTACAAGTGGTGATAGATAAGCATGCTTTTTGCCATGTGCACTGTTTGAAAGGAGATTTCAAGGAGACAGGGTTCTCATGCCATGAGGCTCTAGAAGGGAAGTTGCTTTGTGAGGGATAGGAGATTCTCCCCAAAGAAATTCTGGTGATGTTTTCCTGAATGATTTCAAAGAAACCTTAAAAGGGAAGCATCTAAGCAGAACAATGAGGTTTCACAGGGAATAATGACACACTTAGATTTTTCAAAGGCTATATATGAGATTTGGAATCTAGGACAGGAAACTTAGAAAAAATGAGTGATTAGGAAGTTCCTCTAAAATAGTATTATTAGGGCTGAAGTCCAGCATAAGTCAAAGCACTTTATAAGTACTAAAGACAACAGCAATAATAGAACTTGTAAAGGAATATTGGATACAAAAGGAAGAACCAATGGAGGGATCAGATTCCTGTTTAGGGTGAAAGGGAAGATGAAACAGAAGTCAGAAATAGCCATTTATTTCTATTTTCTCTACCAATGACAATTTTTCTACTTAGAAAGATGGAACAAAAGTTGTTAGCAGGTTATTGATAAGCTAAATGTTATGAGAGTATTCCACTTCCCTCAATGATGTCAAGTCATATGTCCTACACAAACTACTTCCCCGTGTATTGGAAGAATTTGCAGATATTATTGTTATAAGGTTGTCAGTGATTGTTGAAGAAATGTTATGAAAAAAGAAACATGTTATGAGACTGAAGAAAAGACTGTCTTGTTCCTGGACAATTCAAATTATAGGCCTTGATGTTGACAAAATTCTAGAATGGATTTTGTGAAAGGGAGAGTATATTAGCACTTATAAAAGGAAGAAGTGATCACTTCAAGTCAGGTCATTTTCATGACAAAGTCACAGAATTTCAGAGGTGGAAGAGATCTCAAAGACTAGCTACTCTGAAATCAGTATGAACAGGGATTCCTTCTACAATATCTATAGAAAATGAGAACTCAATATACAATTAAAAATATAGTGAGAGGATACAGTACTAGCTAAGGCAGTCCACTCCACTTTGGAACAGCTTAAATTGCTGGCAAGTTTTTCCATAAGGGCATCTAGGTGGTGTAGTAGATAGACTGCTGAGCCTAGAGCCTAAGATGAGACAACTCATCTTCATGAGTTCAAATCTGGTCTCAGATACTTATTAGTTGCGTGAGCCTGGGGAAGTTGATTAATCCTATTTGCCTCAGTTTCCTCATCTGAAAGATGAGCTGAAGAAGAAATGAAAAACCATTTCAGTATCTTTGGTAAGTAAACTCCAAATGGACTCTTGAAGAGATGGATTTGACAGTGGAATTTTCTTTTTCTTTTTCTTTTTTTAGTTTACATCATTCATTTCCACAAGATTTTGAGTTACAAATTTTCTCTGCAATTTTCCCTACACACCAACCCAAAACAATGGTCCCACTGAATATCCTCTCCCCCAATCTGTTCTCTCCCATATCTTCCCCCACTCCCTTTTTGATGTTCCAGTAGGGCACCGTGCATCTCTACGCCCCAATACCTGTATATCTCATTTCCCAGTTATATGTAAAATATTAATAATAGTATGTATACATATTTTAAACATTTGATTTTAAAACTTTAGATTCCAGATTTTTTCCCTTCCTCCCTTTTCCCCACCTTCACTGGAAAGATAAGTAATTTAATATAGGTTGTACATGAGTAGCAATGCAAAACATTCGCATAGTGGATATATTATTGAAGACTGACTGTATTTCCCTCTATCCTATCCCACTCCCACTTGTTCTATTCTCTATTTTGATCCTTTCCCTTTTCAAAAGTGGGTGCTTCCAACTTCCCTCCCCCTAAGCTGCCCTCCCTTCCATTATCCCCCCTCTGTTCCCCTTCCCCTCTACTCTCCTGTAGGGTGAGATACCTCCTTAGTGTGTATGTCATTCCCTCCCTGAGCCAAATTCAATGAGAATAAGGTTGACTCATTCCCTTTTGCCTTCCTGTTCCTCCCCTCCATTGTAACAATTTTCCCTTACCTCTTCTATATGAGATAATTTACCCCATTCTGTCTCTCCATATCTCCTCTCATTATATTCCTCTCTTACCTCTTATTTTCATCTTTTAAGTATCATCCCTTCCTATTCAATTGGTCCTGTGCCCTGTGTCTATGTTTACCTGTAGATATATATACACACACTCACATATGTATTCATAGGCCCATATACCCTCTTATGTAGACATATATATGTATGTATACACACACACACACACACATATATATATATATACATTCATACACACATATATACATTTCTATTCCCTTCAGCTATTCTCATACTGAGAAAAGTTTCATAAGTTACAATTATCATTTTTCCATGTAGGAATATAAGTAGTTCAGCTTTGATAAGTTCCTTATGATTTCTTTTCCCTGTTTACCTTCTCTAGCTTCTCTTGTTTCTTGTATCTGAATGTCAAATTTTCTATTTACCTCTGTTTTTTTTCATTAAGCATTCTTGAAAGTCCTCTATTCCACTGAATGACCATATTCTCCCCTGGAACATGATATTCGGTTTTGCTGGGTAGGTGATTCTTGGTTTTAATACCAGCTCCTTTGCCCTCCAGAATATCATATTCCAAGCCCTTTGATCCCTCAATGTGGAAGTTGCCAGGTCCTGAATTATCCTGATTGTGTTTTCACAATATTGAAATTGTTTCTTCCTGGCTACTTGTAATATTTTCTCCTTGATCTGGGAATTCCAGAACCTGGCTATAATATTCCTAGGAGTTTTCTTTTTGGGATCTTTTTCAGGAGGTGATTGGTGGACTCTTTCAACCTCTATTTTGCCCTCTGGTTCTAAAACATTGGGGCAATTTTCCTTCAGAATTTCTTGAAGGATGATTTCTAGGTTTGTTTGTTTTTTATTATGGCTTTCAAGTAGTCCAATAATTTTTAAATTATCTCTCCTGGACCTGTTTTCCAGGTCAGTGGTTTTTCCAATGAGATATTTCACATCGTCTTTCATTTTTTCATTCATTTGGATCTATTTAATAGTATCTTGATTTCTCATAGTCACTAGCTTCAATTTGCTCCAATCTAATTCTGAAGGAATGATTCTCTTCAGTAAGCTTTTGAGATTCTTTTTCCATCTGGCAAATTCGACTTTTTAAAGCATTCTTCTCCTCATTTCCTTTTTGAGCCTCTTTTGCCATTTTAATTCGTCTATTTTTAAGGTTTTATTTTCTTCAGTCAGGCTGTTGACTCTCATTTCATAATTTTCTTGCATGGTTCTCATTTCTCTTCCCAATTTTTCCTTCACTTCTCTTATTTGATTTTCAAAATCCTTTCTAAGCTCCTCTATGACTTCTAACCAGCTCATATTTTTTCTTAGAAGCTTTTGGTGCAGGAGTTCTGACTTTGCTGTTTTCCTCCTATTCCATGCTTTGATCCTTTTTCTCCTCAAAATATGAATGTAAAGTTGGGTTGCTCCATGTGCTTTGCTTCCTTTGCCTGCTCATGTTGCCCCTCAATTGCTTGACTTTTGGGCTTTTTGCCACAGTAGAACTCTGCTACCAGAAAAAGGAGCTTTATACAAAATACTGGGGTTTCCATAGCTGCCAAAGGTTTTAGTTGGATGCCCTCTATGAAGCCTCCACATGCTCTGGCAAGCTGGTTGCACACTCTAGGACCTCCACTCTAGACCAAAAATCCAGATCCAAGCAGATTAAAGCAAGAGCGATTACCCCTTAGACTGGTAGCTTGGTCCCCCTACACTCTGCAGGCCAGGAGATGAAGCTGCCACGTGGCAGGGCCTTCATGGCCTCAGTGCCTCAGTCACTTCTTGCACTGTGGGCAAAGGCCAGATCTCATTCTGAATTCCCAGGTCCCAAAGTCCACACTGCACTGACCTCTCACTTTATCTTTGGCATCTCTGGGTTGATAAGTCTGGAAACCGCCACAGCTCCTGGTGATCTGAAGTCCTTCTAGCCAGCAGCTGGTCAGGCCTGCCCTGGGGCTAAAATCTTGGGCCTGGACCACTTGCTGCCAGCCTGCTGGGCCATCCTCAGAAGGAGGTTAGCTTCTCTGTGTCATTTTATGGGTTCTGTAGCTCCAAAATTTGTCTAGCATCATTTTTTACATGAATTTGGGGGGAGGGGATCAGAGCAGGAGCTTTGAGGAAGTCCTGTTTCTACTCCACCATCTTGACTCCGCCCCCTGTAATTTTCTTTCTCATACCTTTATTTTGTTTTGTAAGGTATCCTCCTATCAAAGTCACCTTATATCCACACCCTTTGTCTATGTATACTCCTTCTAATTCCTTTTATAGTAATAAAGTTAAGAGTTATAAATATTATTTTGCCATATAGAAATATAAAGTTTAACTTTTTTGAATTTCTTATGTTTTCTTTCTTGTTTCTTTTTTTTACCTTATGTTTTCCTTGAGTCTTATATTTGGAGTTAAATTTTTTTATTCAGCTCTGGTGTTTCAGTTAGGAATGCTTGAAAGTCTTCTATTTAAATTAAATTATCAGTTTTTTTTTTCTCCTGAAGGATTATATTCATCTTTACTGGGTTGGTGTTCTTTGCTTGAAATTCTAAATCCTTTGCCTTTTGGAATATCATATTCCAAGCCCTGTGGTTCTTTACTATGGTAGCTGCCAAATTCTATGTAATACTGATAGTAGCTCCAAAATATTTGAATTGTTTGTTTTTGGCTGATTGCAGTACTTTCTCTTTGATAGGCGAGTTCTGGAATTTGGCTATGATGTTGCTGAGGGTTTTCATTTTGGGATCTCTTTCAGGTGGTGACTGTGGAATTCATTAGATTTCTATTTTGCCCTCTGATTCTAGTATATGAAGGCAGTTTTCCTTGATAATTCCTTGAAAGATGTTGTCCAGGTTTTTTTTTTTTTAATTTATATTGGCTTTCAGGTAATCCAATAGTTCTTAAATTATTTATTCTGGATCTTTTTTACAGGTCATTTGATTTTTCAATGAGCAATTTCTCATTTAATTCAATCATTTTTTACTGTTTTAATTTAATTTTATTTTTAAGGAGTTATTTTCTTGAGTGAACATTTGTATTTCCTCTTCCATTTGGCAAATTCTATTTTTAAGGAGTTGTTTTCTTCAATGAATTTTTGTATATCTTTTCCCACACTTTTTTCTTCATGAGTCATTTTTTCACAATTCTCATGCAATGCTTTCATTTCTTTTCACAATTTTTCTCCTACTTCTCTAATTTGCTTTTAAAAATCCTTTTTAACTCTTCCAGGAGTTCTTTTCAGGTTGGAGACAAAATCACATTTTTCTTTGATGCTTCACATGTAGCTATTTTGAAAATATCGTATTCTTCTAAGTTTATGCATCGGGCCTCTCTGTCACCATAGTAACTTTCTATAGTCAAGGTCTTTTTGTTTTTTGGTTTATTTTTTTTCTGTATATTTAGTGAATTGGTGTTGTAACATTTAAAAAAGGTTTGATGGATATAGTTTCTGGATAATTTAATAATTTTATTAATAAGGCCAGCAGGTTATTAATAAAAAGATGGTCATTTGAATGTCTTTCTTAGACAAAGACAATCATGGTGGCAGTCTCACACTTTGTATACCCTTCAAAATAGCAGGTGGTCTGTCAAACAGCAATCATATCTAATTGGTTAACATGATTAGAGGCAGGCTATATTAAAATGAAAGTCTGAGTATCTCTTGGATAGGGACTTTTTCTCTATACAGACTACTCATAGCTTTAGGCTATCAGTTCAAAGAATGTATATGCAACAAAACCTGAGCAGAATACAATAGGCTTTCCCACCTTAGATTAAATTCTTTGTAAGGTTGTTTGTGTATGTGTGTATGTAAAACCAAGATTGAGGAGAGTTAATACAATCTCATTATCAGTAATGTAATGTCCTACAAGGAACCTGAACTTAAAATCATGACTTTGGAAGAAAAGGGAGAGCTCTGAATCTCCCCAAGAAATCGGTTATCAATAATAATTTCTCACAGTGTTTTTATGTTAGAGTTGGGCCCTGGTCCTGCACTGTTACAATGTTTTCGTACTTGGGTTCTGGGTTTGCTTCTGCCTTGCACTGGATTTTAGAACTAGCTGCTTGCTTACAATAGTAGGTAGCATCCCTTCTTGATTATGCTAGGGGGTGGGACTCCCTACTGAACTTCTGAGGGTGTAGGAGTTCTTTGCTGGTCTGGCCCAGGGGCAGGGTCTCTCTGGGTTGCATATGGAAACAATCTTTCTGCTACTTGTCCATGGAAGTGTGTTGGGGGGGGGGGAGAAAGAGAATTTTGTTGCTTTTCTACTTCAAGGATGATGTGAGGCTCTGCTTTTGAGTTGCTAGGGAAATAGAACCTCTCTGGGGGAGGGACCCAGGGGTAGGATCTCTCTGTTGATCAGCACTGGTGTGGATCCTCACTACTGTTAATCATAGGGGTTAAGACCTGGAGATAGTGGTTTGTACTGGGGGTATGACCACTGGGGGAAGCCTTGTAGTGCTGAAGACACTGTTACCTTGCCTAAGGGGGCTGCTGGTTTGCAGGAGGGTGGGTCTTCACTGGAGGATTGCCCCAGCCTCTGAGTCCTGGTGCAGGCACCCTGCTATAAGGCTGCCTGCTGCTGCTCTGTAACACTACCCTTCTATAGCAGTGAGAGAGACCTTTTCTCCTGGGGTGGTAAGCTGCTTGTCTGCTCCTAGATCAATTCTGAGGCATCTTTAAAATTGTATAGAGGGGAATTTGAAAGGTCTTCAGAGGGTTCCTTCCTCACATCACCACCTTAGCACTGGAAACTCTGGAACAATATCCTGATTTCATTCTAATACCTTTTTAGGGGGTTGCTCTCATTGCTATTGAAAAATCAGAGTAGTAGTTGCAGAAGGAGTTACTATACAATTTCAACAATGAGGACATCAGTTCTCAGGTCTAGGTTCACTATTAACCCTCCAGAGGTTATTCCAGCCTTGAAAAGGAGAGGGAGTAGTTACATTTACAATGATAGAAATGTTTTCTTATATTCTTGAGAGCTACCATGGTTTTGTGAGATATTAGAAAATAACTTACCATATACATACAGTAATCATTTCCAGGCTTCAGATGTAGGAATTCATCATGAAATATGTTGGTTGGGAAGTAGATACAATGCTAATATTTCACTGGCATTGTATTGGGTCCAGAGGCACTAGAACTCTAATCCATTCCTTATACAGGTATCATTTTCTCCGTTCTTCCACCTTCCCCTATGTAATGGCAAGAGAAGAAGTAGTTAACACCTTGTTTCAGATATTTAATTATGTAGCACCTTATTTCAGTTCAAATTTCTTTTAAGGCTTGCCCATGATTACATCAAGTCTTTGAACTTGTGAACCCCTGTTGCTGATTGTAGCAGCAAGCACCCCAAGCGTCCTCAGGGTTTGCAGCTACCACAGGTTCTTGGATCTGCTTTGTTAAAGGAAAGCAACTCAAAATGGGTTAACAAGCTTACTTTAATCAGTCAGACATATATCGTTTACCTTGTTCAGGAGAAAAGGTCAGCACCCTGAACCTCAAAGTACACAGACAT
>NW_027187327.1:10904682-10910420 GCF_028583685.1 Petaurus breviceps papuanus
TGTCCAACCATTACATCCATACCCAGTCAACATCTGGGTTTCCACATTCTGGGTTTTTCAAAGCCGGGGGACTCTCAACAACGGCTTCCCAGAATTCAGATCAAATCACAGAACATTTCTCAAAGTGAGTCCCCAAAACAAAGCTACACATCAGTGCTTATATAGCCTTCTCCTGGCTCAGAGAATGTAACAACCTTTTTGACCCACTGGCCAATCAAAAAGTATCTACTGAAAAACAAGCCTCCCTCCCCAGGCTTCTGGTGCACTTTAGCCTAGGGGCAGGGAAGATCTTTAAAATTTACATTCGCATTATACTGATGCAACAGGAAGTACAGGAACAGGGAGGAGCTAATGACCTTATATGAGGAGAGACTCAGGCTGGAGAGAGCAGAACTGAGGAGAGAGGAGAACTGGGAGGAAGTATGGCTGTGGTACCCATATTTTATCTGTTTTGATGCTACTTTGTCAGATTCATCTGCTGATAGAGGATGTTCCTATTGTTACAGCTGGGGACCTTACAGCTGATTCAGAAGCCCTGAAAGAGGATTTTCTTGTTGTCTGATACAGAAATCCTGGAGGACCATCTTACTGATTTTTTTCAGAGGGCCTGGGACTATACTTATGATTTGTATTGATTTCTCAGATCTTGTTTTTGGGTTTGTGTTGATTTCACCTGCAGAAAGTGAATTGGTAATGGTGCCGGCAATTTGGATGAATGTTATTGTGGCATTGTTAAGCTTTGTCTTCCCAGGAAGAGAAACTTTGAAGGACTTGAGGTGGACTAGACCCTGTGAGATTCAATATGGAACAGGATCTAAATGAGGAGCTGGACAAGGAACTGGACAAGAAGCTGAGAGTTGCCTGCCTTTAAATCCAGGTGACAGCTGGAAAGAATCAGGCAATTGCTGGGACCATGGAAGAGGATCCATAGAATCTGAGAGCCAGCATTGAGTCAAGATGAAAAGACCTCTCCTTGGGTATTTAATGCAAACTGAGAAGATCATGATTTAATGTGGCTTAGGGGTGGGAGGACTTTGTAGTCTGTATCCTGTACCTTTTCAGAATGATTGAATTAAGGATGATTGGAGAAGACTTTTTGACTGAGAGATTAAGACAATGTGATCTAGGGGTGGAGAACTTTGACCTTTGTACTTTGTGTCCATTAAGGAGGCAAGCCTCCTTAAGGATGATTGAGTTGAGGGCTTACTGAATGATTGTACTTTATGTCCCTTAAGGATGATGGAGTTAAGTTCTTACTGAATGATATGCTTTGTCTAAAACTATGTGACTACTTTGGTGAAAACTATGTGGCCACTTTAGTGATAACTTGTTATGCTATAATATTATGAATGCAATACTTTGATTTCTGTGAATGTTTTGCTTTAATTTGCTACTGAATAAAGAGAGAGTTCACTATACTATGTCATAAGAACCTTGAAGCTATTCACAGCACCAGTCCTCTGGAAAGCTGCTCATGCTTGAGTTTACACCCTACCCTATTTTTTTTGGAAGAGGGAGGTAATGCAATAGTTCAGGACATAATGAATGAATGAATGAAGAAAGAAAAAAATTTAATAAGTGCTTATTATGTACCATGAACAGTGAAAATTTTGGAAAAAAAAAGAAAAGCAAAGATCATTTCTGTCCTCAAGGACCTTACATTATAATGGGGAGAAAACATACAATGGGTCTTGGTGTGTAGGAAGGGACATTGTAGTCCAAATATTTGCAGGGATATTAAGAGGGACCAAAAGGAAGTAGACTGATGTGCCCTCATCCAGGAATAATCTCAGCATTAATTTGATCATTTTTCTTGGTTCTGGAATTAGAGAGTGAGATGGGTGTTGGGGAGGAATGGGGAAGAGAAATGATTGATAAGGGGAATGAATGTGGAGGGGAGATGGATAAAGAAGAGGGAGTGAAAATGAAGAAGGTCTGGTCTTTGTTTAAATATTTCCTGAATAGTGAGCTATTGTAATGCCATGCACAGAAGCTTTCCAGAACAATGTGAACAGCTTTAAAAGTTCTGATTACATAGTATAGTGAACTCTCTATTTATTCCATAACAAATTAAAGCAAAACTTTCACAGAAAATCAAGGTACAGCATTCACAATATTACAACTTCTCAGAGTAGAATAGTTAAAGTGTTCCATTCATGGGGCAAAGTATCACAGAAAATCACAATATAATAAGATCACAAGATAGTCTTAAAGTACAATAGTCAAAATCTTCCACTCATGGGGCAAAGTCTTCCACACATAGGGCACTCTTAAGTTAACTCAATCAGTCACTTTTTCAGCATAGTCTTCCACTCATGGGGCAAAATCTTGATTAACTCAATCAGTCACTTATTCAGCAATCAGTTACTAAGTATCATACACAAATCCTCCACTCCTAGGTCACTAATAAGCTACAAGTTCATCTTTACTCAGTACCTAGGGAGAGGCTTTTCATCTTGACTTGGGGCCTCTTCTCAGATTCCCTGGATCCCCTTCCATGGTCTCAGATTCTATCTGGATTCACCAGACTGACACCTGGGTTCAATGGCAGACAGCTCCAAGTTTCTTGTCCAGCTTTCTGGGTAGGTCCTGCTCCACATTGAAGTTCATGGGGTCTGGCCTATGTCAGATCCTTCACAATTTCTGCTCCAGGGAATTCAAGGCTCAACCAAGCCACAAACAAAGTCTCAGCATCCCAGTCATCCTTCTCCTGGGCTCCTCTGTTGCCTGGGTTCCTGGGTTCCTGGCTGTAGCAGCAAGCACCCCAGCGTCCCCAGGGTCGCTGCCACCACAGGTTCTTAGATTTGCTTTGTTAAAGGAAAGCAACTCAAAATGGGTTAACAAGCTTACTTTAATCAGTCAAATATGTATCGTTTACCTAGTTCATGGGAAAGAGGTCAGCACCCCTAACTTCAGAATATATAGAATAATTTTCAAGACAGAAACAGATCAAGTAGACAGATTTCCAAACTGTGCAACCATTATATCCATACCAAACAACATCTGGGTTTCAAAGCCGGAAGGCCCTGGACAACGGCTTCCCAAAGTTTCATCTGATCAAATCACAGAACATTTCTCAAAGTGAGCCCCAAAACAAAGCTAGACATCAGGGCTTATACAGCCTTCTCCTGGCTCAGAGAATGTAACAACCTTATTGACTCACTGGCCAATCAAGAATTATACTGAAAAACAAGCCTCCCACCCCAGGCTCCAGGTGCACTTTAGCCTAGGGGCAGGGAAGATCTTAAAAATTTACATTCCCATTACACTGGCCTGGGTTCCTGGGCTCCTCTGTCACCTGGGCTCCTGGCTCTGGGCTCTGGCCAAGACAAGTTCTCAGGAAATTCTGGCTCAGTTCTTCATTCTCTCTTCTGTAGCTGCTCTGCCACCAGATGCTGGTCCCAAGAAATTTTGACTGTGCCTCTCTGGGGTTTTTCTTATATACACAGCATTAGCTTCCAGCTTCCTGTTACATCAGCAACAGGAAACAGGAGTTCATACCTTCTGTTTCCCCAACAGAGGCTTGATCAATTACTAAGTGCTAAGTACCTGCTACCTTTGCCAACACAAAGGGATCTTCAAATTCAAATTATATTACCATTACAGTTATAAATCAGTAAAATGTGGTACCATGTTGGATGTTCCTGCAGGGCATTGTCTCTGGTGAAGGTAGTCAGGAAGTTGGCAAGGAGGCTAGAGAGCAGTTGGTCTGAGAGGAGGAAAAGAAAGAGTGAGATTCTAGGGGAATGGCTAAAGTTCTGCTGAAGAAAAATTTAACAAAAACTAAAAAGACAAATAATTGCAATCTGAGCAATATTTCCAAAAGTAACACTTAAAAAATGGCAGGGGATCATAAATGTAATTTCACAGAACAGTAATTTGGGTTCTGTTAGTATATTCATTTGACTCTGCATAAACATTTTGAGATAGTTTACATGTTGATAAACCATGTGAAAGTTCACTTAGCAACTGCTTGATCAGTTGTCTAAGAGAGCTTAGTCAAGAGTCTTGAAATACTATATAACAAGCCTGTTGGGATTTTTGGTTTTTGTTCTCATCCAGGAAATGAACTTCCTCAGTCTTTGTTTGAAGCTATTCTTGGCAAAGGTACCTGCTATATGCTATCATCCCCAAAATGTAAGAATCATAAGTATAAATATAACCAAGTAGTTATTTGATGAGTTTACAGGAGGAAAGGCTTTCAGCTGAGGCCCTGTCTATTTTCTTTACTTAATCTCATATCAAATGATAAAGTCTCCAGGCATGGGTTTCTTCTTAGAAAGATTTTAGATTTTTTTATTTTGAAATCAATGACAATTAAGATCTAAAGAATTTTGTAAAATCCATAGAGGATTATTAAACAATTACTCTAATGTCTCATTTTTATTTCTCTGATCAATGGAGAGGAAAGGGAGGAAAAATCTCCCATAAAAATACAGAAATTATTGGGTTTTAGCCCAGGGATAGGACAGAGTATGCCTGTTTTATCATGCAAAAGAGAAAGAAAGGCTTTCAGTTGTGAGATCTTTAGGCACACAGAACACCCCCCTGCCTCCTCTTTTCTTCCAGATTCTTTGTTCTTCATTTCTATTTTTCCCATTTCTAATCACTACTTATTATAGTATGTTAGTCAGGTCCAGAATGTCAAGAAAAAGATACAACCATACCCACCTTAAACTAAATACAAGATTCATTTAATAATAAATGTCCTGTGGACATATTCATCCACATATAAAGAATACAAGAAGACATATGCATGTCCACTTCTTTGCTACTCTATTTCCCCTTGTTGAACTTAGGCTGACAAAACTGCATAGAGCCACCAGAAAGTTGAATATAGTAAGGCAACAGTCCAAATATTTGAATTACCCATAGACTCTAGAGGCTTGGTAGTTTTACATTGAATTAGATAAATGGAACAGGATGAATCAATCTAAAGCAAGCACTCTAAAGTACCTTTAGATACATTGATCACAAGTAGTTTAGATAAGATTAAGTTCAAGGAGTTGCAACCTTCCTGAAACTCAGAGGTCTGTACTCCTAGAATGATTCTATTAGTTATTCCATCACTATTTTCATGTTCTTTCTCCTCTAAGTGAAGGGTACTGGTCTTAATGGCCTATATTTACAGGGCTTTCAATAAATGTCGCATCTTTGCTTTCTGTATCAACAAGCCAGATCTTCTCCCTGTGTATTTGACATGGATAAATTTATTACTGGGTAGAAAAGGGAGTAGAATCACAGATTCAATAGAATCATTCCTATCCTGAAGATACCGCTATCATGAAACATACTCAAAATTAGTGAGACTTGAGTCAAGATGGCCTTTTAATGAGGGACTTCAGTCATGCTCATTTCATTCCTGGCAAGACTCACACTGGAATTCTCCACTTCTTTACCAATAGCTATACCTTGGTGTTGACACCCTTCTCCTCCTCCAATTCTCCTTTTGTGTTATCTTATTCCACTAGAATGCAAGCTCTCTGAAGGTAAGTTTCTCTTGTTTGTATTTGCATTCCTTGTGTTTAGTACAGTGCTAGGCTCTGTAAACACTTAACAAATTCTAATTCTTCCTTCGTTCCTTCCTGCCTTCCTTTCTTTCCCTTCCTTCCTTCCTTCCTTCCTTCCTTCCTTTTTTTCTTTTTTTCCCTTTCTTTTTCTTTCTTCCTTCCTTCTTTCTTTTCTTTTTCTTTTTTTTTTCTTTTTTTCTTTTTTTTTTTTTTTTTTTTTTTTTTCTT
>NW_027187327.1:10911226-10987068 GCF_028583685.1 Petaurus breviceps papuanus
TTGAAGCAAGATATATACTATGAAATCAGGTCTCTTGACTCCAAATCCTTCATCCTCTTTACAACACAATGCCTCCTTTGGTAAGTAGCAGTAAAAGTAGAAATGATGACTCTAGAATCAGAACACTTGGATTCTAACTCCCTCCTTCCATCCCAACACTATAGATGTTATCTTGGCCAGGTCACCTAACCTCTTCAAATATCAGTGTTCTTATCTTCAAAATGAGGAAGTTCAATGATATAAGCCCTGAAACTCCTTTGAGTCCTAAACTTATCATCCTAGATGAATAGAAGTATTTTTTTTCCTGAAAAATTTCCCAAGGAACCCAGAATTTAAACTTTTATGCCTTGTGAGACCCCATATATTGTCAATTTCAATTAAATAAATGGTTGGGCAAAATTTTTCTAGTTCAGAGATATGTGAGCAGAAAAACAATAGCTTCCATAACCATGTCAGGCTAGTTCTGAATCTTTGTTCCTGAGAAACAGTACACAGGAAAAAGTATCAGATGGAAAGTGCCTGCATTCTTATAATCAGGACACTGTGGGAGACAGCTCTACATGCACAAAAAATGCTTTCATGATTTGGCTCTGTTTCCTTGGCTTCAGAGTGAAGTCAGATTCAGGGACTTCATTGAGGGAGATCTGTGTGTGATTTCTGTTAAACTGAGCCCTACTTTACTACAATTGCATTTTTCTTTCTCTGATAAAGATGACCCATAAACAGAGGCTCAGAATCTCCATTTCAGCTCATATGTGAATTATGCATGATGATGCAAAGAGAATTAAAAAAAATCTGGCCTACTTTGCTCTTTGTGACATTTAGAATTCCTTTGAGAGGAATTTTCCAACCAGAAGGTTGGTTTCCTCTCATAAGTATTTTATAAGCCTTGAAAAAATGATTAATCATTTTTCTAAATAAAACATTTACTATTCAATGCCTAAATAAGGTAATTGCAATGCAAAGGGGCTTGTGTAGCTTTTTTGGAAAGTATTATAAAATTTCTAAAAACTTTTACACAGTAATGTTTCTATTAAAAGACAACATGATTCTTCGGGTCCTATCGGTTAAAAATCAGAAATGATAGAAATTATGTATTCTGGGAACCTGCCTGCTTTCCTGAGTACATTTACATTTTATTAAGTGATTTTCAAGGGATATAGACCCTGGGGCCCCCTAGGGCTATTGCAATGCATTCCTTTTTGTTTCTATTTTGGCCATATTTATAGATATAAATGGAAGTGACCACGATATATATATATAGTCCCCCTCAATAATACCCCCCAACTTTTATTTTTGGATTGGGCTCCACTGGGGGTTGACTTTCCAAGGTTTGAGGTTCCCTATGATTTTTAATCTTAAAACTATAGCTCATGGGCCCCCAGCATTGTTTTGACCTTTAATAACCAGCCAGTCTAAACAATTGGCTCAAAACAAAGATATTTACCAAATGGATTACCATGAGAAGTGGTTCAAAACCTTCCATCTGTAAACCTGGGGCCCTTTCTCCTATACATACACTCAATGTCAGTGGGAAGAGTGTCCACACATCGTATACTAGTAGGCAAACACATATGTAGGCAATACATATGACCAATACATATCACACTCTCTTTTCTCTTCTTGTGATTTCCACGTGCTATTCTCCATTGGCTACAGAACATTTACTGGGTAGATTTAATCTCTGGGTCCTTGTGATTCCTCCCTTCAATGGCTCAGCTTTTTGGGACTTTTCCTTGCTGGCTGAATTTCCTATGGCTCTGAAACTCTGTTGAAACATTCCATTGCTGAGGGGAAGAGAGAAATAATCTCCTACTTTAATCTCCTACCTCCTTCCATCAACGATTATGCACAAGGGAAAAGGTGAAAAGTGAATCCTCAACAATTCAGCCTTTTCCTAGGATCTTTTTTTGATAATATATCTTTTCAACGGACACAGGTCCTCTTTCAACTGCCAGAGATAACCAACTCTTCAGAGCTTGTTTTCTCTTTGTAAGGGCACCAGAATCATGACATCCTTCAGTCAGCCAGTGTTTAGCTGCTATACAAGTTGATTGAGGAACTTTATATCTTCTTAAAGAGTAGAGATATATTGACACTTCTTTTTATTCTAGCAAAAGCCTGAAATACTTTACATACTTTACAAAGGGCAAATGGACCACTTCAAAGTCTGAAAAGGGTAAACCTTTCCATCTCCTTGAGGTTGTTAGCTTCCTGAATGAAAAGTGAAAGAGGTTAAAAAAATCTGAAAAGTGAAAGCTTTACATATAATTGTATTTGTTACCTGCCTTTTTCACTATGATTTCACGAAATAATTTTATTCATTCATTTATCCATTTGTTTGTTTGTTTTAGGGGGAGAAAAGTTTAAATGATCAGAGATTTTCTGATCAACACCTTGCTACATTTAGGATAAGTAGAAAGAAAGTAAAAGATAATAGAATCTGTTAGTTGGAAGGCCTTTTAAGATCACCTAATGCAGCTTCTACTTAAAGCAATAATCTCCTTTATAAGTGGATAATAAAATATATCAACTAAGAAAGCAATCGATAGGTTTATTAACAAGTATTTATTAAATTCCTACAATCTGCGAACCACTATGTCAAGCACTGAGAATACGACTAGCACAAGCAGCTTGCATTTTATCAAGAGAGACAAGAAGTATACATTCAAGTATATTCTGAATAAATATAAATAGAATACAAAATAAATAGAAAGTACTTAAGAAGGTAGGGTATTAGCAGATGGAGTAGACTGGGAAAATCTTGATGTAGAATATGGTACTTAAGGAAAAGGAGGATTTTAACAGATAGACGTTATTCTGTAGTTTCCTTTTGCCCCATTGCTAAATGAAAATGATGATGATCATGATGATATTATTTGCATAATTATTTTACAAAGTACTTCATAACATTATCTCATTTTATCCTTATAGGAACCCTGGCATGTGGGTGCCATTATTATAATCTCAATTTTAAAGATGAGGAAATAAAGGTAGAAAAAGATTGAGTGACTTGCCTAGAATCTCACTGCTTATATTTGAAGCTGAGTTTAAACTTTAAATCATCCTAACTCCAGATCCAGTGTTTCATCCACTGCCAAAAATCATCTATTTCTAATTTTCCTTTCTGGATAGCCATTTATGGGATGTTTAAATGTGGAACCATCATAACTCCAATACTTATTGCAGTGGAAATAGTGTTGGATTTGTTGTCAAAAAATGTGGTTTGAACGATGATTCTGTAGCTTACTACCTATATCCTTGGGCAAGTCACTTAAACTCTGTGCCTCAGTTTCCTCATGTGTAAAATAAAAGGTTGGACATGACCTTGTAACATTCCTTCCAGAAATGTGCTATTAAATTTTAACAATAGGCTCTCTTAAAATGTACACATAATGCACTCTTAAGTTTGATTTACATTATTAATATTTTCCACCACTTTTTGCCTAGACAATCAATAAAACAATAAGTAGGCCTTAATTTTTAACATTTGTCTGTTTCTGGAGTGTAAGTGTTCACACTGAAAATTTAGCAATTAGCTCTTGCAATGCAATTTGCATCAGTTCCAGCACACCCTTATTTCCAGGTCTAAAATATATGATCCCATGACTGAGACTGCATGATTCTCTTCCATAAGCACCAGCCATAATTAAATGCCTAAGAAATAGATTTTTCTAATCACAACCTGATCTCATCCTCCTTTTTTATATTTTTCATATTATTTGCTACCATAAACATCTGGCAAGTAGACCAAATTGGCTTACTTGCAATTTCCTAAACTTGACATTCCATTTTCCATATCTATGTTTTTTTTTTAAGATATATTTCCCCATGCCTGGAATGCCTTACCTTCTTACTTACATAACTTAAAATCCTTGGTTTCCTTCAAGGTTTAAATCAGAAGCCTTTCTCAATCACCCTAGTTAGTTTTTTCTCCTTTCTTCTTTCTTAAAGAATATGTATATATTTATCCCCCACAATTACCCAAGTAGAATGTAAGATCTTTGAGGGCAGAGTAGTTTTCACTTTTCTTTTAGTATCCCTAGTCTCTAGCACAATGAATTATATATGGTAGGTGATTAATAAATATTTTTGCATTGGATCAAATAAGTATATAGGACAATAGAATTGGAAGGGTATTCATGAGGATGCATTATCTCTTGCTATTCTTATAATCTTAAATGTTTGTATTTTTAATATGATTCTTAGATGACAATTTCTGTGCTTTTGGTATGATTGTTTTTTAAATCAAATATGAGGGCATACATTTTTCATTTATTCCATAGATGTTAAATTATGTGGTGATGACTAAGGGAAGAAAGTATAACATTAAGCTTATTTGAAGGGTAGAAGGTATAACTGCAATGTCTTTTTCTTTTTTAAAAATGTTACACTAGGTGGGGTAAATATCTATCCTGAGACTAGAGGAGCAAGAGTTAATGTGAATGCCAATTTTGCCACATATACAGTAAAGATCTTGAGCAAGCATAACACATAAATCCATTTAGTTGTCCATTTTTAACATACACATTATTTAGAAGCTCTCCCCCCTCTCCCCCCCCGCAAATGACAACAATGCAATATCTTAGTGTTTGATAAATCCAAAGACCCAAGTACTGGGATAAGGACTCATTATTTGACAAACACCATTGGGAAAATTGAAAAGCCATCTGATGGAAATTAGGTTTAGACCACCATATTACACCATATACCAAGCTCCAAATAGATACATGAACTAGATATAAAAAATGATGTCATAAGCATGTTAGACTGCTTTTAGATCACATGACAAATAAGACGGTGGAGAAGACATTTTCTCTTCTCTCCAAAACAAAATTTATGCTTCAAAAATGAAGTAACTTCATCCCTCTCCATGGTTTAGGGCACTAGGAATCTTAAAGGATGTTAGAAAAAAATAAACTCCATGAGCTATTGCCTAACTTGAGAGATTGAACTCAGTAAGCAACCACTCACCATAATACTAGCAGGAAGGCTGAACTAATCATTCAACTATAATTGTATGTATAATTCAACTTGTAACAAAATGCATTCCCATTTCCTGGTGCCTCCTCCCTTTTTTTCTAATCCTGTGGAGATCCAAGCTCTAAACTGGAAAAATTTTTTGAGGCCATAATAAGACAGCTTCTCGGCAGCATTTTGTGCTACAAAAGATAGCTCAAAGAGGGGCAAGAACAAAAAGAAAGGAATAGGAAATGTGTCTAGATTTGAAGCAGAGTTCATTCCCACACCCCAACCTTTCCCTTCCTCCCAGTGCCTCAGAAATTCAAAACCCAAGGGCAGAAATCATATAAGGCTGCAATAGTGGCATCAAGGCAGCATTCTGCACTGCTAAACTAGAAAACTGAGGAACAGTCAGAATAGGATAGGGCCCCATGTGTAGAGGACTATTATGCTCTCCACCAAGCCTAAGGGAATGAGCCCAGTATCAATCTGAGGCCATTTATGTCTCCCTAAAAGTCACTTGGGGAAGAGACCTAGACTAGTGAAATGTGAATTGTCCAAGTGTGGAAAGAGGTTGATCCAACCATCATCAGGGGTAAGGGAGTCACAAATTGAAGCAATGTGGGAAAATAAGGGGGAAAAAAACTGAAATTACTGATGAATAAAATTCAAAGACCATGAACATAAGCTGATAAACCAACAGGGAAAATATTGAAAGCTAAAGAAAATAAACAAATAAGAAAAGCAATGAAGGTGACATATTTTGCAACTATGGGTTGAAGAAGAGTTCAAGAATAGATAAAGTATTGAGAAAATCATAGAAGATAAAAAGAACATATTTATTCCATAAAATCAAGTAGTTTTTGCCCAAGGTCATTGGTTAAAATTAGAAATAAAACAATTAAATGGGAAACATATCTTGGCAATAAATTTTTTTGTGAAAAATCTGATAGCTATGCTACACAAGGATCTGATCTAAATACATTTAAAAAATGTAGAAACATTCATTATTGGATAAATGATAAAAGGCTATAAGTAGGCAATTTGAAAAGGAAAAAAATTCTAATGAAAATATGCTCCAAATAACTAATAATTACGAAAGTATCAACTAGACCAACTCTGAGCCTATTATGCCTAACACTTTTTAAAAATGATAATGACAGTTGCTGGAGAAATTGGGGGAAGAAAGGCTTGCTATTGCACTTAATAGATCTGTGAATTGGTCCAATAATTCTGGAAAGCAACTTGGAACTAGACTCAAAGATACATTAAACTGTGCCTATCTCTTAATTCAGTGATGCCACTACAGTGATTCCATGACTATGTGGCAAAGAGGAAAAGGATCTATATGTACCAAAATAATTCTTTTTGTTGTAGCAAAGAGCTAGAAACAAAAGGGATACCTATCTATTAGGGAATAGTTAAATAAAACTGTATATTAATCTATTGGAATATTATTCCACCATAGGAAATTATGAGATAGTTTAATAGCTGCTACTATTAATTTATATTTTGAATGTATAATTAAATATTGGTATACTTTTGCTATTTAATAACCTATAATATTGTAGTGAAATCATGATTTGCTTCCCCTAAAGTTTATATCTCACTGCAAAAAGTATATACAGCAACTTTCTGTATGTTTGAGGCAGTGGGGAAATTGTATTTGGATCAAGAGAAAGTATGCAACCAATTTCATCATCCTGGGTTACCTCTCTCTCCTCTGTCACAAATCTGACCCTAATGTGTTCTTTTAGACCCAGTTCTGAAGTTACCTCTTTGCAATAACTGGACATTGATGGACAAAAACATAGAGAGCATTTAATGCTTTGATTAGAATTAAGTTTGACATGTGGGAAGGTACATGAATTTTCTCCATCCAGTAAGTTATCATTTAGTCACTAATTTCTGGCAATGTACTTATGGAACAACCAGAGAAACTTACCATGGGAATGATTGTGGTATGGAGAAGGAGGTGAATGAAAGGAGGCCATTCTAAGTATGTAGAATGAGAGTAGGAATAACTAGATATTAGGTGAGGTCCAACAATGAAATAATCCAAGTGTGGTTTCCAGGCTTCAGATATTACAAGAATTTTAAAGATTTAAAAATAGGTATAACGTTTTCCCTGTCACATTCCCAGACATTGAAGGGCTCCTCTGTCACATTCTTAGACGCTGTGGTACCTATAAGGTGGGGAATAGAGAAGAGGTATTTAGGCATATGTCTGGACAAGGCTGAGGCATGAATAAGTATCCTTTCAGGGAAAAAAAATGTCACTCTCCCCTTGCAGACATAGCTGAGGTTAAGATTGTAAGTGTTGCATCAGGGTTTTTTCCCTCCTTTTTCCACAATGCTTTATTGGGAGGTCTATGGAGATGGAGAGATGAACTAAATCCAAGTTTTGTAGAAAAATGGAGAGAATGTAAGTTCTTTCATAAAAAGAAAACATTGTGAGACCTGTATTGTTGTGGAGTAGATTAGTTTTCCCCTAGTCATAAATGGAAGGCAAATTGAAATTGTTAACCAAACTGAAATTAGCTATTAGATGATAACCATGAGACTTTGGCATTTTCTCAGATTTTAAAACAAGGGAATTCAAATATTTTAATTTTGTATGAATTGAATGCCAGGTTCAACCTCCACAGGTCCCTCCAGACTCATTTGGAAAAGCTCTCTATATGTTGGTCTAGGGATGCCAGGTTGAAACATTTCACATTCCATTCAGGTATTCTTTTTTTATGTAAGTTTGAGACTAAAGAAGGTGAGGAGTATGATATGGGAAAGAGTTTATTTTTTTTCTGATAGACCAAAATGGATAATTAGAAATTATTGTTGTTAAAAATGTTAAAGACAGCCTTACTTTTGCTACTTATCGATAAACAAACAAGCATTTATTAAGTTTGCCACATAGATACATGCCACATAACCTTGGCACACAGAGTTGACCTCTTAACCTCCCTCAGTATGAGTTTCCTCATCTGTTAAAAAGGGATCAGCTTAGTTCACTGATGAAGTTCTTTTTAGCTTTAAATCTATGATTCTATTACTCTAAATACTATAATTGAGAATTAGATTTTATTTCATTTATTTATATTTTGGACCATATTTGGTTGGCCATGTTTTTAATAAGTTCAATCCAATAAACACTTTTTAAGTATACACTATGCACAAGGAATTATGTTAAGTGTTAGAGATACAGATAAATATGTCACAGAAATCATATTTCTCAAAGACTTTATAATCTAGTTGGGGAAAAACATGGAAGCATATATGGTGTGGTAGAAAGAATATTGGCTTTGGTATAAGAGAATTAGCACTCAAGCCCCAGTTTTGCCATTTATGCCTACAACAAATGTTTCATTATCTATAGCCTCAGTTTCTTCCTCTGTACAATTAGGTGCTAGACAAGGTGATATTTAAGATCTCTTTTTGTTATAAATTTTTATATTTCATTGTACCCCTAGTGCATGAGAAGTAGCTTAGTTGAGTAGAAAGAGCATAGATCCAAGATTCAGAAAGATTTGGGTTCAGATCTTGCCGCTAACACATAATAGCCATGATCACTATGAGCCAAACTTCAGGCAACTCACTATTATATAATTTGCCAAGAAGGTACTGATATCTATATATTGGTAGAGAAATTTCTTTGTTAGGAATTCCCTATGTCGATAGAATCAAAGATCCATGCCAACTATATTCCTTACCCTCCCCCCTCTGGTTGCACTGCAAACTAGCAACTATATTGCTCCAAACCACTAAAAAATATGAGAAATTCACATAAAAACAGTTATTAACTTTTGCCCCATACTCAACAAATTGCCGAAACATATTGTGGGTATAGGTCAACGCTAAAGGATCTACAAGAAGATAGTCATAATAATACACTATTGGTGGAGCTGTGAATTAGTCCAATTATTCTCTAAATCAATTTGGAATTATGCTAAATAAATGAGTACAAGGATCTTATCCATTGACCTAGAAATCCTGCTACTAGGCATCTAACTCAAATAGTTTTAAGACTGAAGGAAAATACCATAGGTACCAAATATATATGTATAGCAGCACTTTTTGTGGTAATGAAGAACTGAAAACAAGATAGGTAACCATCAGTTAGGTGGCACAGTAGATTTGGGCTTGGGATCAGGAAGAACTGAGTTCAAATCCATCTTCAGATATTTGTTATCCACAAGACCCTGGCCAAGTCACTAAACCTCTTTCCTCCTTAGTTTCCTCACCTGTAAAATGAAGATACCCTCCCAGGGTTGTTGTAAGGATCAAAATGAGGCAAAAATGTTTGGAATATAATAAGTTCTTAATAAGGGCAGGTAGGTGGCACAGTAGATAGAGCATTGGGTTCAAATCCAACCTCAGACATTTATTCACTCTGTGA
This sequence comes from Petaurus breviceps papuanus, assembly GCF_028583685.1. Taxonomy (NCBI): domain Eukaryota; kingdom Metazoa; phylum Chordata; class Mammalia; order Diprotodontia; family Petauridae; genus Petaurus; species Petaurus breviceps. Next base: position 10,920,582 of record NW_027187327.1, read on the forward strand.
CCTTGGGCAAGGCACTTAACACTGTTTGCCTTTATTTCTTCATCTGTAAAATGAACTGGAGAAGGAAATGGCAAAACACTCCAGTGTCTTTGTCAAGAAACATACAAGAAGCACAGCGAATAGGAGTACCGGCTCCAGTGTCAGGATGACCTGGAGATCGACACTTAGCACCCACCCATAAACTTTGAGCAAGTTACTTAACCCTGATTGCTTTTAAAAAAAAGAAAACCCCCAAAACGGGTCATGAAGAGAGAGACACAACTGAAAATGACTAATGACCAGTGCTTAATTAATGCTTATCCCTTTCCCTATCAATTGGGTAATAGCTAAAGAAATCATGGTGTATGAATTAACTAAAATGTTACTGTGCACTTAGGAATACTAAATAAGAATTCAGAGAAGCATGCTTGGTTCAGCAGAAAGAGAACTAAATGTGAAGATAAAACACTTGGCTCTAAATACCAGTTCTGTTACTTGACAACTGTGTGACTTCGGGCAAGTCACTTAACCTTTCTAGATTACAATTTCTTCCATTGAAAAATGAACTAGATGACCTTTAAGAACCTTCCAGCTCTAGATCTATGACCCAATGATATGAAGATATATTAAAATAAAGCACAACAAGGAAGGCAATAGATACAATGGTCACAACAGTTTAAACAGAAAGGATAGTAAATCAAATTATTTAAATGTAATGTTATAATTATAATAAGTAAGCCTGCTCTCAGAGAACAGTTGAGGAAATCCCATCATTTTAGAGGATAGGGAACTGCAGGTATAGAATATTGCATATTAGATTGTCAGTGTTCATTGATTTTCCTGAACTGATTTTTAAAATCTTTTTTTTTTCTTTTCTAATGTTTATCAAGTAGGAAGGTGATGGGGCAAGGGATGTATTTGAATATAATTCAGTTATTAAAAATTGAGAGTTCCACAGGGAACAATCGAATAAAGGGGTAGAGTTCTATGTATGTATATGGTCCAGAGAATGACTATTTTGGCCTAAATCAGTGAAAAGTGATGGGTGGTAGTGGCCAAGGGAGAAAGTTGCACCTTTGAAGCTGAGGATGAAGAAACAGCACAGATTCTAAGCAGAACCAAAAATCATTAGATTATCATATCCTTCAGAATAGCAGTGGCAACTCATTTTATTTCTCCCTGAGGAAGAAATTGGAAGGAGAGAGAGAGAACTGGAACAGAAATAGTGGTATCCATGGCAGGAAGACCACCCTGGCTAGGACATGGTGATCTAGTGGGATGGTCATCTAGATTAAAGCTCAGGCTGGAACCTAGTCAGTTAAGGAGGCTTGAGGTGAGATCTGACTTGCCTTCTAATTAACATCAGGGACCACTTTGCCTGAGGACTCTGGGGTGGTATTGGTGGGAAGAATTTTTGTAGGTCTAGATGGTTAAAGTTATTACTTTTAGTGGTTAAGGGTGGATTGAAGCAGGGTAACTTTAAAGGTAATAAATTTAAAGTAATAAGTGTCTCTTTATCTGCTTTAACTAGGAAACATCATAGAGAGGATGGATCTAGTGATTAATCAATATTTGTTTAGGAATATCTCCCAACCTCTCTAGAACCCTCATTTCCACATCAGTTAAAGGAAGGCATTGAATATAGGACCTCAAAGGTCCTTTCTTGCACTAGTATTTCATAATTATGTGATCCTACATGTCACATAAGAATATTTCAGAAAGAAATGAATTCAGTATCATGGTCCTTGAATTATTCTGCTCATGCATTCATGGTCTATAAATTTGCTTTAAACATACATGCACACACAGAGAAAGTACATACATACATATATGAATATTTTGAATTCAGTTTATTTTTAATTACTTAAATTTTCTGAAGTTATTAATGGCTTTTGTTGGTATATAATAATTGTTTCCAAATATGTCCTTCTTCCCTCATATTTAGCAAGCCAATCCTTGTAACAAAGATAAAAAAAATGGAAAAAATCAACAAAATCATCGAACATATTGACTATATCTGACAATACATACAGTTCCTTACCTCTGGAATCAAGGTAGATGGATTACCTTTAAAAAAATTTATTAGAGTTTGTAAAATAAATTTTTTTGTTAATTAAAAGCTACAATGGTCTTATTGTAGGGCCAAGTTTGGTCACTATAATTATATCATTAATCGTTATATTAGCTTTTAGTCTTATTTTATTGTTAGTCATGAAATGGCTAAAGAAATTGTCTCAGTTCCTTTCATAGCAGTCTGGGTGTGATTGCACTTATATTTGAAAAATGGTTGTCAAAGAAACATTTTACTTAAATTATATAAAATTATTTTGATTTGGGGAGGAAAATTTGAAAGTATGGAGAACTTTTAAAGCACTCATCCTTTCCCTATAAGTCAACTCCTTAATTATGTAACATACTTTGATACTTTTTATGGATTTGTGGTCTCATGGATGTGACTTATAATTGCAAAAATGTTGCTTAAATTTCTCAGTGTTGAGTGATAGAGCTATATGGCATTTTCACAACATATGAAAATAGGTTAAATTAAATGTAGCATTTTTTATAATGAGTTACATTATTTTATTTGACTCTTTTGCTAGTGAATGGTCTGCCATTGGGGAACCTTTTCCTCCTCCTGCCGCTCTACCCTACCCTAGGCTGTGCAGAACCCACAATGGCCAGAGAGAGTTTGGAGGAATAAATGCCACAGGGTATATTGTTCTCTAATTTTCCAATAAATTTCCTGGTTTTTTTTGCTGACTAGATATCGAGTGTACCCATACCCACCACTCTGAGAGGAAACAAAGAGACCCCTTTGTATATTTTACTCATTTCCACAGCCTCATTCCCAGAGGGAATGTGTGAATGTATGTGAATCTCTACTAGGACCCTCTTTCTTTGTGGGTGTATGTACCTGCTAATGCTACTTGAATTAGCAGGGAAATCCTCAGTCACAATCATTTTAATCAGATGGAGGACCTCTAGACCTTGTGATTTGCCTTGCCACTATGCCCTTAATTCCTCTAGTCCTTACCATTTGCACTGGAATATGCTCTCAAGAGCCCTGAGCACTGCCATCTTAAATGGTGATGTGCCCTAAGGACCCATGGTTCTTGGCATCCACTCTGTGCTGTACCCTTAGGACTTCCAGATCTTTCCATCTACTCTAAAGTTCAACTTTCTTAAATGTGTTGTTTCACTGTGTTAAAGTGTCAGTCCCTTGAGAAAAGGAACTGTCTTGCTCAGGGCTTAACACAAGGTAAAATCCTAATAGTGTCTTTTCATTCATTTATTGTATAACTATAGTCTACTATATTGAACATCATTCTCAATAATTTAGATGAATTAATGGCATATTTAATAAATTTGCATATGATATGAAATTGGGAGGAATAACTGATATTTGGATAAAAGAAATATTTATGTAAATGACCTAAGGCTAAAATGATAGAAAGAATCTAGTATCATGAATTTCAATAGAGATAGGTGTGAAAGCCTACACTAGATTTCAAAATATCACTCATACAAATTCTTGATTGAGGAGACATGTTTAGGCAACCATTTGAATGACTAAATTCCTAGAGTATTACTCCTTCCACTTCCTCCACCCTATATCTAATATAGAGCCTTAGATGATCAATACATATTTGTTGAACAAGTGAATGAGGTTTAACAGCCATTTGGCTTAGGGTCTTTTCAAAAGCAGTGTAATTCATTATATTCTTTTTGGATTTAGGTCCATCAGTGTGAATTAAGAAGTGTGCTTCCATAAGCATTGGTCTAGAAAATCAAATTGACTCCAAATCATCTCCAGTCCAAAGAAGCCCTTAAAACCAAATAGACTTAAGAGCTGCCTCTGACTCTTCTCAGAACAGTTGACCTAATTTAAACCAGATATCCAGACCAATTTTTGAAAGAAAACTTTTCAATAAGTGCTTAAGAAGCCTCCTTATCCCAGGGGAGTGGAACAGAATAAATATTCATTAAAACTGCCTTCTAAGTGCCAGACAATGTGCTAAATGCTTTACAGTTATTTTCTCATTTTATAATATTTGCAGACACATTGGGTACTGTCATAATCCAGGTATCACATACATAGAATTTCACTCCCTGGGCCTATTCTTCTGTTGTCTACCTTGACTAGTTTGGTCATTCAGTGAGTTGAATAGATTTTCTTTTTTTATAAGTCCTTCCTTGTTATTCAATAAATATACAGTCCATCTACTAGTTAGTGGTGATAGAAAATACTTGAACTTTATATCATTCTATCAGTCAATCAGTAAACATTTATGAAGTGCTTACTATGCTCCAGGCACTGTACCAAGTGTCCCTGATGTAGTGGGGGAGGCAACAAGCAAGCAAATATGAATGAGAGGAGGCAATAGAATTAAGAGGGATTGGGAAACGTTCTTGTAGAAGATGGGATTTTTGTTAGGACCTGAAACCCAACAGGACATGGAGATATAGACAGAAAATGTTGGAGGCATGGGAGACACCAGAGAAAATGTCAGGAATTAAGAGATGGTGTGTCTTCTTTGAGGAATAGAAAGGAGGCTGGGATCATGAAGTGTACATGATGAGGAGTTAGGTGTGAGAAGACTGGAAAGGTGGGAGGCAGGGGTGGATTTAGATTCTAAAAGGTTTTGAATGTTAAGCAGAAGATTTTCTATTTTGGGTCCTCCTTCGATACTTGTGGTATGAAGTACCTGAACTTGAAATGAATCAGTGTTTTTCTCTAAAGTTTGCCAACTTCTTCTCTTTGCTCATGTTTGTTTTTATTTTATTTTTTAAAGATGTGTTCAAGAATTATCCTGTGGTTTTTTTTTTTCTTTCCACATTTAATTCACTGGGTAGGAGGAGCAAGGCAGTGAAGTATATAGTTAGGTGTACTTGAAATCTGGAAGATCTGAGTACAAATCCCACCTCAGACATATACTATGGTCTTAGGCAAGTTATTCAATTAATCTCAGCTTCAGTTTCCTTAATTGCAAAATGTGGATAATAATATTAATACCTACCTCGCAGGGTTTTTGATGATTAAACAGGAAAATATATGGGAAGCACTTTGCAGATGCATAAGAGCTATGTAAATGCTGACTGTTACTATCATTAGCTATTTGTACAATTATTTTCAATCAGTCAAAAAATCATGTATCTCTTTGGTCAGTTTGTAAGTTGAAGTGACAATGGCTTAAATATTTAGTGCTCATCTACACTTTGCATTCTCACTATTGTCAATTTCAATTGCCATCTAATTAAAATAAGCATAGGCTTGATGATAATTCATGGAAGAGATTAAATGTGGCATATGGATCGTCTTATGATAATATTAACTTATACTAATATTAGTTGTTATTTTCAGTCATATTTGACCCATCATGACCCCATTTGGGTCATTCTTGGCAAAGATACTGGAATGGTTTGCCATTTCCTTCCCCAGTATATTTTATAGAAGAGGGAACTGAGGCAAATAGGGCTAAGTGACTTGCCCAGGGTCACATAGCTAGTAAGTGACTGAAGCCAGATTGGAATTCAGGAAGATGAATCTTCCTGATTCCCAATCAAGCACTCTATGCACTGTGCCACCTAAATGTCCAGGGGTCAATTAGTTCAACCAATAATTGGTTAAGAATCCACTGAAGTGAGGCAGAACCAATTACCACATAAAGCAGGGTTTTAAAAATTTTTTCTGAAAATCTTTTTTTTTTTTTGAAATTTTTTGAAAATTTTTTATGTTTGAAAATATTTAATTTTAGGAACCTTTTCCTTACTGATATGGAAGCAACATTCTAACCCCTTCTCCCTTGCAAATTAGTTGAGTTTTTTCTTAGAATGTATTGCAATCATAATATGATTGAGATATGATTGGCTTGGGGGCTAAAGTCTCAGACTGTTGACATCATTTCCTGGTTGTCTGAGAATGGAATAGCCATGAGGAGCTCCAGATATTCTTTGATTTTGACTGGTGGAAAGCCATGGACAAGACAGGCAAAGATGATTCATTCATCTGAATCAGCTTGAAGCGTCCTCAATGTATACCCTTATTGAATGTCCTTTTCCTGATAGGACTATCTGGGTCTCCCTTTGTTATTTGTTGGATAATCTCAACAGTCTCACTTAGTTCCAATTGTAAAAATAAAAGACTTAAAGGACTGGTCTGAGTCCTTTCTAGTTCATATCACTCACATCAAACCTAAATTTAACACACTGAAACTTTTGGCCATTACTTCTAGATCTGCCCTTTTAAGGCAAGAAGAATGAGTAAAGCCATCCATTTACATGACAAACCTTAAGATATTTTAAGACACTTACCATGAAGACAAAAGACAGTATTTGAATGTTGATGCTATGAAATTAAGTTCCTGACTTGGAACTTCAGAGTAAAGTCTCAGAGAAGATACTCAAAGCCTTGGAACTAAATGGATTTGCCTGTGAGAAGAGTATGGAAATAAGATGAGAATTGAGAACAAAACCTTGGGGGAATATCTATATTAAGGGTCATAGGACAATAGATCTAGAGTTGGAAAGGACCTGAAATGACATTTAGCTTAAACCTCTCATTTTGTTAAGTGTTAAGGTGTATCCTTAGACCTAGAGCTAGTAAGACCAGAGGTCAAATCCATCCACAAACACTTACTAGATAGAGGACCTAGGGAAAGTCACTTCATCATGTTTGCCTCAGTTTCCTCATCGGTAAAATGAACTGAAGAAGGAAATGGCAAATGACTCCAATATCTTTGCCAAGAAGATGTCAAATGGTATTATGAAGAGTCGGGCATAATTAAAATGACTGAGCAACAATCTTAATTTGTAGGTGAGAAAAATGAGGCCCAGAGAAATTTGGTAACTTGATCAAGGTCCATCAGGTAGCAAGCATTATAAGTAGGCTTGGGGATGGGAAAGGGATAATGTGACATAAATTGTTAAAATAATTTTGAGGGGCAGAGCCAAGATGGTGGAGTAGAAGCACAAACTTGGCATGAGCTCCCACTCCAATCACTTCCAATACATGTAAAAAAAATGACACTAAACAAGCTTTAGAGCTACAGAACCCACAAAGTCACAGAGAGAAACAAATCTCTCTCTGAAGGAAGGCTGACAGGCCAACAGGTAGGGCCTATCACACCGACCTGGGAGCCAAATGCAGTCAGCTATGAGCTGCACTGTCCTGGTCCCAGGGTGGCCCTGACCAGTGGCCACCTGAATAGACTTCAGGAGAGTGAATCACCAGCAGCTGTGGATGTTTCTAGACTTCTCAACCCATAAATGTCACAGACAAAGTAAAAGGTCAGTGTGGAATTCTGTCAGAACAAGGGGGTACAGAAGAGCACAGTCTGGCCCTTGCTCCTGGGGCAAGAAGCATCAGAGGCACAGCTGCTGTGCAGCCACCCCTAAGTGGATTCCTCAGGAGCTCCTGGCCTGCAGATAGCAGGGGGACCAAGCAACCATTCAGAGGGTAATTGTTCTTGCTTTAACCTGCTTGAATCTGGGTTACTGCCTTGGGTGGTGGTCCTGGGGTGTGTGGCCAGTGTGCCAGAGCTTGTGGGGGCTGTAGAGAGGTCACCCTCCTACTAACTGTGGAAGCTGCAAAAACCCCAGCAATTTGGCAAAAAGCTCTCTCCATTCTGGAAGCAGAGTTCAACCTTGGAAAAGACCTCAAAAGTCAAGTTATTGGATGGCAATATGAGCAAGCAAAGGAAACACAAACAGACCATAGAATCCTTTTTCGGGGGGCAAAAAGGATCAAGGCATGGAATGGGAGGAAGACAGTGAAGCCAGAACTCTTGAATCAAAAACCTCCAAGAAAAATATGAATTGGTTACAGGTCATGGAGGAGTTCAAGAAGGATTTTTAAAATCATATAAGAGAAGTGGAGGAAAAATTGGGAAGATAAATGAGAATAATGCAAGAAAAAAATTAAAAGAGAGTCAATAGCCTGCTAAAAGAGACCCAAAAATACACTGAAGAAAATAACACATTAAAAAATAGACTAACTCAAATGGCAAAAGAGGCCCAAAAATCCAGTGAGGAGAAGAATACCTTAAAAAGCTGAATCTGACAGATGGAAAAAGAATTTCAAAAACCCACTGAAAAAAATAACTCCTTCAAAATTAGATTGGGGGCAAATGGATGCTAATGACTTTATGAGAAATCAAGATAGTATAAAAAAGATCCAAACAAATGAAAAAAATAGAAGGCAATGTGAAATATCTCATTGGAAAAACCACTGTCCTGGAAAATAGATCCAGAAGAGATAATTTGAAAATTATTACACTACCTGAAAGACATGATCAAAAAAAGAGCCTAGACACCATCTTTCAAGGAATTATCCAGCAAAATTGCCCTGAAAATCTAGAACCAGAGGGCAAAATAGAAAATGAAAGAATTCACCAATCACCTCTTTAAAAAGATCCCCAAAAGAAAACTCCTAGGAATATTATAGCCAAATTCCAGAGTTCCCAGGTCAAGGAGAAAATACTGCAAGCAGTAAGGAAGAAACAATTTGAAGCACAATCAAGATGACACAAGACCTAGCAGCTTCTATGTTAAGGGATTGAAGGGCTTGGAATATGATATTCTGGAGGTCAAGGAGCTAGGACTAAAATCAAGAATCACCTACCCAGGGAAACTGAATATAATGCTTCAGGGGAAAATATGGTCATTCAATGAAAGAGAGGATTTTCAAGCATTCTTGATGAAAATATCAGAGTTAAACAGAAAATCTGACTTACAAATACAAGAAACAAGAGAAGCATGAGAAGGTAAACAAAAAAAAATCATAAGGAACTTATTAAAGTTGAACTATTTACATTCCTATATGGAAAAACAATATTTATAACTTATAAGACTTTTCTCAGTATGAGTATAGTTGAAGGAAATATATATATATACATATATATACACACACATATATATGTGTGTATAGGAGGGTGTATGTGTATATAAATATATATGTGAGTGTGGGCGTATGTATGTTCATGTATACATAGACAGAGGGTGCAGGATGAGTTGAATATGAAGGGATGATATTTAAAAAAAATTAAGAGGTGAGAGAGGAATGTATTAGGAGAAGGAGAAAGGGAGAGATAGTTTAGGGCAAATTATTTCATATAAAAGAAGCAAGAGAAAACTGTTACAATGAAGGGGAAGAGCAGGAAGGTGAGAGAATGGGACAACCTTATTCTCATTGAATTTGGCTTAAGGAGGGAATGTCATACACATTCAACTGGGTATCTTACCCTATAGAAAAATTGGGGGCTAGGGGATAAGAGAGGAAATGATAGAAGGGAGGGCAGATTGGGGAGAGAGGGTAGTTAGAAGCAAGCAATTTTGAAAAAGGATAGAGTCAAAGGAGAAAATGGAATAAGTGGGGGGCAGGATATGATGGAAGGAAATATAGTTAGTCTTTCACAATATAACTTCTATGGAAATGATTTGGGTAACTACACATGTACAACCTATATTGAATTGCTTGTCTTTCCAGTGGAGGTAGGTGAGGAGGGAAGAAGAGAAAAAATCTGGAACTCAAACTTTAAAAACAAATGTTTACAAAAATTGTTTTTTTAATGCAACTGGGAAATAAGATATACAGGCACTGGGGTATAGAAATCCACCTTGCCCTACTAGAAATTTCAGGGGGGTTATGGGGGAGGATATAAAAGAGAACAGATTGGGTGAAGGGGTATTCAGTAGGCTTGCTATTTTGGGGTAGGGTAGGGGAAAATGGGGTTAAAAATTGTAACTCAAAATCTTGTGGAAATGAATGTTGAAAACTAAAAATAAATGAATAAATTTAAAAAATAATTTTGAGTTTGGGGATCAATTTATTAGGCAATAAAGATTTATTGAGTAGCTATTATGTGCCAGGCACTGGACTAGTTGCTTGGGATACAGAAACAAAAAGAAATACTCCCGAACTCTTGCATCACACAGTAAAAACCATCATATGAGATAAAGAAATAAATGCTAAGGTAATCAACCATAGGGATTAGCAAACATTTTAGCTCAAAGTTCTAGGCAACAATGAAGGTCTAGACTTCTTGGAAGTACCATGTCCTTTTACTGTTAGCAGGGTTTATTGTTGGCTTTCATGTGTACCCTTTGTGGAGTGATCATCCCTCTCTTATTGCTACTGGATTGCTAGGTTGTATAGACACCAAACAGGTTTATTCATGTGTTTCCTTTTTAATTACTAAAAGACTGGGATTGCAAGTCATATCATCACCTTCCTGATGTCATGATCCTCTTTGAGAATGGAGGACAAATAATGATCTGTGAGTAGTAGTACTTGCCCCACTGGGGACCCAAGTGACCATTTCCAGTTGGGCAATGCAGTCCTTCTTCCTTCTGCCCTACTTCCTTCATTTTTCCTTTCTTCCTCCCTCCTTCCCTCCCTCCCTCCCTTCCTTCCTTCCTTCCTTCCTTCCTTCCTTCCTTCCTTCCTTCCTTCCTTCCTTCCTTCCTTCCTTCCTTCCTTCCTTCCTTCCTCCATTCCTTCCTTCCTTCCTTCCTTCCTTCCTTCCTTCCTTCCTCCCTTCCTTCCTTCCTTCCTTCCTTCTTTCCTTCTCTCCTTCATCCCCTCCTTTCTTCCTTCCTTCTTTCTCCCTTCATGCCCTCCTTTGCTTCCCTTCTTTCTTCCTACCATCCTTAATTTCCCTCCCTCCTCTCTTCACGTGGGGAATCATGCCGTTACCTGCAGGTGCTCTGCCCAAAGGAATATAAATTTTGATCACTGAAACCTCCCAAGGTATCTTGGGGTTTATGGGCTGAATTTCTTTTAAGGACCATTCCTTAAACCCCAATCACTCTGGCTCTCATAGATTGACCAACCATAGGTCCCAGTCCAAGTCTTACTTAGTCATTGTTTAGGCAAGAATGGCTCAGAGTGAGTGTAAATAGTAATTGTTTCTGTTTTAGTAAAAAACCCTGAGGGTCTTCCCCTCCAAGATTGATATTTTTTTTTCTTTTACTAGGTAAAAGAGGCCATTCTTTGCCTCATTTCTTACCTAGCCTTAATCAGTGAATGGGTGTTGTCTAGGTCAGACTGAGACCTGGGAAAAACCTTAGATTAAAGAGGCCAAGGTTTCCTACTTTATCTAGGGCCATCTCTAGTTATCATGATCCCTATCTTGCTCCTGGTCCCAGATGACTCTGGAATAGAGACTGAGGCTGGTGACTTTGCATAGCCTGCCTCACTTAAATCCAATTCACTTACAAGTCATGGCATCACCTTCCTGATGTCACGGTCCTCTTCCAGAATGAAGGAGAAACAATGACTAAAAGGCTTGGTTAATTTTGCAAGTGACATAGGCCAGTGAGTTAGTTCCTTTGCAATGAAGGCTTGCAGCAAGGCAAGGAACAGGAAGTTTTTTTGGCTAGGATGTATTACCATATGAGTCACATGCCCTCTCACTTGTGGAAATATGCATTTTATTTGGAACATTAGAGGTTTTTGGATGGCATCATGAGAGTCAACTGTGGTGAAGTTGACCTCCTTTTGAAATATCTTTACTTCTTCATTTGCCCCTATAAGGAAATCACTCTATACTTTTGTTGAAGGAATCATTTTGATTCTATTTAAATGAGCATTTAGGTATTCAGAATAACAGTAAGTCTGTTTCATTTAAGAAGTTTCTGGCAGAGGCCAGACTATAAAACACCAAGTCAGCCTGCAAGAATATTTAAAGGCTAATTCTAAGCAATGAGAAGGAAGTTCACTTTTTATAAGTAGTTCTGGATTTAAGAGGTAGGGAGTTAGGAAGAAGAGGAATCAGATAAGCCATCCATTTTCTTCTGGTTGGAAAAATATAGTCACAAGAGTCTATAAGGCAGTCAAGATTTCTCATTTAATAAATGAGAGGTGAGGAAAGAAGATATCTACCTTTCCTTTAGTTTAAGCAAACCATATGAATAAGAAAGTCACATAGAGAAAAAAAAAGTTTCTTATCAGTAGAAGGGACAACAAAATATACAGGATAATCCAAGAATTATATGGCAGTGCTGGGTATGAAATTAATACTTTTCCTCTAAATTGTGAATAGACAGTCTAATGCACTAAAGATTGATCAAAAGCAGTTTAGATTCCAAAAATGTTCTGAAGTCCAGAAGTACAAGCACCAAAAAGTGCTTCTGAACTTCTCAAAGGGATTTTGACTAGAGATGGTTTAACATAACTATTTACTCAAAGTCAGAGAAAGAGCCACAGTTAGACAGTTCAAATACCACATCATAAATTGAAATTAATGCAGACTGAACCTACCCATCCCTGCCCATACTATGTGACTGTTGTCTGTGTCTATAGACAAGTTTTTCAGAGCATCAGCCAGTGTAGTAAAATGAAAAGAGCACTGGTTCCCCTCTCTCTTCTTATACATATGTACAGTTATTCCTTCCATATTGTGACTTTCCCCATCACTGTTTCAATATAAGGAATGTTGGAATAAGAAATTGAATGGGATTTTTGGGGAGTTTTGGATTACCATGGATTGCAAATTCACCTATATACTGGATAATAACCATTAGCTATTCAGTTGGTTTTTCCTATGTGAATAGTTAGACTAAACTTTAAATGATTGTGGATCTCATTTGGAAATCTTTTCAATGTCCCAGGGCTTGTTGTAATCATCACAACATCATCTGAAAATAGGAGCATCTGGAGAACCTCACCACATATAAGGAATCTGCTCTGACTAGAATTCCATATTGGATCTCTTCCATGGCAGTAGAAACTTTTTCACGAGCCTGCATCCCTACTTTATATCTCACTTATTAATAATTAGAGGATCATCAAATAGGTTTTTTTCCTGTTGTTTTATCTTTCAGGGAATTTTAATAATTTTAATGGATGCATGGAAGATACATTATTGGAAGAGAGCATTTATAGTTTTGTCAATTTATGGTTTAAATAAATCTTTGATAATAAAGGGAAATCTGTGAAAAATCTCTTGTAAAAATTTGCCTGTTTTCTTCCAATATTCTCTTCAGGAATGCCCTCAAGTTATATGTAATGAATTCTCATAAAATTAGATAATTGTCATAAAAATATACACAGGAAAGTTTGGGTAGAATTATAGGTCAGTAATTATTGATATTCTCTCAAAATTCTTTTTTTGTTTGTGGGGATAAGAATAAAGTCTGAAATTTCTTCCACATCGTCAGTAACTTCTTATTCCATAGATACATTTAGAATAAATCCCTAATGTCCTAAAAATTGCTTTCCTCTAGGTTGGATTTCCTTTGTATATACTTGTCCTAATCCAGCTAATTTTTCTATCTACATTTTCTTTAGTGTCATTTTGACTTCCAAAAGCACATCTGGTATTGAAACATTAGCATCTACATATGGTATCTTTACTATTGTTATTGTAAATAAAGGTTTTTTTCTTAATCCTTTGAAGAGCTTTTCCAACTTTCATTATTTTTGTACTCCTTCCAGGGTCATATTCAATATCCTTTTTTTTAAAGTGATCTTCAATATCCTTAAATTAATTTTATTTAGTTGGTTCAGTCCTCAAACTTTTTTTAAATTGGTTCTTCAATTCACTGCTTCTCATTGTTTGAAGAGGTGCTACTGCTTATAGCATTCCACAATCCTTGTCTGTAAATTTTTATATATGAGTTCACATTTGAAAGGAATGTTTTCCTTGACTACTGTATTTCTTTACTTTGAATGTAAATTAAATGTTTTGTCACTTAGGTTCTTTTGTTCTCCTTTTTATGTAAATTGATTCAGATTTGTTAAACTTCCATGTGAAATAATTGGAGATATTTTTTCTTCATCCATTTCTCATTTTGTTATCATCAAGAGTTTCTTCAAATAGAACAAAATTGTATTTGTTCTCATATTTTTCAGGTGGATTATTCTTCTAGTTTTTAATTCATTCTGATTTTTGCTCTAACAAGTTAGTGATCTGATTGTTCAGATATAGCTAATTCTGGAAGGACTCACATTCATAATGAGTCATTTCCTGTCTGTAAAAATCTGTCTCTAAAGTTCGGATCAATTTAATTTTTCTTTCGTGACAGTATTTGGTGCTCAGCATCTCAGGGAGTTAATTAATTCCCGCGAGAATATATTAATGGTGTATAGGCATGAGGCTTTTGTGTAGTTTACAAGTTTTGGCTTCTCTCAGTTCTTATTCCTTATCCATATTTTCAATCCATCTTTTGTTTTTTTGCTGCCTCATCTATTCCCATCTTTGAAGTGATCTCACTGAGTATTAAAGTATATGTTGAATTATTCTGGAATATGTTACCAAGTTCTCATATTTTATCTACCTTTTCATTCATTGCAACAGATGTTGGTATATAAAGTGCAAATATTTTCATGCTGGTCTTTTTGCAAATACTTATAAAAAGCACTATAATAATGCCTTGTGAAATGTTTTTTTGGTTGTCTTTGACTATACCATAAAAGCAAGTTTTCCAAATCCTTTATTTGTCTTAACAAGGTGAACCTGTGAACTGTCTCTTTAATTTGATGCAATTTCTTCCGTCACCTTGATTTTGTTCATAGTGAGAATGTAAAGATTGATACAATTAAGTTCTTTCAGTATAATATCCAATTTTTGGTGATTGGACAAGCAACATCTTCCTAACTCCAGGGCTAGGACTCTATCCACTATGCCACCTAGCAGTTTCTCTCTCTCCCTCTCCCTCTCTTTCTCCTTCTCTCTCTTACAAACACACACACACACACACACAAACACACACTCTCCCACCCATTCACCAACCCACACCCTTACACATGACATTATGATGATATAATAAAGAAAGCTTACTGCAAAACTAGAAAAAACTGAATTCAATTCCTTCCTTTGATACCTATTGTCCAAGAGACCCTGAGCATTAACTTTTCATTTCTTGCCAACCCTTTATAACTACAGGTTTCAAGGAAGGTGCCAAACTACATTGCTAAGTGGAGTTTCCGCAACAGAATTTCCTATATCAATGAAATCACAGGTCCATGTATGTTCAGACACATACAAATAGAATACACATATGTAAATATATATATAACAAGATATAATCACACATTATATGTATATAATACATACTTACATATACTTACACATAACTCACTTCTAGGGCAAAAAGATTTTCTTATTCATTCTTTTATTTTTAAAAGGAAAACAACTTTTTAAGGCTAGATATAATGTTTTTTATCGTCCTGTTCTAAAGATACTCTTTTATGTTTTATATCATAATGCATCACTGCATTGGTATTGCTGAAATATTAGAAGAACCAGAGAGTGACCTTGTTCTTTTGAAGGGGACTTATGGAAATATATTACCAAAATTTCTTAGCATGAGAAGGTATGGATGATTTATAATCTGTAGAAGTGAAGGGAATATCCATGCTAGTGAAATCTCAGAAAAGTTGAGATTTTAAAATTAAGTAGTGTGACAGAGGACTGTTTTGTTCTGAAAATAGTTCAGTTCAAGGATTTCCCTTTTATTTGCCTTCTGCGCCTCCCCTCCCCCCCATGATCCTTTATTTCCTCCATCTAGATGGGTAAAACTATACTTCCCATCATGGTACTTATTGATCAGGGGCTACAACTATATAGTCCAAGGGAACTTCACCAAAGGAATCTGATTACCCAGGAATTTTGATTTCCCAGAATACTGTCTCATCATAGGGGCTTGACCTCTGGATCAATTTATCTTTCACTGTTTTTGTTTCCAGGGCTCAACACAGTGCCTGGCACATTGTAGGTGCTTAATAAATGTTTATTGACTGTTTTTATTACTTGGTTTAACTCAGTAAAGTCTCTAAGATTGTATTGGTCTATAGCTTGTATAAAGAGTTCCTTCAAATGTGGATGGTAGAGCTCCAAATCCTACATATTCACTTAACATACAGTATGTTTATTGGGTATGGAATAGCCTTTATTTCACCCTACAGAAATGCCTAAGGTGCTAAGGACTCACAGGAATCCTTGAATATACAGAGTAAAATATTCAATGTTTCAACTGCTACCTGCCCCTGTCTCCCAAGAGAACCCAAATTGGTGTTTCTAGGACAACTTTCTGTTGCTCTAATAGCACTCTCTCCCAAAGGGTGCTATAAATTATTACCAAGACTTGAAGCTTTTTGAACAAACAACCCCTTGCTCCCACTTTCCACAGGACCTGTACTGTCCAAGTATAAAACTGTTTTTACTCTTTATACTGGACAGTAAGGGATTCATGTTGATTGCTTTTCTTTTTTAAAAATAGCAAGCTGAATCACAAAATCTTTTTTTTTTCTTTAGAAGGTCCAGTATCTGAAACCTCTGACTCAAGAACTTTTGAACTTGTACCAATAAGGCAATAAGGTACTGCTGAGGAACTATCTTTCCTCTGATTGAAATCAATCATTTTATCAACAAGCATTTATTAAACATCTATTATGCATCAGGTACTATTCTAAGTGTTGGAGACAGGTATAAAGAATGAAATAATCTTATTCACAAGGAGTTTTTATTCTAATGAGATCATACTATGTACAGAATGCAAAATCTCTCTTCTATTTAAGAGGCCGAGATTCTGAAATTGTCCTTGAACTTCCCTTCTAGGCTGAATGTTTTCCTTTAGCATGTGCTTTTATTTCTGCCTTTGGGGGTGATGGTAATCTTCTTCCTTCTTTTTTCCTTACTGCTGTACTTTTGAAGAGTGAATCATCAAGATCTGA
The DNA here is from genome assembly GCF_028583685.1 of Petaurus breviceps papuanus. Classification (NCBI taxonomy): domain Eukaryota; kingdom Metazoa; phylum Chordata; class Mammalia; order Diprotodontia; family Petauridae; genus Petaurus; species Petaurus breviceps. The sequence goes on from NW_027187327.1 coordinate 10,937,236, forward strand.
GCACACTAGATAGTGTTGTCATATTGCTTTAATGGGCTATAAGCAGGAATCTCTGGGTCTTCAGATAGTCAGTTTCTAGGAGTTCTAGGTGTTCCCTTAGTTGTATTAAAAATGTACCATAATATCAATAGAATGAACACTTAGTCAGTCTATCAATTAATTTGGAAAAAAAGGTTACAACCAATAATTAATTAGAAGGAAGGATTAAGAAGAGATGTCACTATGAATAACTACAGTAGCTTCAACTTGTCCTATTCAAAGGAAGTGTTGGCAGGCATTTCTATTCCCCAAAATGGGAAATGGAAAAATGCTAATACATTAACCTTGATTATCACTATTTGTTATAACTCAATTGATGTAAAACAGTTACCACAACAAAGGTGCCAAAAGATCCCACAAGTCACTTCAGCAGCAAATACTTGACTTCTTTGCCAAGCAGAGATATGTCAACTAAAGACAATAGCAGTTTAGAATATAAGCACATTTGTGAAACACTTTGATGGAGGATGTTGGATGATGATAAATAGTATGCCTCACGAAACAGTAGAAAACAAAGAAAACTAAAATGTCTACAGAAGACTTGTAGTGAAATCCAATAGAGCCACATATTTCTAAAAGTATTTGCAATGAAAATTGCAGAACAATAAACAGAAGAAAAATAGAGCAAATCTATCAATATTTCTATAATGACATCTTTTCATCATCACTAAGAGAAGATTACCACATTTAGGACCTAACATATTAGTTCCTGCTGTGTGATACAAAGAAGTTGAAATAACTCGTTAGAAGATATAGTCTTGAAGAAGGGCTAGATAAGGCAAATTTTGCACCAATTTATGCTGGATTTGATATAATCTTAAAATAACTGAGCAATAGCTTTATGTCATGGAAGGTCAGATCCCCCCAAAATCTCACATGATTTTCAACCATATGGAATCTTCTGGAGAACATTTGTGTTAAAAAAAATCAAAGTCTTTTTCTGTTTCCCTAGCATAAGATCATTAAAAGCAATATGCAATGTCCAAAATGTTTTTTCCTCCCATCCAATTTTGGGCTCAATTTATCCTTCTTCCACTGTCCCTGTCACAGACATATATACTGGTGTACTCTCTCAAAGGACTAACTATCCAACTTTATGTCATTGACTGGACAATAACCATTTTTCATCTTTTTAGTAAAAAAATGCATTTTCTTTAAAGATGTATAATCTGATCTCTTTGAAGTAATCATCTATCTAACTATGATATCCTAGGGCATGATGCAAATAGTATAGTGTCCTTTATCAATAGTGGTATTTAGGAGACCTCACCATTTGTAAAAATTACTTTTTCTAGTTGGACGTGGAAGAAAGAAGATTTTAGAAAATGAAAAAATCATGTATAATCTTAATACTCTCCACAAGAAGATCAGGGTAATAGCAATGCCCACTTTCTTATGTTTATAAAATTATTATGAGAATGAACTACATAATTTACACTTCAAAGGGAGGCAATTTGTGTAGCAGATATTATTAGGAAGGAAGGAAACAAACATTAAGTTCATACAATACGGCAGGTCCTATGCTAAACATTTTTACCACAATTTCTTCTACTCTCTTGGTGATTCACAAAATCTCCTAGATCTTTTCCACATCAACTATTGTCTAGTTATTTGCTACTCATTCTGCACTTGTGTAGTTCATATTTGAATACTTATTAAATTTAAATTAATTAGTATTTTATGCTGATTCATATAATCATATTGGCTATCCATCCTATTCAATTATAAGCTCTATTGCACCTTATAGGAGCCCTGGGGATAGATGTTATTATCTCCATTTTACAGTTAAGGAAACCAAGACAAAAGAAATTAAATGACTTGTATAGTGTTCCACTGTTGGTAAATGTCTGAGGCTAGATTTCAACTCAGATCTTCCTGTCCATGCCCAGTGGAATTCAGGTCTTTCAGGTGTTGACTGGCTCTCCATTGATGGATGGAGTTTGTCCAGTACTAGTTTGTCATCTGCCTAAGAAAGTGATATAGAATAGAATGTACTTTATATCCTGACTCTACCATGTTGGCAGGTGCTTAATGTGGAATGTTCTTTGATTATCTCAGCCAATTACCCAGTCTGAAAACTGTGGAATCACAGTTGACTCCCCATTGATGGATTGATTGATTGATTGTATAAAAGTTTGTTCTATCACTACTCCACCTTGCTGGCTCTATGGGGAAACTTTCATTTGAATCATGGCTCAGACATTATGTGACATCCAATACATAAGTCACTTCCCCTTTCTAAGACTCATTTTCCTTATCTATAAAATCAGGATAATAAGCACTGATATTTTGTTGTTGTTTGCACATGACATATGAGGAGAAAGAGTTAACAACTCAGGGAACCTTGACTCATTTTCCATGGGTCCCTTTGCTTCTTTCAGCTACTTATTTGTGGAAATTATTTAAACAAGGTTTTTTACTCCAGATGTGTTCATCTCTCTTTCCAAGTTTAGCTTGACCAATTCCTTTTGTTATTCTAGATAGTTTTAGTACAAAACCAATACATCTTTATTGAAACCAGAATATAGTTGCTTCTTTGAATATTGAAACCATCTGCCTTAAACCATAGGAATTTCAGATTCTAGACAGATGGCATGTATTGTGACAATAGACTTTACACTTTTCTCTCTTATCTCTGGATTATATCATTGTAGATAATGTCTCTTCCTAATCTTCTTCTTGTTTTGTTCAGTGGGAAACTTATGATCATTGAACCTCTCTTTGTTAACTTCATGAAAAAAAATCAGTACTGGAATGTCTCTTACTTTGCCACATGTATATATACTTATATTTTGTGATGGTAAAATAGCTACCTTTACCCATCTGGCATTGACTTTGATTATTGGGAAAAACTTATAGAGTATATTATCAAAGGCATGATTTATGAGTACTTAAGTCAATGAGATTCATGAAGGCCCAGTCACTAGATTGACTTTGTTTTCTTTTAGGACAAGGATACTTAGAAGAATGCTTCAGAGACCAGCAAAATTACAGCATCAAAGAGGAAGCCTTGGAAGCCATCTAGTCCAACCTCCTCATTTTACTGATGAGGAAACTTGGGTTAAATGGTATATCCTGGGTCATGCAGTCAGTAATTATCCAAAGTAAACTTTGAATCGTCTTTTTGACTCCAAGTCCAGTGCCTTATTCATTATGCCACAGTCTCTCATAATACATATATGGATTTGGAACCATTTGAATTTGCTGAACACAAATAGCAAGAAAAGACCAATGTCCACTTGAAAGATCTTATGAGTAGAGAGCTCTAGTAATCTATTGTTGGCTCTCTTCTGTTGAACATTTTCATCAATGACTTGAATAAGGAATAAAAGGCATACTTATAAAATTTGTGAATAATAGAAAACTGGAAAGAATAGCTAATATGGGGAATGACAGAATAAACATAAAGTCTAATACAGCTAAATTTAATAAATATTCAAACATGAACTACACAAATACGAGATGAATGACATAGTGCTAAATTATAGCTCACGTGAGAAAGATTGATGAAATTTTGTGGATCATAATATCAATAGAAATAACGGTTGTTGTAGAGCATCCAGAAAAGTTAATGCGATTTTTGTATGCATTTTTAGAAGTAGAGTGTCTAAAATGAGGGAAGTGATTCCCTATTTGCTTGTACTTTCTCCCTCCTCAAAATGTTATGATTAAATTCTGTATTCCCAAGTAGGAGGGCAGCTAGCTGGTACTGTGGACAGAGCTCTAGGTTTGGAATCAGGGAGACATCTTCATGAGTTCAAATCTGGCCTCTGACACTTACTAGTTGTGTGACCTTATGGGAAATTCACTTAATTCTGTTTATCTCAGTTTCTTCATCTGTAAAATTAGTTGGAGAAAGAAATGGCAAACCACTTCAATATTTTTGCCAAGACATGAAGGGACACAAAGAATCATGACATGACTGAAATGACTGAACAACAACAAAAAAACCCAAGTTGAATGTAAGCTGTTTGAGGGAAGGATTAGATCAGAATTTACAGGATGAATCCAGGGTTGAATTCCTTTCATCTGACCATCCGTAATATTGGTTTGTGGGGTGTCTATGTCTCCCCCCCCCCAACTGAGGGTTTCTCACTTGCTTCTTGTTCAATGTGCAGAAATTCTTCATTACAGCTCTGATTTCAATTGTGGAACTGCCAGGGTTTATTGTGAAGCCAGAGATGAGTAAGCTTCAATGAACTAAACAGATTCTTTCCCTTAAAGTGACAGACTGAGGCAGGTTTTGCTAGTTTGAGAACTTCTCTGTGTCTGATCCTGACATGATCCAATCCCCAAATGGCAAACTCAACTACAAAAAAGGAGATATTGCTCAGCTCCCTCTGCTAATGGCACTACCTTTAGCAGTCATTCTAAGCTGAGCTGTCATGTCATGAGGGTTCCTAACCTGGTGTCCATGAACTTTTAAAAAAAGTTTTGATAACTGAAGTTCAATATCATTTTTTACTTGTAATTTTATGCATTTTAATTTGTGCATTTAAAAACCTTGTTCTGAAACAGTGTCTTTACAAGATTGCGAAAGGAGGGCCAAAGGTTAACAACCTCTGACCTATAATGTTGAGAGACTGAGGCCCTTAGGGTTGTTTTTTTCCCTTCTGACTTACAGACTACTTAGCTTCCTGTTTCCTGCTCTATGTTTCCAATTTGCATTTAAGAGGCCAAGGCAGCAGTAGCCATTCTGTTAACTTTCTGCTGACAGAAACTTCTTAACATAGCCTATTTATGAAGGATTGTTTCTCTTGGGAGTAATTTTAATCATAACATATTCAAACATGCAAACCAGAGCATAGCAACAGTTTCCTTAAACATATACAACAGCACAGTTTAGCCACATATTTTATCCAGAAATTACTTAAAAAAACTCAACACATGGAATACAGAGAGGTTACAGTGTGAGAACAGGAATAAGAATTAGCAAGTCTTCCGTTTCTGAGGTGGTTCTTTAGCAAATCACATGTTGTTCCCTCATATTAGCATATGATATTATAATTTGAACATTGAGGCCAGCATTAGGAAATTCCAATGAAGATTAGGTTTTGTAATAAAATATTTTACAAAAAGTATGGGTATGCCAAAATAGCTAACTCAGGAAATGTGATTGAATGTACAGAGAGTGAAGCTGGGTATCAGGAGATTTTAGTACTTATTTCTTCTAATACCTTACTGTGAGCACTTGAGTAACTTCATACCTATTTCAGTGTTTTGATGGATCTGTTATCTCATTGATGTTGGTTCTCCTTTCAGCAATGCAGATTGTCACCCATCCATTCACACATCCTGTATGACAATAATCCTTTAGTGTTCTATATGGTCATGACTCACGGAATATGAGTTGTCAAAAAATTGAAGTTGAAGATTACCTGAAAGGCAATGGAAAGATATATTGTGGGCATGAACGGCCACAAAATATAAAAAAAATTAAAACGACAAAGAAATAATCTTTCAAAAGAAAAACTGTCACTGAGAAGATAAAATGATTGAGAAATAAAGTTGGTTGGTTTGTAGTCAGAGATAGGGATAACTAATGATGCTTCATTGATTGACAATATCAAGAAATGTATGGTAAGACAGAGCACATTGCTAAACCACCTAAGGGTAGAGGATGTTCTAAGGTTAGATAGATACATAGGTAGGTAGATTGGTCAGTCTGTTCAGTAGATAGATGACAGAGAGAGAGTGAGAGAAAGAGAGACAGAGAGACAGAGACAGAGAGAGGGAGGGAGAGAGAAAGGAAGGGAGGGAGAGAGAGAAAGAGAGACTGAGAGACAAGCAGAGAGACAGAGTCTGACTGGACATAAGATGGATTTGTTTAAGGACTCTTGGATGAGGAAACTTTCTATCAATGCCTTCTCTGCAATTTGTAATCTTAGAGAGATGCCTAGAGCTCTGAGAGGCTAAGTACTGGTTGAGGGTTGCAGAGATAGTGTATATTAGAAACTATATACACAAACAGACATATACACATACACACATATCCATATATATGTATATATGCCCATGTACTGACTCCATTCAATCCACCAGTCTGTCATCTGCCTACGGAGATATAGAATGAAATGCACTTTATGTCCTGGCTTTACCAGTTGGTAAGTGCTTAATGTTAATTGTCCTGTCATTACTCTAGCCAATTACTCAGTCTGAAAACTGTGGAATCATATTTGATTCCTTATTGTTTGATTGATTGTATAACAGTTTGTTCTATTGGCACTGGCCAAATGAAAAATCTGTGAAATCTCCAGGTTCTTCATAGTAAAAAGTAGTATTTCTTTATGTGTTCATATGTTGGTTATCTGGGGAAGCCAAAGTGAGAATTCTTTTTTTTTTTCTTTGATAAATGTATTTGCGCAACACTAAAAACCACCAGCTAATTTAATAATTTTAATTTTTAAAAATAACCAAACCAGTTGTTTGTCACTATATAGAAAAACAACAACAACTTTTAAAAAACTTTTTACCCAGTTCTGGTGAGGGTAACAATCTTAACTTTTCTGTTAAAACCTCCCTGGTTTGTTTTTTTAGTTATCCAGAAAATTTAATTTTATGGACTATTAAAGTCTCAGTCCCTGAAATTGACATTTTATAAAACTGAAGCATGCACATAGGGGCCTTAGGGTAAATTATAGAAGAATGGGAAATACGGATTTTGATATATATTCATGGTGAATTTATGCAATTACCTTCTTTCTTCCCCTAGTATTTCAACAATATGATGTTGATGTCCATCTCAAAAGTGGTAAATGACTTACCAAGCTCCAATACAAATACTGTTTTTATAGTTTTTATCTTCCTGAACCTCTCTTCAACTTTGGACACTTAAGTGGTCTCTTTCAAGTCATTATAGATTTCACTCAGTTGACTTTCTTTTATTCCAGAAATTAATGAAATTAGTACAAAGAATATTAATTTTAGCAAGAATTAATGTCTATGAATATTAAGATCTGAAGAATTCTGTATTAGTAGGGAATCATCTTTTTAGATTCTATACAAGATATATGCTGTTATTTTGCAAACACTTTAGATTAATATATATATATTTTCCTGTTTTCTACATTGCTGAATATTAATAATCAGTTTCAACTGACCAAAGTTTATCTCCATAATTATATCCATCATAAAAATTTCACATTAGTCATAGGTACATGGGAATCAACTTGCTTAAAGAGATCATTTAAAACTGTATATGTTTTTTATTTTACCAAGGCCTAGGTTTTGAATAGATCAACAAATAGTCATTGCAGGATTTTTATTTTTACACTAATCAGGCATTTGCATTGCTATGAAGACAAATCTACTCTAGAAAATTCTGAAGACTGACTATTCCTTTCTCACATATTTGTCAAGAATACTTTTAATTCCTTCATTGACTAATTTAACGAAGTTTTAACAAAAATATGAAAATAGGGACATGGATCCATAGGTGCTATTATCTTTTTATTTGCTTTTATTTTTGAAGGACAGGAAGTTGGAAGGTCCTATAAATATTTTGAATGTTATTTACAGTTTTTTAAATTTTTCTAAAATTTTCTTCTTTTTGAGATATGTGATGTTTATCTTTAAATATCTGTTACATTCAACATAGATTTCTTCTGTATTTATTGAGTTAGAAGTAGGCTCTGCTATAAGTTTAATCATCTTAAGGTCCATTGCCACTTCCTCACATAATGTAGCAGCAAGTACCCCAAGGGTGGCTGCCAACACAGGTTCCTAGATCTGCTTTTCTAAAGGAAAGCAACACAAAATGGGATAACAATCTTGCTTTAATCAATCAAACATATCATTTACCTAGTTCAGGGGGAAAAGTCAGCACCCCGAACTTCAGAGTATATAGACAGGTTACAAGCAGACAACAAATACAGAGAAACATATCAGCAGACAGGCCTTCAACTGTCTGACCATCACATCCATACCTAGTTAGTTACCAGAGAGAGAAGCATCAATTTCTGGGTTTTCAAAGCCAGGGGCTCAATGGCTACACAGAGTCTCATCTGGTCAAATCACACAACACTTCTCAAAGTGAGCTCCAAAGCAAAGTCTCACATCAGGTATATGTAGCCTTCTTCTGGCTCAGAGAATGTAACAACCTTCTTGACCCACTGCCCAATCAAAAAGCATTTCTGAAAACCAAGCCTCCCACCACAGGCTCCATGTGATTAAGGGGCAGAGTATATTTTCAAATCAAGGAAGGTTCTCAGAGTCATTTAAGCCTATCAAAGAGCCCAGGGGCAGGGAAGATCTTAAATTCCCATTCCCATAACACATAACAATTGAGATAATATGGAAAGCGTTTTGCAAACATTGAAGTTCTTTATAAAGGCTATTTATTATTGTTATTATTATTATTCCACTCTGATGGTCTAACATAACTGTATCTCACCCCAAACTCCCTTAAGGTAATTTTTCTTCTTAACACTTTTTTTTTGTTATTTTCTAGGTCTATACTATTCAAAATCTTATACTCTCCCCTGCTGTAAAGTTTTGCAAATTAGCTTTTGCTCTGTGTTCATGATGTCATTGGTCACCAAACCTATTTACTTGGTGAGGAGGTAAAATGGTTGTTGGGAAGGTGGTTTCTATACTTTTTGCCATCTGCTTAGTGGTAACTGACTTGAATTGATCAGTGTTCTAAAAATAGCAGTATTTACTGCTCAAATAGTTCATATTCAATTTTATGCAAGTTTTTATTTCCACCAGTGCTTAATTCAGTGGTTGTGAAGAGGGTACCCACTAATAGGGTTATGGTTGTTCTGGAGACCCCAAAATATCAACACGCCAGGTCCTGCAAAATGAATTTGACTCAAGTCTTCTCAACCAAAGAAATGTAAAATTCATTAAAAGTTTGCTTGCATTAGACGCAGAGTAAGTCTGTGCTAGGTCATTCTGTGATGCTCTCACACCACATGGCATGAGATGGGGTCTTATATACAGAAGGTTGTGGGAGGAATCTAGGTTTGGTCTAGAGGAGGAGGTTTGGGAGGGTCTTGAGGAGGTCAATGAGTGATTAAGGGTGGGAAGTCACCTGGAGACCACAAACAATGGTGGGCTAGGCCAGTTCAAGGGTGGATTGCACAAACAATGGTGGGCTAGGTCAATTCAAGGGTGGGAAGTCTAGTAAGAGACCTTTCTCATCAAATGGGATTATTCACACAAGAGTCCAAGGGAGGTTCCCAGAGCCTGTACCTCAAGGACTCAAGGAGAGCTCAAGGGGGCTCCCAGAGCTGATACCTCATCAGTTGCTCCAAAGGAGAACAAATATTTTTGTATTGTATTGAATTATCACCCTAATTCCTCATCAAGAGAAGTGAACATACTAGTTTATTGGTTTCTTCACAGCACCTAGGAGAGCGATGTATACTTAATAAAGAATCAGTAAGTATTTACTAATTATAGTATTTTTATTTTTTTTAACATACAAGGTGTCCCAAAAGTCTTAGTGCATTTTAAAAGTCACGAAAGCTTTGATGCTTGGGGCGGCCAGGTAGCACAGCGAGTAAGAGCACCAGCTCCAGAGTCGGGATGACCTGGGATTGAATTGGGATCAGATACTTAGCACCACACCCAGAAATAACTGGCCATGTAATCTTGATCAAGTTACTTAACCCCAATTGCTTTAAAAAAAAAAAAAAGCTTTGATATTTAGAAAAATGTATGCCTATGGGGTGAAGCCAAGATGGCAGAGAAAGGGCAGTGACTTGTGTGAACTCCCCCCCAAATAGCTCTGAACACCTTTAAATAATGACATAAAATAATTTCTGTAACAGGAAAACCCACAAAAGAATAGGATAAAATAATTTTCCAGTGAAAGACAACTTAGAAAGCCAGCAGGAAAGGTCTGTCACACATGGATGAAAGTGAAGCATAGTCTACCTCAGGCTGTGTCAGCACAGACCCAGTCCCAGCAAAAGAGGAGTAGGTCTTGGGAGTCATTAAATCAGCAGTGGCAGTGACTGCTTCCAGAAATCTCAGCCCACAGACAGTAAGGGGGTTGAACAACTATTCAGAAGGGGATCATAGGGGTATCTTTGTATCCCTGAGGCAGGACCCTGTTACTTTGCCCATACTTGGATCCAGGTTGCAGTCCTGGGTGGCAATCCCAGGGTGAGGAGGCACACTAGCATAGTAGAGCTTATAGCTACAGTGGATCATGGATATTCTTCACAGTTCTAGGGCAGAAAAGAGTGCTTCTTGTGGCTCACAGACCAGAGTCCAGGCCAGCAGAGTAGTAAACACACATCTCTTTAGATCATACCACCATGGGAGAACTGAAAACTTACAGGTCCCTAGAAATATCTCTGAAAACAGCTGCATAAAACCCTTGAAGCTTGGGACAGTTAGCCCTCCATGCTGGAAGCAGAGCCATAGAGCCATATTTTAACAAAGGGTTAAATGTAAAGAAATAGGCTAGAAAAATGAACAAACAGAAAAAAATCCTGACCATATAGTTACTATAGTGACAAGGAAGATCAAAACACATACTCAAAAGAAGATAACAAAGACAAAGCTCCTACATCCAAAGCCTCCAAGAAAAATATGAGTTGGTCTCAGGCCATGGAAGAGCTCAAAAAAGATTTTGAAAATCAAGTAAGAGAGGTAGAGGAAAAAATGGGAAAAGCTATGAGAGTGATTCGAGAAAATCATGAGAAGAAGTCAACAACTTGTTAAAGAGGACATGAAAAAGTACTGAAAAAAATAACACTTTAAAAAACAGACTAAGCCAGATGGTAAAAGATGTTAAAAAAAAAAGCTAGTGAGGCAAGGAATGCCTTAAAAAGCAAAATTGGCCAAATGGAAAAAAGAGGCACCAAAAATTCACTGAAGAAAAAAAAAACTTCCTAAAAATTAGAGTTGAGTACATAGACACTTACAACTTTATGAGAAATCAAGAAACAACAAAATAAAACCAAAGGAATGAAACAAAAGAAGACAATGATATCTCATTGGAAAAACAACTGGAATGGGAAATAGTTTGAAAAGAGATCATTTAAAAATCACTGGACTACTTGAAGGCCATGGTAAAAAAAAAAGAGAGGCTAGACATCATCTTTCCAAAAAATTATCAAGGAAAACTGCCTTGATATTTTAGAACCAGAGGGTAAAAAAAGAAATTGAGTTCAGAGCCAAGATAGTGGAACAAAAGGAGGGACTTTGTCGAGATCTTCCTCAAATACCTCCAAATACCTGTAAAAATCACTCTAAAATTCTAGAGCAGCAGAATCCATAAAATGACAGAGTGAAACAAATTTCCAGGCCAAGACAATCTGGAAAGTTGATAGGGATGATCTATTGCGTCAGTCTGAGAGAAAAGTGCAGTCCAGCATGGGCCTTCCTGGCACAAATGGGGCCAAAGCAGGAATCAGGGCACTTAATCAATAGCAGCTGTGGTGATTTCCAGACTTTTCATCCCACAAAATGCCAAAGACAACTTAGGAGGTCAGTAGGATTGTGGGATGTAGGTGAGAGAAGAGCATGGTCAAGTCCCAGCTCCAGGGTGGAGAAAGGTGCTTAGTCAGGCCCTAGTCCCAGGGTGGTAGAGGTGGCGGTGACTGCTTCCAGAGTTCTCAGCACACAGATGATGTGGAGATCAAGAGGCTGATCAAAAGGGGATTGCTGGGTTCTCTTTTAAGGTGCTCAGGTGGGATTATCTTACTTTGCCTGTATTTTTATCTGGATGGCAGTCCTGGATCAAGGAGAAACACTGGATTGGTGGAACTGGTGGTAGCAGTGGAGAGGGAACCCTCCTCACAGTTCTAATATAGAAAAGACTGCTTGTGGTCACTCATAGATCAGAGCACAGGCCAGGAGAAGAGTAAACACCTCTCCTTTGATAATAACACATTACAAGAACTGGAAACTCACAGGTCCCTAGCTTCCCCAAACCCTTGGATCCTGGGGCAGTCCACTCACTCCCACTCCCACAATGGAAGTAGAATCCTACCTTAATAAAGAGTTTAAAAGGTTAAGTAATTTACTGAGAAAATGAGCAAACAGTGGAAAAAGAAATCCCCCTCACATTATAGAATCTTGCTTTTCTGACAAAAATGAAAACATACAACCAGAAGACAACAAAGTCAAAGTTCCTACATCAAAATCCTCCAAGAAAAATATGAATTGGTTACAGGCCATGGAAGAATTCAGAAAGGATTTTGAAAATTAAGTAAGAGAAGTATAGGAGAAATTGTGAAGAGAAATGAGAGTGATACAAGAAAAATATGAAAAAAATGCATCAACAGCTTGCTAAAAGGAGATCCAAAAAATTCTGAAGAAAAAATAGACTTACACAAATGGCAAAAGAGGTTAAAAAAATCAATGATGAGAAGGATGTCTTAAAAAGTAAAATTGGTCAAATGGAAAAAGAGTTCTAAAAGCTTTCTGAAGAAAATCATTCCTTAAAAATTAGAATGGAGCAAATGGAAGTTAATGATTTTATAAAAAAGTCAAGGAATTATAAAAGAAAACCAAAAGAATGAAAAAAAGATAGAAGACAGTGTGAAATATCTCATTGGAAAAACAATTGACCTGGAAAATAGATACAGGAGATAGAATTTAAAAATCAGTGGTCTACCTGAAAGCTGCTTTCAAAAAAGGAACCTAGACACATCATATTTCAAGAAATTATCAAGGAAAATTGCCATGATGTTCTAGAACCAGAGGGTAAAATAGAAATAGAAAGAGTCTACTTATCACCTCCTGAAAGAGATTCCCAAAAGAAAACCCGTAGGAATATTGTAGGAAAATTCCAGAGTTCCCTGGTGGAGGAGAAAATATTACAAGCAGCCAGGAAGGAACAATTTTACTATTGTGGAAACACAATCAGGATAACACAAGATCTAGCAGCATCTACATTAAGGGATTGAAGGGCTTGGAATATGATATTCCAGAGGTCAACAGAGCTAAGATTTAAACCAAGCATCACCTACCCAGGAAAACTGGATATTCAATGAAATAGACAACTTTCAAGTATTCTTGTTGAAAAGACCAGAACTAAGTAGAAGATTTTACTTTCAAACACAAGAAACAAGAGAAACATGAAAAGGGAAACAGGAAAGAGAAATCATAAGGGATTTATTGAAGCTGAATTGCTTACATTCCTACATGGAAAAATGATGTTTGTAACTCATGAGACAATTTCTCAGTATTAAGGTAGTTGGAGGGAATCTATAAATACACACATATGTAGAATGGCATAAATTATCTCTCATAAAAGTGGCAAAAAACTTTTATAGTGGAGGGGAAGAGAGGTGAGAGGGAATGAGTAAACCTTACTCTCATCAGATTTGACTTAAGAAGGGAATAACATAAACACTCAATTCGGTATGGAAAACTTTTTTTTACCTTATAGGCAAGTGGGGGGAAGGGGATAAGATAGAAGGGAGGGAAAATGGGAGGAGTAGGTAATCAGAAGCAAACACTTTTTAGGAGGGACAGGGTTAAAGGAGAGAATAGAATTAATAGGGGTGTGGGTTAGGATGGAGGGGAAATATAGTTAGTCTTTCATAGCATTGGTAGTATGGAAGTGTTTTGCATGACTGCACATGTATGCACTATATCAAATTGCTTACTTTCTCAATAATGGTGGTTGGGAAGGAAGGGAGGGAGAGAATGTGGAACTCAAAGTTTTAAAAATAAATGTTAAAAATTATTTTTACATTCACCTGGGAAATGAGATATATAGCCAATGGTGTATAGAAATCTATCTTGCCCTACAGGAAAACAGAAAGGAAGGGGATAAGAGAAGGGGGGGTCAGTATTAGAAGGAAGAGCAGACTGGGGAAAGGGGTAATCAGAATATACATCTTGGGGTGGGTGGAGGGGAGATACAGGGAGAAAATTTGGAACTCAAAATCTTGTGGAAGTGAATATTGAAAAATAAAAATAAATCAACAAAAAATCAAAAATAAATAAATTAACAGAAAAAAAGAAATTGAAAAAAATCCATCTATCACCTCCTGAAAGAGAACCCAGAATTAAAACTCGAAGTAATATTATAGCCAAATTCCAGAGCTCCCTCTTCAAGGAGAAAATATTGCCAGCAACAAGAAAGAAGTGATTTAAGTATCATGGACTTAGCAGCTTCTATGTTAAAAGTTTGGAACATTTGGATTATAATATTCCAGAGAGCAAAAGAGCTAGGATTACAACCAAGTATCACCAACTCAGCAAACCTGATTATAATCGTTCAGTGGAAAAGTTGTATATTTAATGAAATAGGGAATTTTCAAGCATTTTTATGAAAAGACCAAAGCTGAATAGAAAATTTGACTTTCAAATGCAAGACTCAAGAGAATCATAAAAAGGTAAAGAGGAAAGAAATCATAAGGGACTTAATAAGGTTGGGCTGTTTACATTCCTACATGAGAAGATGATACTTGTAATTCACAAGAACTTTCTCATTGTTGGGGGAGTTAGAAGGAGTATATATATAGACAGAGGCCACAGGAGTGTTGAATATAAAAAGATAATATTTTAAAAAATAAAATTAAGGTGTGAGAGAGGAATGTATTAGAAGAAATGTAAAGGGAGAGGTAGAATGGAGCAAATTATTTCACATTAAAAAGGAAAGAAAAAAGTTTTTCCAGAGAAGAGGAAGAGGGGAGAGTTGAAAGAGAGTGAGTGAACCCTAATCTCAACAGAATTGGCTCAAAGAGGGAATAATATATGAACTCAATTGGGTATAGAAATCTTTCTTACACTATTTGAAAGTAGGAGGGGAAAAGGATAAGAGAAAGGGGGGATGATAGAAGGGATGAAAAATTGAGGGAAGGAGTAATCAGAAGCAAAACACTTTCGAGGAGTTACAGAATAGCAGGGTGGGGGAATAGGAGGGAAAAATACAATTAGAAATAGTATCTGTGAAGACTATTTTGAAGCAAGTTTTTCTGATAAAGGCCTCATTTCTCAAATGTAATGAACTGACTCAAATTTATAAAAATAAGAACTATTTCCCAATTTCTAAATTATCAAAAGATATGAACAGTTTTCAAATGAAGTAATCAAAGCTGTTTAAAGACTATGAAAAAATGCTCTTATTACTGATTGAAGACATGCAAATTAAAATAATTCTGAGGTAGTACCTCATGCCTATTAGATTGATTGATATGACAGAAAAGGAAAATGACAAATGTCAGATGGGAAATGGAAAAAAAATGAGGCATTAATGCATTGTTGTTGGAGTTGTGAACTGATTCAACCATTCTGTAGAACAATTTGGAACTATGGTCAAAGGGCTATAAAACCATGCATTCCCTTTGACCTAGAAATACCACTAGTAAGTCTGTATACCAAAAGAGATAAAAAGGAAAAGAAACTATGGACATACAAAAATATTCAAAACACCTCTTTTCTGGGGACAAAGAATTAAAAATTGAGGGAATGCCCATCAATTGGGGAATGACTGAACAAATTATGGTATGTGATTATGATGGAACACTATTGTACTGTAAGAAATGATGAGCAAGATACTCTCAGAAAAAATCTGGAAAGAGTTGCATGGACTGATGCAAAGCAAAATATGCTTTGTTCAAAGTAACAGTAATATTCTAAGACAACCAGCTGTGAATGTCTTAGCTATTCTTAGCAATACAAAAATCCAAGACAACTCTGAAGGACTTATGATGAAAAAATGGGATCTATCCCCAGAGAAGGAAATGATGGTGTCCAAACACAGATTGAAGCATAACTTTTTACTTTCTTCATTTTCTTAAGATTTTTTTAAACCTATGTTGTTTTTTTTACAGTATGTCTAATATGGAAACATTTTTCATGACTACACAAGGTATAACCTATATCTAATTGCTTGCCTTCTCATTGAGGGGAGGGGGTAGGAAGGGAGGAAGGAGAGAATTTGGAACTCCTAGTTGTAAAAATGAGGTTTTTTTTTTTTGCATGTAACTGGGGGAAAATAAAATACTAATGGATTTTTTCCCTTCACAAAAGAGATAAAATAGTGCCTCTGAGTGAGCATAGAGCTATGAAAACAAATAAGAGTAGGGATAGAACAGGGGTCGTCTTGGGACAATTAGAGAAGACTTGAAGGAAAATCCTGACTGGATTTCTTCCCTGTGAAGAGCAAACTCCTTCATACCAGGGTCCACTTTAACAACAAACAGCAAGCTACTTAAACAACTAAAGGCAAGTCCTGGGGTTAGCTGGGTTTTGAGGTGGCTTCCTCCATGCCACAGGAGCTTTTACCCCAGGGACAGGGAGAGAAGTTTGACCTTTGACCTGAGGGAGATCTAGGGAACCTCTGCTGACAAGGAACACCAGACTCAACTATGCTGTGGAGAGTGGTGGGGTAAGAAAGAAAGAGCACCTGTCTGGTAAATGTAGAAGCAGTGGGGTGGGGAGCTGTGGGAACTTATAGGAGTCTGGAGGTCTTAGTTTAAGTTCAAGGTCAGAGGGGAAAACTGAAGAGGATCAGAGGCCAGAGGCACCATTCCTCCCTACCCCAAGATTAGAGGTGATTATAAAAACTAAATTATTACAAAAACAAATAAATACACTGGCAAAGGAGGAAGAATCCAGCCATAGAGAGCTACTACAGGAATAGAGAAGCAGGGGTTTGTCTTCAGAGGAAGATATTGAAGCAAAGAAACCCTCTTCTGTCCCAAAAAGTAATGTCAAATGGTCACTTGCCCAGAAAGAATTCATTGGAGAACCTAAAAAAAAAAAAAACTTAAAAAATCAAAAGAGACTGAGGAAAAATTAAAAAGAAAAATAAGAATAAGAAAAACAAGAAGATTATGATAAGAAAGGCAATTAGAAAAGGAGATTTAGAATCTTTTTTTAAAAACAATCAGGGTTAAGTAACTTGCTCAAGGTTACACGGCCAGTTATTTCCGGGTGTGGTGCTGAGTATCTGAGCCCAGATTTGATCCCCAGGTCATCCCAACACTGGAGCCGGTGCTCTTACTCACTGAGCCACCTGGCTGCCCCTAAGCAATTGGGGTTAAGTAACTTGCTCAAGGTTACATGGCCAGGTGTTTCTGGGTGGGTGCTAAGTGTCTGAGCCTGGGATTTGATCCCCAGGTCATCCCGACACTGGAGCTGGTGCTCTTACTCGTTGTGCTACCTGGCTGCCCTGAGATTTAGAATCTTAAGAAAGAAAATGTCTCCTTGAAAATCAGAATTGGGCAAGAGGAAGCCAGAGAAGTTAAAGAGATAAAGAAATTAAAAAAATATATATATAAAGAATGAAAAAATGAAAGAGAATGTCAAACATCTTATACGAAAAACAACAGATCTAGAGAACAGATCAAGAAGAGAAAACATGAATAATTATTTCTGATAAAAAAGTTTCTGATCAAAAAAATCAGAAAGTTCTGATCAAAAAAAGAATCTTGATATAATAATACAAGGAATAACTAAAGAAAGTCGTCCTGAAGCATTAGAACAAGAAGGGAAAGTAGAAATAGAAAAAAAAATCCACAGATCCCCACCTGAAAGAGATCCAACAAGGAAAACTTACAGGAATATTATAGTTAAATTCTAAAACTCCCAGATTAAGGTCAAAATATTATGAACAACAAGACAAAAAACTTACATATGATGGTACCATAATTAGAATCGCATAAGACCTAGTGTTGGTGACACTAAAAGACTGCAGGTCTTGGAACACTATATACTGAAGAGTAAAAGAATTGGGCCTCCAGCTGAAAATATCATACCAAGCAAAGTTAAACATAATTCTGAATGGAAAAAAGGACATTTGATCAACTATCAGACTTTCAGGACTCTGTTTATAAAAAAAAAAACAAAAACCAAAAAACACGACAGCCCCGAACTCAATAGGAAATTTGACATACAAGAGTCAAGAGAAATATAAGGCAAGGGACCATGCTAAAAAGAAAATATGAAGGATAGGTCTGTGGATTTGGAGTAAGAAGATATTGGTTGAAGTACCTTCTTTGTGAACTTTAGACTATAGCTTCCACCTCTGGATTTCAGATTCAAACATGATTTCACCTGAAAAGCATGCTATTTAAACGTATGACAGATGAAACATTTGAAATGAGAGAATGTGCCCTGTGGGAATCTGGAAAAGAGAGGTTCAGGATTTGAAAAGTCACAATGCAAAGAAAAGGATCAATGACTAACCATCATCAGAAAAAAAGGACAAGGTGTCCAGAAATATCATAATAAGGATCAGAAACTTAAGTAGGAACAAAGTTTAGGTATATACATGGAGTTGGGTATCCAAAAGGAATCTTGACAAGGATCAGGGAGTCCTATTCAGAAATCATTAAAGTTTTGATCAGGCGTAATTATTAATTAGGAATTAGTAAAGTGTTAATCATCTACAAAGCTGAGTGTCAAATGAAACTAAAAGCTTGAGGAAGTCATTTCATCTCTGACAATTTCCTCACCAACAAAATGTGAACATTTATTAAATGCCAAATATATGTTTGGAATTGTGCTAGTTGCTGGGGACCCAAACCAAAAATGTAAAGTCCCATACTCTCAAGAAGCTTACCTTCTATGGGGATACCCCTCAGGTTCTTTGAAAAAAGGAACTAAAAATTTCTGTAGGAGTTTGTTCACCACCATAAATAAACCCAGAGGATTAAAGATACATTTTTATGAAAAAAAAAACACGCAAAAAAACAGAAGGAAAAAATCACTCCCCCAAATCCAAAGGCATTGAAAAGAAAAAAAAATTGAATAAAAAAACTCCTATGCTTAACTACCATCAAGAATAAGACTTTGTGCTTAATATGAAGGAGAGGCATTTCCTGTGCTCCTTCCTTCAGGAAGGATAATGTTTTATTCTTGGGTGTTTGAACTCATACAGGTAATGCTAGAAGTATGAAAGGTTTTGTTGAAAAATCAGTGTAGAACATTTAGCTGTATTTTATAGTTCTCTTCCAAGTCAATATGAATCTTTGAAAAATAACTCTTAGAGTCTTTATTGATGCATGGAATTCATGGAATTTTTTAGTTTCCTGGTCACAGACTTTTTCCTTAAACATGACCAAAGGAAAAATTTATTTTGTTTTAGCATTTGAAATATTTCCAACTATTTATTTTTTTTCAGACACGGTTTTCTTTTTTACCATTACAACATTTGTGAACAACATCCTCTCATGCAAGACAAATTTGACACACTATTAATTAACTTATCCTCTTGGCAGCAGTACATTTGGATGTGGCCACATTTTCAGTGACGTAAACCAATAGGAAAATATTTCCATTAACTTTTCTTTAAATTTTGTTCCACCATAAGGATTCTCAGCTGAGCCAGGGATGTTGCCTCAGTCTAGAAAAGGATTATAAACTGTCAGTGCTAAAAGAAATATTAGAGATTACCTTCTTTCCTTTCCATCTTAACTTGGGGGGGGTGGGAATGTTACTCTCTTTTATACATTTCCTCACATAAAAGAATTATATTTTAATATTTTGATAACATAGATGAAAGGAGAACCATCTATTTTTTTATTTACAAGATCACAAACATCCATTCTAAAGACAAATAAGCCTCCAGTGACATCTGTGTGCATTTCCTGTTGAAGTCATCAGAGTGCTAACTACTTACACAAGTGCCAGTTGGATGAGAAGTTGATTCTTTAAGTTGTCTGAATCAAGGACTTTCCATTTATTAGTCAAGGAAGGCTTGGAAATGTGTAAGACATATGTGTGAGACACAAAGAAGAATGTTTTAGTTATATCAGATAAGTTTTACTTATATTGTTTTTATGAACAATGAACAGAATTTCCAAAAATGGGCCTAGTTAGGAATCATACTGTCTAAATATTCTCTTCCAACCCTTGCTAGACAACTTACATCCACACTTATTTTGCATTCCCAGTGTTGAATTTTTGACAACATAGACATGATTTGCCCAGTTAATTCCTTTTTATAGACTGGAAATAAGAGTTCTCAGTCCTAAAGTAAGCTCTCTAGAGAGGAAATAGTTGTTGGACAGAATCATAGACTCTCAGAGGGTACCAGCATCTTTCCCATCTCCAAGGTTCACAATCCTGGAGTCATCCTTGACCTTTCCCTCTCCTCTCTCACATCCAATTAGTTGCTAAGTATTGCTGATGTTGGTTCCTCAATATATGTTGCATCCTTTCACTAATTTCCACTCACACTGCCATCATTCGAGTTCAAGATTTCACTAGCTTTTCATTGGAGTATTGCACCAACTTTCTACCTGATCTGTCTCAAGTCTCTCCCTTGACTTCTCTCCCTTGTTTAGTTTTAAGTATGCCTATCTCTTTGAAAAATTATCTTGATAATGGTGTTCATCCAATTTTTCATCCATTTTGTTATAAGATATAGCTATGGTATAGATGACACAATGAATAGAGTATTGAACTTGGAGTTAGGAAATCTTAAGTTCAAATCCTATCTCAGGCCCTTACAAACTGTGTGACTTCCTTTTAATTTTTTTCTGCCTTGGTTTCTTTGTCTGTAAAATCATAATTGCACCTACCTGACAGGTTTATATATGTAGAGAATATGAACTAATATGTGTAAAAAAGGCTTTGGAAACCTTAAAACATCATATCATAATGATAATCTATTAAATAAATTTATTATATTTATTTATTAATAATTTAGTAATTTATTAATATTGTCACTGTTATTATTAATTTGTTCAGTTGGAATCACAAGGACATTTTCAATGACATCTTCTTCAGCCTTTTTCTTCTTCATATTTTGGTAGGTGCTTAATAAGTAATTGTTGATTGATCAATAGTAGCTCCTAGATTTCATCTTTCATTTTATCTAGGCTAAACTTACAGAAGATTATTTTTGAAGGACCCCCCTTCATTGATTGTCAATACTTTGTTGTATGACTTGAGGGTTGAGGATACCATTGGCAAAAACCAATATGAAACCCTTGCCTATAACTGGCAAGTTGCTATTATTATTGTGAGATAGCATTGGTGCATAAAGGAAGTATTGAGGTCTTCAATATGTTTCATTCACAGTTGTGGTTTGCCTATTTTAGTGGTTAGTGCCATTTGCAATTATTCATTTCTAGATAGTAGAGCATAGGTATTTCTGAATTGTTCCATAAGATTTCCCTTTTTGTGGTAGTTGTACAAAAAGAAATTCCATTAATTCCATTTCTTTTTTCATCCTTTTTCATTTAATCATTCAGTAATTCATATCAAGTTGCAAAGTAATCACTTGGTTTTGATAAGGACCAGACTGCAAACTAATATGATACACTTAGATTCATAAAGGTAGTTTCATTGCTCTGACCAGGGTGCTAACCCAATCAGTGATATTTTTGGTGTCCAGAGCTTCATTGTTCCAGTGAAGCATTCATAAAGGCATAGAGTCTCTACTGTATGTGGAAGAAAGAATTGGGCTTTGAGACATTATTATCTCCTTTTATTACCTTGCTCTCATATTTTGGATGGATTTAGATAATGATAGTTTGGGGACAAGTTAATATCCTGACCTTATTCTTGAAGTTTTAACCATCTCCTCAGCTCTACCAACATCCTTGCCATCTGTGCCAGAGACCATTCCCTTAATGAACTTCCACCTTAGGACTATATTGCATTGATTTGGTGACTGCCTGTTCTGAATCTCTATTTCAGGAAAGCCTTAGCCACATTTCATCAGTCATTTCTTCTATAGTCTCTCCAAACCCCTTGCTTCCAAGAAGTTTGGAGTCTGGAGATGGAAGCATTCTATTTATTCTCCTTTTATTTTTCTTTTTTTTTCCCTTTCTTTCTTGTGGTTCCTCTAATTAGTTCTAGTTCTTCTTTGCATCATGACTAATGTGAAAATATGTTTAACATGAATGTATAAGTAGAACCTATATCGGATTGCACACCATCTTAAATTGGGGGAGGAGAGGGAGGGAGAGAAAATTTGAAACTCAAAATCTTATGAAAGTGAATGTTGAAAACTAAAAATAAATAAATTAATTCAAATTTTAAAAACTCATTCATATTTAATGTTCTATGAATTATAGAATATTAAAATTATCAGGACTCAAGTTTATCTATTGGCACTCTATATTATGAAAACTTTCACATAGTTTGAAGATGAATATTGGTATGATGGTGAGTATTTTGGTATCAAAATATTGTTACATTATTGTTGTTATTACCATTATATCATCTTTATTTTAGTATTCCAAAGATGATACGGAACAAATTAGTTCTAGTTAAGAGTTTCAGTTGTATTTTGTTAATACAATGCTGCTACAAAAATTTGTACTTGATGAATAATAGAAACTATGAATTTTAAGTACTTTACCATCAGGAACAAAACTATGCAATTTTTGAATACCACTACCCTAAATAATTTTACAAGTGGGCTATAGTAAAAAAAATAGAATACCTAATATGGAAATTATGATATGAAACTGGCTGAATTCATCAAATAAATCCATCAATGCTTGTAATTTGAGCATATACAATAGATGAATGATAAACTAGGACAAAACTGAATGGGGGAGAGACTAGAACTGTGTTGTTGGAGAGAGAAAGAGTTGTTGATGATTATAGATTTATCAAGGAATAATTAGCCAGTTTGAGATTAGAGCATGTTTTTTTTTTTTAACTTGACCCTTTTGGTTCAGATAAATTGGCATATAGAGGAAAGTTTCCTTTCCACATGGGCTTTTATCTTATGGGATATTTTATTAATGACACAAGGCAAGAGACTGAATTATAATTAAGAATGCTATATTGGAATATTAGGAACTTTCTTAACTCAGACAAAATAAAATGTATTTAATAATAAATTAAAATATGCTTTTAACTAATAGATTTACTGATATGAATGAGGATCTGGCTACATGTAATCTGAATTTTAAAACATTTCTATATACCCATCATAATTTCTAGAATTAAAAAAAATTATTATAATACAGTTAATATTTATTTTGGGAGAGATACAATAAGTTACAAAGGGAAATTGAAGGCAAGGTTTACTATTATACCATTGTTAATTTAACCTCCAGATTTATATCAGTAAAATTTCTGAACCAAGATAGAGTGAGCAGTATATAGCATCAGGATTACCCTGGAAGCAAGCAAAGTGAATATAAGTCCTTTTTATCTTGAACATTTAGTGACTCAGAGGCTCTTTCAGGGTGTATGGTCAGAAAATATTAGAAAAATATTTGAGGAAGTCCAAGATGGTCCTCCACATCATGAACATATTTACCAGAGACTCAACCATAGGACAGAGCAGTGAAACAGAGAGCTCCATTCTCTGGGAGGACTAAACAGAGCCCCAAAATAACTGTGATATGAAGTAAGGTAGCAAGATGAAGTCTTAAGCATAGAGGAACAAAATGGGGACAAAGTACTAACTAGTTCCTAGAATTAGGAGCTAGGGTTCAAGGGAATGTGAGTGAAAGGTCAGATTAGGACCACACTAAAAATCACATACAGTTAAGCCACATAAGCTATGATAAATCATAGAAGAGGATGATTCCTTACAACCCTCTATATTTTTCCAAGGGTTTAAAGGGTCTAACTACAGCTATAGTGATATTTATATCACTATACAGAGCCAGGATAAGCATTTATCTTATATATATAAGAATCACAGACATGGACAAAATAGTGGCAGAGACAATACATGGTATGGAAGTTCAGGAAAAAAAATGGTGATTACCAAGGCCTATAGTGGATTGTGAAGTCTTTTTGGAGAAGGTAGGAACTGAGCTAATCCTTGAAGGAAAAGTAGAATTTAGGTCAGAAGAATTTAAGAAGATATTCAAGATTGAAGGGACAGTGTGACAAAAAGAAGGTATGCACATGGTAAATTTAGTAGTAAAAGAAGTTCAGTTTGGTTAGAGCAAGTGATGTGTGTAAGGATGGTGAGCCCTACATGGCCAGAGCAAAGGCTTCCCAGTGAGAAATACAGCTGTATAGATTTTGTAGGGTCAGTCAGATGATGAGGAGCCTTGAAACTCAAGGAAAGAAATTTAGACTCAATGAGGTAAGTGTAATTGGTCACCAAACCCTTCTAGGTTTTGGAGTGGATTATATGTATTGAATGAAGAATTGAAGGTGTTTTCTGATGTCTAAAAATATGAGGGCTAGCTTAATCCTTTCCCACATTTGCCACACATGCAGGGTTTTTCTCCTGAATGGATGCTTATGAATACTCAGGATTGTCCACTAAATGAAGTGTTTGGCATGCTAACTACACTGACAAAGTTTCCACCTTGTGTGAATTCTATGATGACTAGGAAGATGAGCTTTCTGTCAAATACTTTGATGACATTTCTAGGATTTCTCACTTAGGTGGATTTTTACAATGCATACAAAAACTTGCTTAACCTTTAAATTACTTATCACATTTATCATTTTATAAGGCTTTGGTTTAGAATTAAAGATGCAGGAGAGACAAGAGTCAAAGGTGGCTGCAGAATTTTGTGTCAGGATAATTAGGATAATGTTACTGCCATTAGGTAAGGGAGAGAAGTAGGGACAAGGTGTTAGTTTGGAATGGAAAACAAGAGGCAGTATAGTATAGCACACATATCACTGACTGAGGAAACAGGAAATATTGATTTATTCCCTGCTCTTCCATTAACATACTCTGGACAGCTTCCTTCATTCCTGTAGGACTCAGTTTTATCTGTAAAGTCAAGGAGGTGAACTTGATGGTGCTTTGTAGCTCAAACTTTGCATAATTCTGGTTTTAGACATGTTGGTTTGAAGTGGGAATGGATACTTTTTCTTAAATATTTTCTTTTCTCTGTTATAGGATAAGTCATAATTTACAAATGCTGAGTCCATATCTGAATGTGGACACAACTGACCACATAATGCTATACACATATGAGTAATGTTGAATATTTTGAAAACCAAAATATGATGATTACCTTTGACTTAAGATATGCCAAAGCCATTGACCTTTTATCTTTGTATTACTGCTAAACTTATAAAAGGCTATGATGGGTCAAATGAGTTTAAAGACTTGACAAGTACCTTTGACCATTTAATGGTAATGGGATTTGAAAATCTTCCATGCCCCTTGTATTGGCAAGCAAACAGGTACTTAGCATCTTGTTTCATTTCATGATTGTATGAAATATTAAGATCCAGAACTTGTGAATCCCACAGTGGGATGAACTTGCTGATGTAACAGGAAGGGGCAGAACAGGGAGAATTTAATACCATTTATAAGGAAAAGCCCAAGCTAGAGAGCTAGAACTTCTGAGAACTGAATTGAGAATTTCTGAGAGCCAGACAGAGCTGCTGAGAACTGAGAACTCCTAGGAGCGAACAGCATGGAGACTGAGGAGCTACCATGAGTGAGAGGGGAGGATCCTTGCTTGAGGGAGTCTGTTTTGTTTTGAAGGCTTGGAAATGTGGGTGTTTGCTGCATTGGTTATTTGTACCAACTTCATGGTTACTGTAATTAAATTGACTTTCTGGTTTTGGGACTCAGTTTTCTGGTATTTGAATAAAAGCTTTGGTTCTGTCGTCCATGTGGAGAGCCTGTTACATTTTATGATTCACAACTACACTCGCATATTCATAACCACCATGGGGGTTGTGAATATCACATTTGTATTACAGACCACTAGGTCATCAAATATTGAAGACATTAATGAAATCCAGAGCATCCTGCACAGAATTGCTACCCTATTTGATTTTATTAATAAGGAAATTTCAGAATAGAGATTTCTTACTGTTGATACTTTGTGAAATAACATTTTATAAATTCATTTGATTCACATATGGTATAGACAAAACCCTTTGAAAATTCGTTCCCCAAAGACAAACTTTATATAAATAAAGGTTGATTAGGAAAACTTTAGATAAATGAGTTTTCACCGTCATCTCCATACCTCTACTATTCTTCAGATGATGATGTTATGGGGTATGGACCTTTGTCCATACAGATATGCTTCCATTGAGTTGACCAAACACATGTGACCTAACTCTTTGCTGATATGACCTGGGGAACTCTTGATTTACCCCTAGTAACTGGTGATTGATGAATGATCATGTCAGAGTGGGGAGTATGAGAATGCAGAAGACTAATTCTTATTGAAACAATCTCTCTACTCTGTACCCTGTATGGAGAACAATTTATACAATGACAATAACATTCAAAAGAAAAATGACATTGAAAGCTTTAGAACTTTGGTCAATCAGTAATCTGACTGAATCAGTAAATTGTGAATCCAGAAGACTGAAGATAAAAGCTAATGAGGTAATTGTATAGCACTTACTGTGTGCCAAACATTGTGCTAAGTGTTTTGTAATTATTATCTCATTTAATCCTCAAGACAACCCTGGGAAATAAAATGAGGAAACTGAAGCAAACTGAGGTTAAGTGATTTGCCCTGGGTCACAAAGCTAGTGACTGTCTGAGCCTGGATTTGAACTCAGGTCTTCTTACAGACCCAGGGATTTATCTACTCTGCCACATAGTTAAAACATAACCTTCAACTTCTGCTGGAGTGGTGATGAGCTTAAAAAACTGAGATTCATTTTCAGACACGGCCAATGTGGGAAGTTGTTTTACTGAAATATATCTGTCTATGATGAGGGTTTTTTCTTTCTTTTTGTTCAATGAGTGAAGGGTAATGAGAAAGATCATAATTGCATTCCAATAAATATTTTTTTGCTTTTTGTTTTGTTTTTTAAAGATCAAGGCTATGCTCTCTTTTAGACCCTTGGAATTATTTTCCAGTATTTTTTGTCCTTTTGATTTTCAATGAAAAGGTTAGATTAGCTTTCCTTCCTTCCTTCCTTGCTTCCTTGCTTCCTTCCTTCCTTCCTTCCTTCTTTCTATCATTATTAACACTTACATCTTGCTGCAGAAGCAAATTAAATATGCACTTGTGTAGGCAGACTAAAACCAGGTCATAAGTCCCTTGCCTGCATTATCTTACTTTTTATTGGAATAAATTAATGAAAAATAATTTACTTAGTGTTTAGTACTTACCAGACCCTGGGAATATAGACACAAAATCAAGTATAGTACATTCAAATGAATATATAGGAACAAAGAGATGTGGTGTCAAGAGAAGGAAACTTTGATCCAGAAAGCTACAGGGAGGCAGAGTGGGGCCATAGACTAGTAGATCGACTCTTTTTCTGAGCACATAATAGTGGCTAGCAGTACTAAGAAAGGGACACTTCTAGTCTTAGTAGTTATTTAGTGAGTTGAAAGTTCTTGCATGCAGAAACTGATGTCTAGGGCGGCCAGGTAGCACAGTGAGTAAGAGCACCAGCTCCAGTGTTGAGAAGACCTGGAGATCGAATCCCGGGCTCAGACACTTAGCACCCACCTAGAAACACCTGGCTGTGTAACCTTGAGCAAGTTACTTAACCCCAATTGCTTAAAAAAAATAAATTGATGTCTATTAACCAGAGGGAGATTTCCACAGAAGCATGTTTTGTAGAGGAGAATAACATCAGGATCAGGATCTGAAGTACTAAAAAAAGTCATGCTCTAAGTATTTAGGAGATCTGTACTTTGCCAATTCTCCATGATAATTACTTTGAATTTTTCAGGCATAACAAATCCTAAGTAAATATGGAATATCTGTTCTGCCATCTCACAGGTCTTTATTTTCTGTGGCAGAGCATGTCTGTAATGGGAAATTTGACTCTCTTGTGTTTCCTGTATATATTCACACATGTCTTTATATCCTTTGTGTCTTATGTATTTTCTTTGGAGCACAATAAATGATGTCTCATGCCTGGTACCCATATGGTATAGTGAATATTTTTATGGGAGGGACTCCTGTCACTTGTTTTAGGGAAAATTCTAGGTATGTGAGTCATAATTAAGATGAAAGTAGTAGGGGACAGTGAAAGAACACTAGATCTGACCTCTGAAGGCATTAGTTCACATCCCACTTCTCGTCTTAAATAGCTATGCAATCTTGGGAAATGTATGTACCTTTCCTGAGCTGGAAATTCCTCCCTGAACTCTGGGAGTCTTTCTAGCCCCATGTCTATTATTTTATAAGTATTTAGAGTTATTTGGAACTTTTTCTAGAATAGAGTTACTACTAGAGGGAGAAACTTGAACCTCTTAGAGTCAGATCCATTCTTCTACTAGATCATCCAATGCTGGGGTAAGTTAGAAGTAAATGACTTTAAAAAAAAGTTCTTTAGAATAGGTCTACCTGCATTGTAATATTCATTCTTTCATGAACTGTTAATCAATTAGAATTGATGGCCACTCTCAGGAGTACCTCCCTTCCAAGGTCATATAAACCATGAGCCCACTGCCATGATTGTCTTTAGAATTTGAGAGTGCTATTGACTTTTTATTAACATGCTAACGATTAATAAAATGACTAATTACCGTAAATTATTCTGTCTCTTAAAGTTTTTTAAATGACGCAGTTATGAAGAGTTGGATACAACTAAAAACAACTGAACTGAATACCTGAACATTTTTGTAGATTGTTGATAAGGTCCCCATGGTGAAGGAGACTGGAGCTGTTAGGGGATTACTGCAAATATGGGTATTGGGAGGGGGTAATATTGTTGTTTATGGTGAAAATAGAGAAGAAAGTTTGGAGCAGTGATTGTAGGGAATGTGATGCTTTGTGATCTGTGATCGTGCCGACAAGAATCCTTTCTGTATTGCCCTTTGGGTGATGTTCAAATTTAATTCTTTTGATTTCATAGTATCATTTATTATAAAATATGAACCAAATTGTTACAGTATGATTACTATCATTATTTCATACTTAAAACATCCATGATTGCATATACAATAAGTTCTCCTTGATTATGAAGGTATATGTTTAAGTGATTGAAAGATATGTTTATGAAGTAATCAACAATATTCAGAAGGTTGGATACTAGATAATGCCAACTGCGAGGGAAGAAAAGTTAGAGAATTTCCCAAATTGTGCTTTTGTTTGGACTTTAAGTAACATAGTTAATAGTTTATTGCTTAAATTAAATGACTAAGGCTTTTACTTTGATTGAAATAATTAGTACATATAATTTTTGCTTAGGCAGATTATCTGTTCTAAAATACAAGATCTGTGAAATCTCTAAGCACTTTCATTTGTGAAAAGTTATTATAAAGGCAAAAAAAACCCTCTTAATCAAAAAGGCTATTAACTTGGGAATGTAAGTTTAAAGACAATCTTTTTTTCTTGAATTTGCAGATAATTCCTTTCTAATTATGAACATTGGTTACATCACTAGCTATTACTTATAATAGGATTTAATTGGATTTCCCTTTCATAATTTATAGATTTATTTCAATACTTTCATGAGTCTCTGATTAAGTGGGTGCTTCCTTTAATAATACATATCACAATAAAAGAAATGGCATCCTGTGTTTTTCTTGTTCCCAGAAAGCCTTCATAGACCATTTGCTGAATATGCTAAGTATCTTTCTCTAATTCTCTTTATAGGGTATTGTAAGGGTTATGGCATTTAAAAATCTTCCATGCCCCACTGGACTTGCTGACGTAGCAGGAAGGGGCGGAGCAAGAGGAGGCAGAAGCCAAACTAGAGTTCCTGCGGTGGCTAGCAGTGGTGGCGACAGGGCAGCAGCAGCAGCAGAGGCAGCGGCAGTGGCAGCGCGAAGCCCTTTTTGAGTCAGCCAGAATTTCTGTGAAGGACTCCTGCTGAGGACTGCCAGGGGCCAGAGCTGCTAGGAGCACACTTCATGGACACTGACTAGTTGCTGTGAGTGGGGAGAGGAGGACCTTTGCCTGAGGTAGCCTGTTCTGTTTTAAAGGCTTGAGAATGTGGGTGCTTTCTACTTTATCTACCTGTGCCAATGTCATAACTACTCTGATGGCTTTCACTTTCTGGTTTTGGGACTCAGTCTTTTGGTATTTTAATAAATTTTCTATCTCATTCCCCCATATGGCAAGCATGATGTATTTTGTGATGGATAATTATATCAGCATATCTGTAATTTCCATAGGCATTGTGAATATGGCATTGCTGATACAGGTATAGATTCCATTCGAATCTATATTCCATGGAACAACATTCCATCCTGCACACATGGCCTGTCCATTGCTTTTTCTTTGATGTCCCCACAAGTTTCAGCCACACTCCTTTCTGGTTCTCTGATACCATCATATATACATTCCTTTTCTGTAATTCTTGGTTTCTAGTGTGTGGCACTATACTCCTGCTTGCCATGTTTTCCATATTATCCCTCAATTTTAATTCTTCAGAGCCTATGGCATTTCCAGAGTTATTCAATCATTTCTTCCTCCTATTTAATTATGAACTTAACTGTTTGCAAAATCTGTCCAAGATGAATGTGTGGAGGGGCTAACTCTATGGACTGTACATGTAATATTTATCAATCTGGACTATAGCCATTTATCATCCACTTGGTTATTGCCATGAGAAAAGTTGGGCAGAATTATTTTGAATGATTATGTTCATGGATTAGAAGGATTGGTAATAATCTAGGACTATAATTCCTCATAGTACTGTCTGTAACAGGAGCATATGTAGAATTTTACCATCTATGAAGGATACTTCTTGCATTGCTACTTTTCCTTGGATGGCCTATATGACAGTGGCAAACATACTCTCCTGTTTTATACATTGCTTGATATTAATTAGTAGAAATACATTGACCAAATTTATTATTGGAGTTACTCTAATTGCAATTAGATAGCTTTCATCTAACCAGAATCCAATTAAAAATCATTTGATTAGTTTTGCACCTACCCTTCTTTTTGGACATTTCTAACATCAAATTTTGAAACTGAATGTTGAATCCAGAAATAGTATGCAACCTGCTCATGAAATCATGGAACACCAGTTTCAGGCATTACAGTATAACATTTCTACTCTTTTGATCAGTCTTGAAACTAAGGCAATAGTGAGAAGTACAGCTATAAAATGAAATCTCCTTTAAAAAATTAATACCCTAGAAATTCTTGATTCAGTTCCACCAAGTTTGTCAATATGTATTTCCTTGGGGGGAAAAATGTGGATGACATGTGTAAGTCCAGCTTTTAATCAAAAAGATGTAATTTGTGGGAAATTATTTACATAATTTCCAGTAATATTTCAAATTCCTGTGGTCAGAATGCTTATTGTTAACAGTTTTTATTAACAATTCTACTCTTACATTTGCAAAAGCTGTTTTTATAATCTGGGTACTAGATGAGATATTTTCCAGTCTTTGATTACTCTTTGTGCTTTAAGGTTGCAATTATTTTCATTTTACTCCTGACTGCCATTTCTTTTATAAACACTGTTGTCTGCATTTCATTTGTTTTCAGGATTGAGTGAACTTTATTTATATTAAAATGCAATCCTAGTTGTCAGTCAATTGAGTAAGAAAATTCAGTTATTCAGATATGGGTCAAAGGTGGCATGCACAATGATTTTAGTGTTCCAAAGCAAAATTGCAATCTCTGTTTTGTGGTCTCATCCTCCTTTACATATCCCCTCTTTCCTTCCTTATTACACCAATGCCCAGCACCCATGGTCTGTCCTTTATTGATCTTAAAGTCCTCCGATATGGCACTTCTCATACTTGGGAAATGAGGGTGTTGTAAATGTGTCATGCTGTGGAACATGCGTGAGGATGGGATTGTTCCTTTTCCTATTCTGGAGAGCCACATGTGTTTTGGCCTCTGGGTAATAATCGTGGATGACCAATGGCTTCTGGTTGTTGCCTGGGTTCTCATGTTTGGTGGATGCATATGTGTATACATATCACTTGCTTTTCCATTGGAAGGAGGGTCTATCACTAATTGGTCCCTTGGTCCTTGTGATAGTAGTACTGTGTCAAAGAGAAGTGATAACTGAATCAAGAAGGGTCCCTGATGCACACATCCTTAAAAAAATTCCAGAGCACATGTGACCCACCAGTGTACCTTCCCAAATAGTTTTCTTGCTACTTCTAATCCATCTTCAAGATAACTTCTGAATCTTTCTAAAGCACAGACCTGATCATATCAATTTCATTACTCAAGGTCTTCATTGGCTCCAAGATAACATACAACCACTTGTCCTGACATTTAAAGTCTTCTAAAATCTGGCTACAATCTAACTTTCTGCCCACTACTTTATTTTGCAGTAACTCAATATTGGATTTACTACTCCCTTCATTTGCATGACATTCCTTATACTTAAGTGTACTTCCTCCTCATTTATGTTTATAGGTAGACAAACATTTATTATATGCCAGGCAGTATTCTAAATCTTTGGGATACAAAAATAGGTAAAATATAGTCCCTGCCCTCAAGGACCTCACAATTCAATGGGAGAGGCAACATGCAAACAAATGTATAAAAACAAGCGATATATAGCAAAAGTAGGTAATAAAAGAAAGGACTTGAATCAAGAGGGGTAGGGAGATGCCTCTTGTAGAAGATGAGGTTTCAGTTGATACTTAAGGGAATCTAATTAAGCCAGTAGGTGGAGATGAGGAGGTGGAGGATTCCAAGCATGTGGGACAGAGAAAATTCCTGGAGTGTATTATTTGAGGAACATCAAGGCGACCAGAATGATTGTTCTGAAGAAGTTTTGTCCAGAATTAAGGGGGTAATGAGACTAGAAAAACAGAGGGAAGCCAGTTTATGAAAGGCATTGAACATCAAACAGAATTTTATATTAGATCCTGGAAATGACAGGGAATTACTGGAGTTTATTGTATAGGGCATAGAGAGTGCTATACACAGACCTGTGTTTTAAATATAAAAAATGTGCATTAAAATAACTATAATGACTTACTGGAGGATATTTTGTAGTGGAGAATGAGTTGAGGCAGGCAGACTAACTGATAGGCTGTTGTAATAGTTCAAGTGAAGTAGTATGGTGAAAGAAGGCAAAAAGGTCTGGGACAGAACCCTGCTTGACATCTATAGTTAGAGGATGTGATCTGGATGAAGTTCCAGCAAAGGAGACAGAGGATTAGTTTGATAGGTAGGTAGAGAACCAAGGTATAATAGTGTTTTGAAAATATAGAGAAGAGAGTTTCAGGGAGAAGAGGGAGATCAACAGAGTCAAAGTATAAGGAAAACTTGAAGAGAATGAAAAATAAGAAAAGGCCATTGTATCTGGCAACAAAGAAATCACTGATAACATTGGAGACAATAGCTGTAAAGAAATGATGATTTTGGAAGCCAGATTGTAAGGAGTTAAGAAGAGAGTGAGAAGAGGGGTTGGAATCAAGATGGTGGAGTAGAAACAGCTTCCACAGAGCTCCCGCTTCCACCTCCTCCAATTCATGTAAAAGGTGACTCTGAACAAACTTTGGAGCTACAGAACCCACAAAATGACACAGAGAAGCTGGCAGGCAGCAATCTAGCACAGTGTATTGGGAGCTGAGCCCAGCCCCACCTGAGCTGGAGGTTTTAGCCTCAGGGTGGCCTGACCAGCCCCTGGCTGGAGGGACTTCTGATCACCAGCAGCTGTGGCATTTTGAAGAATTATCAACCCATAGATGCTAAGGACAAAGTGAGAGGTCAGTGCAGTGTGGACTTTGTGAACCAGGAGTTTGGGAGTGTGGTCTGGCCTTTACCCCCTGAAGGGAGAAGCAGCTAAGGCACTGTGGCCATGCAGCCACTGCCACATGGCTGCTTCAGAGCTCCTGGTATGCAGATTGTAGGGGGACCAATGGACCAGTATGAGGGGTAATAGCTCTTGTTTTAACCTGCTTGGATCTGGATTGTGTTCTAGGGTGGATGTCCTGGGGTACAGGACCAGTTTTCCAGAGCATGTGGAGGCTTCAGGGAGGGCACCAAACTAATAGGTCTAGCAGCTGTGAAAACCCTAGCAATTGGGAGAAAGCTCCCCTCTCTGGTAGCAGAGTTCTACTGTGGCAAAAACTCAAAAGTCAAGTAACTGAGTAGCAATGTGAGCAAGCAAAGGAAGCAAGGTAAGCACAGAGGACCAACTTTCGATAACTTTTGTGGGGACAAAAAGGATCATGACATGGAACAACAGGAAGACAGCAAAGTCAGAACTCCTGCACCAAAAGCTTCCAACAAAAGAATAAGCTGCTTACAGGTCACAGAGGAACTTAAGGATTTTGAAAACCAAATAAGAGAAATAGAGGAAAAATTGGGAAGATAAATGAGAATGATGCAAGACAATTATGAAATGAGAGTCAACAACCTGACTGAAGAAAATAACACCTTAAAAATCGACTAATTAAAATGGCAAAAGAGGCTCAAAAAGCCAATGGAGAGAATGCCTTAAAAAGCCAAATTTGCCAGATGGAAAAAAGAATATCAAAAGCTCACTGAAGAGAATCATTCCTTCAGAATTAGATTGGAGCAAATGGAAGCTATTTACTTTATGAAAAATCAAGATACTATTAAACAAATCCTGGCAAATGAAAAAATAGAAGGCAATATGAAATATCTCATTGAACAAACCAGTGACCTGGAAAATAGATCCAGGAGAGATAATTTAAAAGTTATTGGACTACCTGGAAGCCATGATCAAAAAAAGAACCTAGAAATTATCCTCCAAGAAATTCTCAAGGAAAATCGCCCTGATGTTTTAGAACCAGAGGGCAAAATAGAGGTTGAAAGAATCTACTGATCACCTCCTGAAAAAAAGATCCCAAAAAGAAAACTCCTAGGAATATTATAGCCAAGTTCCAGAACTCCAGATCTAGGAGAAAATATTACAAGCATCCAGGAAGAAACAATTTGAATACTGTGGAAACACAATCAGGAGAACACAGGATGTGGCAGATTTTACACTGACGGATCTAAGGACTTGGAATATAATATTCCCGAGGTCAAAGGAGCTGGGATTAAAACCAAGAATCACCTACCAAGCAAAATTGAGTATCATGTTTCAGGGGAAAATATGGTAATTTAATGCAATAGAGGACTTTCAAGCATTCATGATGAAAAAACCAGAGTTGAATAGAAAATTTGACATTCAGATACAAGAAGCAAGTGAAGCATGAGAAGGTAAAAAGGCAAAAGAAATCATAAGTAACTTATCAAAGTTGAACTATTTACATTCCTACATGGGAAAATGAAAATTGTAACATGAAACTTTTTTCAGTGTGAGAATAGTTGAAGGGAATAGAAAGGTGTGTGTATATATATATATATATGTATTCATATGTATATATGTATATGTATATATACATACATATATATACACACACATATATGTCTATATAGGAGGGTATAAGGGAGTATGAATACATATGTGAATATGTGTATATATGTGTACAGGTATACATAGACAGAGGTTATGGTACCAATTAGAATAGGAAGGGATGATACTTAAAAGGTGAAATTAAGAGATGAGAGAGGATATAATGAGAGGGGATCAGTAAAGTTAGAATGGGGTAAATTATCTCATACAGAAGAGGCAAGGGAAAACTATTACAATGGAGAGGAAGAATAAGAAGGCAAAAGGGAATGAGTCAACCTCATTCTCAATGAATTTGGCTTAGGGAGTGAATGATATACACACTAAATTGGGTATCTCACCCTACAGGAGAGTAGGGGGGAAAGGGATAAGTTGGGGGATGATGGAAGCGAGGGCAGTCTGGGTGGGGGGGGAAGTTGGAAACACCCACTTTTGCAAAGGGACAGGATCCAAGAAGAGAATAGAACAAGTGAGGGTGTTGAATGGGATGGAGGGAAATATAGTCAGTCTTTCATAAAACATCCACTATGGAATTTTTTTTTTTTGCATAGCTACACATGTACAACCTATAGTGAATTGCTTATCTTCCAGTAAGGGTGGATGACGAGGGACATAGGGAAAGAATCTGGAATTCAAGGTTTATAATCAGATGTTTAAAAATATATTATTATTATTTTACATGTAACTGGGAAATAAGATATATAGGCACTGGGGCATAGAGATCCACTGTGCACTACTGGAAAGTGGGAAGACAGATGGTAGAAGATATGGGAGAAAGCAGATTGGGGGAGTGGATATTCAGTGGGATCACTATTTTGGGGTGGTGGGTAGGGGAAAAATGGGGAGATAACTTGTAACTCAAAATCTTGTGGAAATGAATGATGTAAATTAAAAAAATAAAAAATAATAATGTACAAAAAAGAAGAGAGTGAGATGAGAGAAAATGGTAGCATTTATTGAAAATAACTTTTTCAAGGAGTTTGGTTACAAAGGGCAGAAGAAATATAGATATAGATTGTTAATGAGGATGGAAAGATCAAGTCAGGATTTTTTTGTTTGATATTAAAGAAGATATACCCATTCATATTGATAGTAGGGAAAGAGCCAATATAAGTGATAGGGTGAGGTTGATGGATAGAACAATCTATTGGAGGAGATGTGTGGGAATGGGAATTCTTGTATATGTAGAAGAATTGACCTTGGTAAAGAGTAAGGCCACCTCTTATTGTGATACATGGATCAATTATGAGATAGAGGTAAATGATATCTGTATGAGACAAGGAGGAGGAGACGATGGAGAAGGTGGAGCCATGGAAAGTATGAGAAGGTATGAAAAGACTTGGAAAAGCCACTGTAGAGAGTGGGATAATGGGGATAATGAATCAATAAGAGAAGTTTAGAGGAATTGTCTAGGTGCAGCAAGGGCTTGTTTGAGATTGTGTAACATAAATTTGTAGTGGATTCAACCAGAATTCTGGCATGGTTTTCTCAACTTATGCTTGGCAGCACATCTGTAGAACTGAAAGCAGTGGATGACAGGAGTCATTTCAGGCTGAAGCTCTTCAAGGTGTGCTTGATGATACAATAAGAATGTTAGGTACTAAAGAGAAGAGGACAGAGCAGAATTAAATTGATTCACCAAGTGGTCAAGTTGGGGAAAATAAGAGAATTACTAGTACAAGGGAGATAGTCTGTGTGAGGACTGAGGAGTCAAGGGATTGGAGGCTGAAGTGTGAAGAAGGAATAAGGTTCGGCAAGAGAAGGCAGGGGGAGAGAAAAGGAGAGAAGAGTGGAAAGTCAATCAGTTATCATTGGAAAAGAAAATTTCAGAATTCCTCAACATTAAAGTGCATTTGCGGGTGATGGCAAGACAAAGAGTATGTCCATCTTTGTCTGTTGTTGAAGTGTGACAGGGGAGTGGGTCAGGTGAAGTGAGTTGACTGGGGAACTGAGTTTTTAGGTTGTTTGAGGGAGAGTCATTACATATGTTGAAATCCCCAAAATGATGGAAGCATTTGGGGAGGAGAGCCAAATTGTGAGCCAGGGACCAAACCCATTGAAGAAAGAAGGGGAGCAATCTGGAGGTCTATAGATAATACCTACCAGGGTTTTGATAGATATGAATAGCATGGACCTTAAAGGAGGGAAGATTACTGAGTGATGGAGGTAGGAAGAGATTCGGCAATAGAACCAAGACTCATTCCAACTCCCCTGCCAGTGAGGAACTGGTCCAAGAAGCATCTCCAGGAGTTTAACATGGGTTGGAGATCCACTGTGGTACCAAATGGCCTATGTATTATATTACCATTTTGACAGACACGTCCTGACTTGATACTTTTAAGCTATTTTAAAGCCATTTTAGAGGCAAAATGAATAGTCTCTCATAGTAAGCATTGTTCTACAAGTGTGGTACCAAAATCTCTAGGATTTACCATGTTATAAAGGAGATGTAAAGCACACACATTGAAAGTGTATTCCTTTTCTTTCTTTCCAACCTCTTTCCTTTGCTTTTTATTCACAAGTACCTATCTCTTTTATAATAGTATTGCCTGACCCAAAAATTAAGATGTCTAGACCTATCATACCCTTATAAAGTTCCCTGTTTCTATCTTCATCTTCCAGAATCTCTGCTTTGGTTGTGCTCATTGTTATTACATCTGTAAATGTAAAATGAAAGTATCAAATGACAGCCCTTTAAAATTTTTAGTAAAATTTATTCTTTAGCTGTAGTAGTGGATTTGTGCTGGTCCATCAATTTGATTTTATGAGTTCTTTGGGCTTAGTATGCAAGCTAGCTGAGTTAAGCTGTAGTATCTGATTATATTACCCAATACATGTAGAAGGTATTGAATCTATGCCATTGATTTCATTTGCTTCATGTTTTGAATTAGATAATTGGGTTGTCTAGTCCTTAGGAATCTTAGTCCCTGAAGTAATATTGGGATTGACAAAGTAATAGCTGATAGGGACCTGGCAGTTTCTGTACTCTACTTTCCAGTTACAGAGGTCTGTCTCTGCTTATATATTCCTTAGACTCTTGCCAAACAGTCATTTAAAATCCAGTATTGAAAAGGGTTATTTGATAAAGAGGTATATTCAGCTACAATTAGAGAATAGGACATTTTAATGAATTAGGGAAGGGATAGATCAACATTTTTTTTTTCCTTAGAGCCAAAATTAAAAGAACTGAAGGAGGGGCAAATCCAGTCAAATAAGATGGGGTAGGGGAAAATAGGAGAGAGCATAATCAGGTTCAGTCATCCTGCCCTTCAGAGAATTCAGGCTTTGTCACCAAAAGATAAGGTAAGGGCACTACAATGATTATAGTCCAAGTATGGGAGCCTAGGATTGACTGCCTGAACTCAGCAAGGCAAAACATGGTGAAAGTTAAAATAAGGAGAAAGTGTACCTTCCTTGAAAGAAAGCCTGGCTACTCTTTTTGATTCCTGTACCCCTTTCCCAGCTAGTCTACTCCCCAGTTAGTCACTTTACCACATTGACCAGAGACCATGCCTGAAAGCCTAAGCCTTTTGACTCTGGAACTCCCTCCCTTGATTTGATTGGTTGGTTAGTTTCCCCAGTAGCTCCCTACATCTAAGCATGCTTTGATTAACGATATTCTAGCAAATGTGTAACAAGAGGCTCTCAGAAAAATATGCCATAGGACACACTTTTAAGTTTCAAGCATTGCTGATATTCCCCGCCCCCCCCCCATCAATTTCTTAAGTCCAGGAAGTTAATGAAGCCATAATTTGTGTAGCACTGTCACTTTTTTTTTTTGGCAGAAAATACTGACACTAAATATTTAATAATGGGTGATCTTGAGCCAATTTAAGTTGGCTCTAGCCCACCTCTGACTCTATCCATGCCTTTTCTTTCTTTTCTTTTTTTTCTCTTATTACTTATAAGCCATAGGGTCTTACTTTCTGACTTCATCTCCTAAGCACCTCAGCCTCCTCCCACACTGGGCCATTCACAGTTCACCATACCTTTGGACAGTTAAAATTGTTCCCAGCTGCTGAGTGCTATGATGTTATATATATACCTGCCCCAATGATCTGCACAATGTCCTGTCTTGGTGTGCTATCCCAGTCCCTCTATTCCTTATTTCTTTGGATTGGGACCAGAAGTTTGGAGCCTTGCAACAGTAGTACTATAGGGTTGTTCATCCCAGCACTGGTAGTTCAGAGCTTTGTAGCACTACTGCAATGGGGTTGTGGCCTCAAGTAAGCTTTTGCTCCTGAAGGGCTGTGGCCATACTGACTGGCTGTTGCAGCCAGGGTAAATTTCTGTATTTTAGAGCCAGTGTCTCTAAGAAGGAGAGAGAAGAGTCCAGGACCAGGGTTTTAGGGGTAGTTTTTGTTGAAAATCTATGTTGCATCCTTAGATCTGCTAATGAAGCCTGAATGTTGGTATTGTGGGAGGTGAGAGAGTGGTGCTGAGTGAGTTCAAAGTCTGTTAAGTCTCAGTTAATTTTTTCTAACCTTCTTTTGGATTCTGGGTGTTCTAGACCATGGAGACAGCTGAAGTTGCTTTATATTTGGCACATAGTTTCTGTTTTGGAAATGTCTGATTGGTCATAGGGATCAGAAAAATGTTTAGTCCTCCATGTTGTTCACATGACCCCTCTCTCTATGTTTCTCCTTGACAGCCACCTTGCAGTCATACACAAATTTTCTTCCACAATTTCACCCTACTCCCTTTCCAATTTTGGAACCATAATCAAATCAATAATCCCATTGCTATTAGAAAGAATGTGTCTGTCTACTTTCCTATGGCTCCACTCACCATCCTGACAACTTTCCAACATCTTTCCCTGGCCTTCCCTAGATTTGTCTTGTCCCTCTAATGGAATACAACTTCTTTGACATCAAGAACTGTTTTCATTTTTATGTTTGTGTCATTAGAATTTAGCCCAGGACTTGGCAATATAGTAAGTATTTAATAAATATTTTTCATTAATTTTCAAATTAATTTTACTAATTTGTAAATTAATTTGAAATTTATTAACTAATTAGTTCCTTAATGCATAAGAATTCTAGTTCTATCTTTTTCTCATAGCACAATCTGTTTCAATGTTCCCTGAAGTTCAAAGAGAAAAGCAAAAGTTAATTCTTTAGAAAAACTAAAACGAAAATGTCTCCTCTTTGGTATTAATCATTGTAAACTGCCTGACCACATGATTAATCACTTGTAAGTCAGTTTTGACTTGTAAGACAAACTGTTGTTGTCAGTATTTCTGGAAATTTCTGGGGATGCATTCTTGAATTGGTTTTCAATTCCCAATTCTGTTTCAGTTCAGATTTTACCACCTGACTGCTAAACACCCAAGCAGTTATTACAGAAACAATTTTTGTTCTTCTTAAATTAAGTAGCAAGTAATTAATGTAAAAATGCACAGAAAATATCCTTTAAAATGTCAGTAATGGATTATGAAAAAATTAAAATGTGTGGTAATTAATCTGGGCCTAGAGGGAGATCATATTTTTGCCAGCTTGTAAATATATTTTTCTAATTTTCTGTAGCTAATGTTTCTTTTCTTTTTAAAATTTATACCCAGTGAGCTACTATAATAAGCCACTTGGAGATATAAAAAAAATACTCAGCATTTATTTCTAGAGTTGACTTGCCTTTCATCACTTTCTATTGCTAATAACTCAAGTTAAGAAGATTCTATAGCTAAATTTATTTTGCTTTAACACTGTAATTTATAATAATAATAATAATAATAATAAATGGATTAGAGAGACAGTATGGCATAGTTAATAAAAGGCTGGATTTACTTTCATGAATATTATGGATCAAATCTCTCCTGACACATAGGGAAGAGAACAGAGAAGGGAATAAGCATTTATGTGGCACCTATGTGCCAAGCACTGCCTGTGTTTTCTTAAACAAATATTATCTTGTGCTGGCTTTGTGAACATGAGACAAATCATGGAATTTCTCAGTGCCCCAAGGAATTTTCTTTTTTTTTTAATTTTAGTTTTAGTGAGCCTACTGAGCACCCCTTTCCCCAATCTGTTCTCTCCTATATCCTCCCCCATACCCTCTCTAACTTTCTAGTAGGGAAAGATGGATTTCTATATTCCAGTGCCTGCTTATCTTATTTGCCAGTTGCATGCAAAAAACCCAATTTTTTTTAAACATTTGTTTTTAAAACTTTGATTTCCATATTCTTTCCCTTCTTCCCTCCTCATCTACCCGCCCTGGGGAGACAAGCAATTCAATATAGGTTGTAAATGTGTAGTTATGCAAAACATTTCCATAGTAGGTGTATTATGAAAGACTAAACACATTTCCCTCAATTCTATCCTGCCTCCCCCCCCCCGTTCTCTACCTTGACTCTGTCACTTTTCAAACATAAGTGCTTCTAAACACCATCTCCCCTAATATGCCCCCCCCATCATACCCCTTCTTATCTTCCCCCTCCACTTTCCTGCAGGGCAAGATACCCAAATGAGTGTGTGTTATTCCCTTGTTAAGCCAAATGCAATGGGAGTATGCTTGACTCATTTCCTTTCATCTTCCTGCTCTTCCCCTTCATTATAACAGTTTTCTCGCCTCTTTTATGAGATAATTTACCCTATTCTATCTCTCCTTTTTCTACTTCTCTCATTATATTCCTTTTTCACTTCTTCATTTTATTTTTTAAATATCATCTCTTCCTATTCAACTCATCCTGTGCCCTCTGTCTATGTATACATGTACACACATATACACACATTCATATATGCATGTATACATACACACACCCTCTTATACATACACATATGTATGTATACATATATATTACCTTCAACTGTCCTCATACTGAGAAATCTCATGAGTTACAATTATCATTTTTCCAGGTAGGAATGTAAATAGTTCAACTTTAATAAATTCTTTATGAATTTTTTCCTGTTTACCT
This sequence comes from Petaurus breviceps papuanus, assembly GCF_028583685.1. Classification (NCBI taxonomy): domain Eukaryota; kingdom Metazoa; phylum Chordata; class Mammalia; order Diprotodontia; family Petauridae; genus Petaurus; species Petaurus breviceps. The sequence goes on from NW_027187327.1 coordinate 10,979,234, forward strand.
TATTATGCTTCTCTTGCTTCTTGTATTTGAAAATCAGATTTTCTGGGGGGGGGTTCAGAGTCAAGATGGCAGAGTAGAAACTGGACCTTTGTGGGTCTCTGCCTTTCACCTTCTCCAATCCATGTAAAATGTGACTCTGAACAAACTTTAGAGCGAGAGAACCCAAAAAATGACACAGAGAAGTTAACCTCTCACTGAGGACAGACCAGCAGATGAGGAGGAAGTGGCCAGCACAGCCCTCTGGAAGCCAAGCCCAGCCCCATGAGAACCCAGAAGTTTTAGACCCAGGGCAGCCTGACCAGCCACTGGCTGGAGGGACTTCAGATCACCAGCAGCTGTGGTGGTTTCCAGAATTATCAACACATAGATGTTAAGGACACAGTGAGAGTTCAGTGCAGTGTGGACTTTGGGATCCAGTAGTTGGGAGTTTGGTGGACCTTTGCCCCTGGGACGAGAAGCTGCTGAGGCACTACAGCAGTGTAGCTACAGCCTCATGGTTGCTTCAGCTCCTGTCCTGGAGGTTGTAGGCAGACCAAGGGACCAGTCTGAGGGGTAATTGCTCTTGCTTAAACCTGCTTGGATCTGGATTGCAGTCTAGGGTGGAGGTCCTGGGGTGTGCAACCATCTTGCCAGAGCATGTGGAGGCTTCAGAGAGGGCACCAAACTAATACATTCAGCAGCTGATAAAAGCCCAGTGTTTGGGATAAAGCTCCCCTGCATGGTAGCAGAGTCCTACTGTGGCCAAATGTCCAAAAATCAAGTAACTTAGTGGCAACATGAGCAAATGAAGGAAGCAAAGTAAACGGAGCAACCCAACTTTATAATCCGATTTTGGGGACAAAAATGATCAAAGCATGGAACAGGAGGAAGACAGTGAAGGCAGAACTCCTGCACCAAAAGCTTACAAGAAAAATAGGAGCTGGTTACAGGCCATAGAGGATCTTAAGAAGGATTTTGAAAATTAAATAAGAGAAGTGGAGGAAAAATTGGGATGAGAAATGAAAATGATGCAAGAAAATTATGAAATGAGAGACAACAACCTGACTGAAGAAAATAACACCTTAAAAAATAGACTAACTCAAATGGCAAAAGAGGCTCAAAAAGGCAATAAGGATAAGAATGCCTTAAAAAGCCAAATTTGCCAGATGGAAAAAGAATCTCAAAAGCTCACTGAGGAGAATCATTGCTTCAGAATTAGACTGGAGCAAATGGAAGCAAATGAATGCTAATGACTTTATGAGAAATCAAGATGCTATTAAACAGATCCAAACAAATGAAAATATAGAAGGCAATGTGAAATATCTTATTGAAAAACCATTGACCTGGAAAATAGATCCAGGAGAGATAATTTAAAAATTATTGAACTACCTGAAAGCCATGATCAAAAAAAAGAAGCTAGAAATCATCCTCCAAGAAATTCTCAAGGAAAATTGCCCTGATAATTTAGAACCAGAGGGTTGAAGGATCCACTGATCACCTCCTGAAAAAAAGATCCCAAAAAGAAAACTACTAGGAACATTATAACCAGGTTCCAGAACTCACAGATCTAGGAGAAAATATTACAAGCAGCCAGGAAGAAACAATTTGAATATTGTGGAAACACAATCAGTAGAACACAGGATCTGGCAGCTTCTACACTGAGGGATTGAAGGGCCTGGAATATGGTATTCCCAAGATCAAAGGCGCTGGGATTAAAACCAAGAATCACCTACCCAGAAAAACTGATTTTTTTTAGGGGTCTGAGTTCCAAACAATAGGTTTAGCAATGAATTTTTGGAATAATACCCATTTGGAAATTGAGGACTGCCTGTAGCATTTTTAAATAAGCTTTTTTTTTGCCATGTTGTCTCCTTGTAAATCTGGAAGTACAAAAAAATTACAATCCAAATAAAATTAGAACTCTGCTCTTGGTTTGACCTACAAAGAAATTTATATGAGTTTCTAATTTATATATGGGCATATTTTTGTAGTTACAGAAAATCTAAGTAACCTAAAATGAAATCCTCATTATACCAAATTTGTAGCCACTCTATTAAAATTATATGTCACCCCTTATCATTTGTAACTAGTCACTTTGTCCCTTATTGCCTGAAGGCCTGTTATGTCACTTTTGTCCTCTTCTCCAAGGTTTTCTGGTACCCCTTTGAGAGTGTGTATGTTCTCTGCCAATGTTTCCAACCCCCAGTGATGATATTACTCCATGTTTTGGAGGTATCCCCTGCAGCCTAGTTCCATTCAGCCAGCAATAGCTTGATTAGCTTTTATGAAGGAATATTAATTTACTTCAACAAATATACAATTTAGTCCCTCAGAATGTGGGAGGCATAATTCCTCTACTCCCTTCCACCACTTCATTCTACGGGGAGGGAATTAGGTTTATAGACTAGTTCATTTCCTATATAATACAGTTATTGTTTTAAATCCCTCCTACCTTAGGCTCAAGTCCCAGGTCCCTTGGCTTTTCAGGGCTTGACTGTGAGATCTAGTTTGTTTTTCTCATTTGCTACACCAGAGAGATGCTACTCAGACCAATCTGTGGTGGCCACTGAACTGTGGTTTTATTTATACCATCCCTCTCTTAGAAGGAAAGGAATCAAAATTATCTGGAAGGACTAGGGTACAATCCTTTATTGACATTTATTTTGAAAGTTCACATGGGAATAAAACTAGATACCTTCTCTCACCTTCCCAGGGAATAGGCCATAGACACTACTCACTAACCTATATTCATGTTAGTTAGTGAAACAAATGGAAATGCCAAGAGAAGTATTTCTTTGTTTGTTAGGCCATAATGTGTTTCTTTTTAGGCCCTATCAATGAGCAAATGAAACTCAAAATAAGAATTTTGTTGGAGAGATACCAGAAGATTTGGGGCTAGTACAGGAAGAGAAACTTAACTAGGGGATGGGTGGAGAAAATACTTTTGCAGGAAAGGAACCAAACAGAGTATATAGGACTAAGGCCAGAGTTTTCAGGGAGATTTAGTCTTCAGATCTCCCATGAGATGAAAGAGGCAATTATAGGCTTCTTAAACCTTGAAGTCCAAAGAGGAGAAGATATCTGGAGGAAGGCATGTGTTTCTTATCCAGGAAAGCAAGAACAAGGGAATCTTGTAGCTCTGTGAGTTTGTTGGCAGATAGGAAGGAAGGAGAGAAGAAAGAAAGGAATGGTGAAAGGAAAACAGGAGAAAAAGAAAGAAAAAAGAAAGGAAGGAAGGAAAAAAAGGATTCAGGCAAGAAATCAATCCCTTTCATCATGACTCAAGGACATGGTGAAATTACAGGCACTACAAACCAACTGAAAGAATTCTAGAAGGATACTCTCCCTGTCCTCATCCCTATTATCTAATGGTTTCTAGGCCTCAAATAATCTCTTAATCAGTGGAGGTTCTGAAGAACCATTCCATCAGGATCTCCAGGTTTCTTGGAAACTTCTTAGAGGAGTGTGACAGAGTCTCTAGCAGCAGCACCAGAATCTATCTTTAGTTCTTTATTACACATTGCCATAGGAACAAGGGAGCACCCTAGCTTTATGCCTAGAAAATTAAAGTTTTATAGCATAGCCTTAGTCAGGTAAACTTAAGTTGAGGTCACAGGAAGTGGTAACTTTGTCAACACCTGTCCTTTATCTCTTGTCCTGGGTTTATTGTTCTCTGGTTGCTTATCTCCCATAAAGGGAAACTAGATTATCACACTACTTTAACTTTTTAAACTAATATTAACCCATTTAATATTGATTCATTAAACTGATAAATTGACTTCTTCATCTCACATTCCTGAGGAATGATTCTATTTTTGACTGAAGAGTTCTCCTCATGAGTGAGTATAGGATGAGGTGAAAAGGATGCCCAGAATATAAACATGAATCATATATGGGACAACTCATTTTGTTCCCACACACAGAAAATGAATTACTAGAGAATTTTTTAAAAAATCACAAAATAATTATATTAGGTTGAGAGGTCAGTATTTAGACCTCATTGAGATATATGTAACTGTGCTGTTCGTAATTGTTGTATTCTTTACTTCTACTGAATACAGCCTGATCAAGGTCAAATGAGATTTTTATCCTAGTGGGTTTTCTCTATATGGGTGACTTTCTCTTCATGGACTGTGGTACTGCCTCTTCCACTACTGCCATTGCCACTTTTAATTCTTCAGGAGCTGATATTTAGGTACCCAGGAAAAGGGAAAAACACCATTTGCCTTTCAAGATCTCATAAGATCCTATACCAAAGGAAAGAGGAAACAAACAGGAAGTACCCCTATCTCAGATATGAGGGATAACCAGTATAAAGGCACAGAGAGAAGAGATGGGGTGCTTTGAGTGAGGTACAGAGAGAGAGCCAATTGGGCCATCTTATGGAGTGAGGAGCATGGTAGAAGTAATGTACAATGAATGAGGCTGGAAAGAGATATGTTGGGACCAGGGCATTTGCCTCATTGAAGAAAGGTGTTATGGAGGAGCTGGTAATGACTTTCTTAAAGACACAACTTCCAGCTATTTCAATCAATAAATAAAGAACTCATTTTTTTATTACCTATTTATATCTTGGCCTTTTTACCTTAAACTTTTCTTATGAACTAAGAACACAATTTTGATAATATGAATGAGTTCAGTGTTTGAGTACACATAAGGAAACTATTGATTTGCTTTTTCTAAGCCAAGTATATGAAAGCAGGGAATAAAAAAATATTTTTGGGAATATGTAAAGGACTGATGTTCTCAATTAAGTTGTGGGATCCTTTCTGGTTTAAGATAAGTGAGCATATTTTCCTTGAAGAAGGAAGATATTTCTATAAATATACATTCTAGCTATTTTAAAGCTGGAAGAAAACTTGGAAATTTTCTAGACCAACCTCATTATTTTACAGATATGGAAACTGAAACCTAAAGAATTAAAGTAATATGCCCAAAGTTAAAAACGTAGTACAAATTAATAATAATGGACCCAAAAAGTACTTGGAAGTTTATGTTATCTTATTGAACCCTCACAACAACTCTGTGAGAGAAGTAATACATAGTTACTCTTGTTCCCATTTTACAGATGAGAAAACTGAGGCTTAGTGTGATTAATTGATTTATTCATGATTATATGGTTATAAGTGTCAAAGATGGGATTTGAATACTGGCCTTTTGCTTCTAATTCCAGTTTATTTCCCTTTAAAAAATTTCATGGCGGGGGAGGGGGGGGAACAGAGTCAAGATGCCAAAGTAGCAGCAAGAACTCCTAGTGGCTCCAGCTTCTACTTTCCCCAATCAATGTAAACAGGGGACTCTGAACAAACTTTGGAGCTGCAAAACCCACAAAATGACACGGAGAAGGTAAGCTTCCACTGAGGACAGCCCGTGGGCAGAAATCAGCCAGCTCAGAGCTCTGTGAGCCAAACCAAGGCCCGCCTGCTAGAAGTTTTAGCCCCAGGGTGGGCCTGACAAGCCACCGGCCTGAGGGACTCCAAATCAGCAGCAGCTGCAGCCTTTCCAGAATTATCAACACAGAGATGCAAAGGACAAAGTGAGAGCTCAGTGCAGTCTGGACTTTAGGACCCAGTAAGTGGGAATGCCTGGGCTTTTGCCCCTGGGGTGAGAAGCCACTTAGACATTGGCACAGCCAGCTGGCACCACGTGGCAGCTTCAGCTCCTGGCCTGCATAGTGTAGGGGGGACCAAGCAACCAGTATAAGGGGTAATTGTTCTTGGATTAACCTACTTGTATCTGCATTGCAGTCTAGGGTGGAGGTCCTGGGATGTGTGTCCAGCTTGCCAGAGCATGTGGATGCCTCAGAGAGGGCACCCATATAATACCTCCAGCAGCTGAGAAAATCCCAGCATTTGGGACCAAAGCTCCCCTGTCTGGTGGCAGAGTCCTACTGTGGCAAAAAGCCCAGGGGTCAAGTGACTGAGAGGCAACATGACCAGGCAAAGGAAACAAAGAAGACAGAAGATTCCAACATTAGACTCCTATTTTGGGGAAAAAAGGAGCAAAGCATGGAACAGGAGGAAGACAGTGACGTCAGAACGCCTGCACCAAAAACTTCAAAGGAAAATATGAACTGGTTACAGGCCATAGAGGACATTAAGTGGAAGATAAGAGAAGTGGAGGAAAAATTTGGGAAAGAAATGAGAGCAATGCAAGAAAATTATGAAAAGAGAAGCAACAGCCTGACTGAGGAAAATACTACCTTAAAAAATAGACTAACTCAAATGGCAAAAGAGGCTCAGAAAGGAAATGAGGATAAGAATGCCTTAAAAAGCCAAATTTCCCAGATGGAAAAAGAATCTCAAAAGCTCAATGAGGAGAATCATTCCTTCAGAATTAGATTGGAGCAAATGGAAGCTAATGACTTTATGACAAATCAAGATGCTGTTAAAAAGATCCAAACAAATGAAAGAATAGAAGGCAATGTGAAATATCTCATTGGGAAAGCCACTGACCTGAAAAATAGATCCAGGAGAGATAATTTAAAAATTATTGGACTACCTGAAAGCCATGATCAAAGTAAGAACCTAGAAATCATCCTCCAGGAAGTTCTCAAAGAAAACTGCCCTGATGTTTTAGAACCAGAGGGCAAAATAGACGTTGAAAGAACCCATCAATCACCTCCTGAAAAATATCCCAAAAAGAAAACTCCTAGGAATATTATAGCCAGGTTCTGGAATTCCCAGATTAAGGAGAGAATATTACTGGGATTAAAACCAAGAATCACCTACCCAGCAAAACTGAGTATCATGTTTCAGGGGAAAATATGATCATTCAGTGGAATAGAGGACTTTCAAGCTTTCTTGCTGAAAAAAAAAAACAGAGTTGAATAGAAAATTTCACATACAGATGCAAGAAGCAAGAGAAGCATGAGAAGGTAAACAGGGAAAAGAAATCATAAGGAACTTATCAAATTTGAACTATTAACATTCCTACATGGAAAAACAATCATTGTAACTGATGAAACTTTTCTCAGTATGAAAATAGTTGAAGGGAATAGAAATATATATATATATATATATATGTCTATAAATAAGGGTATATGGGCATATGAATACATATGTGAATGTTTGTATATATGTTTACAGGTATACATAGGTAGAGGGCACAGGACCAATTTAACAGGAAGGGATGATACTTAAAAGGTGAAATTAAGAGGTGAGAGAGGAATATAATGAGAGGAGATGGGGAGAGACAGAATGGGGTAAACTATCGCATAAAGAAGAGGCAATGGAAGGGGTGGCTAGGTGGCGCAGTGAGTAGAGTGCAGGCCCTAGAATCAGGAGGACCTGAGTTCAAATCTGGCCTCAGACACTTAGCACACACATACAAAAAAACTAGCCTTGTGACCTTGGGGAAGTTACTTAACCCCAATTGCCCTCCAAAAAAAGCAAAAAACAAAAACCAAAGAAGGGGCAAGGGAAAATGTTTACAATGATGCGGAAGAATAGGAAGGCAAAAGGAAATGGGTCATCCTTATTCTCATTGAATTTGGCTTGAGGAGGGAATGAAACACACACTAAATATTGTATCTCACCCTACAGGAGAGTAGAGGGGAAGGAGATCAGAGGGGGGATGATGGAAGGGAGGGCATGCTGGGGGAGAAGGAAGTTGGAATAAAACAAGTGGGAGGTGGAATAGGAAGGAGGCAAATATAGTCAGTCTTTTACAACATATTTACTATGATATTGTTTTGCATTATCTACACATGTACAACCTATACTGAACTGCTTATCTTCCCAGTAAGGGTGGGTGACAAGGGAGGAAGGGAATGAATCTTTAATTCAAAGTTTCAAAATCAAATGTGTGTATATATATATATATATATATATATATATATATATATATATATATAT
>NW_027187327.1:10987078-11042145 GCF_028583685.1 Petaurus breviceps papuanus
ATATATATATATATATATATATATATATATATATATATATATATATAAACACACACTCTATTATTAATACTATTTTACATGTAATTGGGAAATAAGATATACAGGCACTGGACCATAAAGATTCACCATGCCCTACTGGAAAAGTTGAAAGGGGTATGGGAGAATATATGGGAGAGAGCAGATTGGAGGAGGGGATATCCTATGGGACTACTATTTTGGTACGGTAGTAGGGGAAAAACGGGGAGAAAATTTGCAACTCAAAATCTGGTGGAAATGAAAGATGTAAATCAAAAATTAATAAAGTATTTGAAAAATGAAAAAAAAGAAACAGGTGCAGATATAAAAAAATTCTGCATCCAGAACAATAGCAGCCTATTTTTTTTAGTAATTAAGGTTGGTGTTTATTGCAAAAGAAGTGTAATAGAGAAACAGAAAATATGTCACTCACCTAGTGTCTAGTAATATTACTGGCCTGTTTGATTTTGGCTTTATTTTAATGTTCATGGGAGAGATTGCCAAGTTTCATCTATGAATGTGTAGCTCTTAGTTAAATCTGTTTTTCTTTAACATTCTATTTCCTTATAAAGGCAACTTTGGCCTCCAATATTCCCTCATGCAACTTTCTTTGTGAACAATAAAATAAAACAAAAATTAATCTATTTCACACTACAGTTCATGTGGGGTTCAAATACATTGTTGGCTCTTTTGAGCATCTTAGACTTCACAGAAGAGATAACTGTATCAACCAAATGAGAGAGCCACCCTTTTTAAAATAAGGAGAGCTTTGGGAAAAAAATGAAAAGTTTACAGAGATGACCTTAATGTCAATTCCCTTTCCTAAGCTGGTGGAATATTGTAATTAGTGTACATAATTTAGAAAGCTCAAGCAGCACATTATTTTTTACATGAAAAGAGATAGTGTCAAAAAGTTGGGGGGGAAGGATGAAAATGTCTTAAGTATTAGGAGAGAATGCATTTTTTTCCATTGCTCAGTTTTTCTCAATGGCATGTAATTTGGAAATTTGCTATCAGTTCATCTTGGAACACATTTGTTGTGTACCATTTACAATATAGGTGACCACAAATAAGTCACTGGACCTTGTTGGACCTCTGATTCCTAATATTTAATGTGATGATTTTGGATTATGTGTTCTCCAAGGTCTCTTTAAATTCTAAAAGAGGGAAATTGTTACATAGTGAGGAAAGTGCTGTTCTTAGCATCAGGAAGACCTGTGTTCAAAGGTCACATCTAATACCACGTGTCCTACTCAGTCATGGAGAGCAGTAACAGTGATCTACCTTGATGAAGGGACTCCCACAACCCTTATGTATTCTTATAATACATTCATTAAACCCCAAGTTTATGCAAAATATCTGGGAAGACAGAGTTGGCAAGAGTATAGTGACCATTAATGAATACCTCGGTGATGTAGAATTGAATGTACTGGCAGCACATGATATGAAAATGAAAAACCATGCAACTAGATGGGCATAAGATAAAGAATAATCCAAGAACTGAGACACTTTTGTTAACTTTTGCTTATTATTTGAAAGTAGATTAATTTTTGGTAATTGACCCATATTCCCTTAAAAAAACAAACAACAATAACTTCTCTATTTATTTCAAGAGCATCATCATTCTTCCAAGTTTGCAAACCTGCAATCTTTCATGATTTTTTGCTCTCTCTAACTCCCCAATATCCAATCAGTTGTCAAATTCTTTAATAATTCTACCTCTACAACATTCACTATCTTCTCTAAATTCATATCATTATCATTCTAGATCAGGTTCTCATCACCTCTTGTATAGACTAACACAATAAGTTCCTTACTGGTCTCCCTGCTTTAAGTATCTCTTTCTCTAAATACTATAAAATCTATAAATACTCCTAGTACATCACATGACTGACAAATCGATATTCCAAAAGCATATCTCAGCATGGCAGGAAGTTCAGAAAGATTCATTTATTTCTCATTTCTTCTAGTGCTGTTATTTAAAATCCTTTAGAATCACCCTCCAGCTTCTTTTCCCAGACTGATTGCATGTGATGACCCTTCATGAACTCTATATTTCTGCCAAACTGGCATACTTACCCATCCCTATATGTGACATTCTTTCTCCATCCCTGTGCTTCTGATTCTTGGTGGATGTCTGCAGAGAGTCAAATTACACTGGATTGCTAAACAGACTGCTTTCATAGGGAGATGAGGGACAGTCAGATATTTTTAGGAGCTAAGTGCCACTGTATATTTGTAGCATACTATTACAATTTTAGGACTCACTATATCTTTTTTTAGCTGTTCAATAACTTAAAAGTGCCTCATTTTGCCTGAACTAAGAGGGCCACTATATCAGGTTTGCTCCTAAAATCTCCTAATTAGCCTCCCTGCCTTCAGTCTCTCCCATATCTAATCCCTCTTCAACACAGTGACTATATGAATCTACATGAAACTGAGGCATGACCATGTTATTGCCCTACTCAAGAAGGAAGTTCAGTATTACCCTATTACATGGAGGTTTAAATTCAATCATATTGTTGTCAGGTTGAAAGAAATGACACTGAGTTTAGAACCAGTAGACCTATGTTGAAATTGCAGCTCTGTCACTTTATGCTTAATTTCAGGGCAGTCATTTTGCCTCCGTGAGACTCAGTTTCTTTATCTATTAAATGTAGGGGTTGGAATAAATTATATCTTTTTGTTTAACATTTAAAACCCCCACAATCTCCATTGCAAATACTGTAGTCTTCAGCTAAAACCTCCAGATTCCAAATGTCTGGAACCATTTGTCTGATTCCAGAAAGCATTTTTAGTATTATTTCACATTATGCCTCCTCATTTATTCTGTGTTCCAATTGCACCAGCCTCATTGTAAAGCCAAGCATGAGCAGCTCTCCAGAAGACTGCTGTCATGAATAGCTTTAAGGTTCTGACCACATAGTATAGTAAACTCTCTGTTTATTCAGCAGTAAACTTAAGCAAGACATTCACAGAAAGCAAAGTACAGAATTAACAATGATATAACTTATCACTAAAGTGGCCACATAGTTTTTATTTTCTTTTTAAAGCAATAGGGGTTAAGTAACTTGCTCAAGGTTACACGGCCAGTTATTTCTGGGTGTGGTGCCAAGTATCTGAGCCCAGATTTGATCCCCAGGTCATCCCGACATTGGAGCCGGTGCTCTTATTCGCTGAGCCACCTGGCCACCCCTGTGGCCACATAGTTTTAAATAAAAGATATCCTTCAGGATACAAAGTACAGACTGCTACCCCTAGGTCACATTGTCTTAATCTCTCAGTCAGAAAATCTTCTTTCTTCTTGATTGGAGATTAGCTTCCAATGATCCTTAACTCAATCATCTTTAAGGGGTACAAGGTACAAAGTACAAAGTTCTCTTACCCCTAGGTCACAGTAAATCATGATCTTGTCACTTATCACAAAGTACCCAAGGAGAGGTATTTTCATCTTGGCTTGAGGCTGGCTCCCAAATTCCAGAGTTCTTCTTCCATGATCCCAGCTTTTGTCTGAATTTACCCAACTGTTGCCTGGATTCACAGGCAGACAGTTCTCAGCTCCTCATCCAGCTCCCTGTCCAGTTCCTCGTCCAGTTCTTCATTCAGTTCCTATTCCATATTGAAGCTCACAGTGTCCAGTCCACCTCAAGCCCTTCACAGTTTTTGTTTCTGGGAAGACAAAGCTTAACAGAGCCAAAACAACATTCACGCACGTTGCCCACACCATTGTCAATTCACTTTCTGCCTGTGAAATCAACACAGACCCACACACAAGGTCTGAGAAATCAAAACAAAACATCAATATAGTCCCAGGATCTCTGAAACAGTCCTCCAGGACCTTTGTAAACAGACAACAAGAAAGTCGTCTTTCAGGGCTTCTGAACCAGCAGTAAGGTCCCAGGGCTTCTGTACAAAGTATCACAAACACAAATTAAAATAGACAGAAAGTCACAGAGTGCTGGCCCCCAAAAGTTTTCTCCTTCTCAGCTCTGTCCTGTCCCAACCTGTGCCCTTCCTATTATATGGTGGTTCTTCTTCTCCCACCCTTCCTGCAATATGTCATCAAGTCTCTCCCACTTTCAAATCACAAGGCAGGGTTCAAACAAAGTGCTAAATGCTTAACTAACTGAAACAAAATGCTAAATACCCTTTTTCTTGCCATTATACTCATCCATGACATTTCATCCCCCACTTCCATGTCTTTGCTTAGGCTGTGCCTCTATGCTTCGAATGCTCTCTTTTCACATCTCTCCTTGGGATTTGTAGCTCTTCAAAGCTCAGCTCAAGTGCCACCTCATACAGGTGGACTTTTCTCATCCCTCTAGTTGTTAGAACTCTCCTCTTGGCCCCAAATTATTTATATTTAAGGTCCAAACTTATAATTTCATGGGTGAAGGTAACTCCTTAGTGAGAAAAATCTTCTACTAATGCAAATAAGCACCTTCTCTTTAATTTATTGTTTTAGAGAATTATCTAATGCCCTGAGAAATGAAAGGGAATAACTTGTGGTCACATAGTCAGTAACTGTCAGAGGAGGGGTAATTAACCCTGGTGCTTCAGGTACAGAGGCTATCTATCTCTCTGTCTGCTCTATCATACTCTCTCTCTCTCTCCTTATATTTACATTGGATATGTTTTATATTTAATGATTTGGTATTTTTTTAATTCCTCCAATCAAAATTAAGCTCTTTAAGGGCAAGGATTATTTTATTATTGTAATTGCATTTCTTGTACCTAGCACAACACTTTACAGGTAGTAATCAGACAGCAAATATACACTGTGTTTCTGGTACTGTGCTAGGCATTGAAGTTAGAAGGAAAAAAAAGAAAACTACTCATCCCTGACCTCAAAGAGCTTACATTCAGTTAGTTGATGCTCAGTCATTTTAGTTTTGTATGACTTTTTGTGACCCAATTTGATGTTTTCTTGGCAAAAATACTGCTGTCATGTGACATTTCCTTCTCTAGTTCATTTTTTAAAGATGAGGAAATTGAGGTAAACAGGGTTAAGTGAGTTGGACAAGGTCTCACAGTGAGAGAAAATGTCTGAAGCCAGATCTGAACTTATGGAGCTGAGTTTTCTTTAATCTAGGTCCTGCTCTCTATTCACTGTACCTCCTACCTGCCTCATAAACATCATATGTACATGTAAATAAACAAAAAATAAAGGTGAAGTAAACCCAAGAAAATTTCTTAAGGGGGTGGGAAAGAGAGAAGCACATAAATGTTTTTTGAATGAATTATGGAACAATCTGATTTCAATGGTGTGGCTACTCCTTCCATTGATTCAAATTACAACCTATTCTCATCCTACATGGTTCTTAATCTTTTCTTTCCACAAGGTCTCCATACAAAATATTCTTAATGTCCCTGAAGCCTTTTAGTGGGATAAGATCTCCTTATATATAACTCCCAGTGTATAAGAATGAAAAGTCCTTTGGGCACACAGGACATTGATTATTTTTTACCATTTAGTTTTTAAATTATATGGTTACTAGATGTTCATATTGTAGAGAAAGGGTATGAACCAAAAAGAAATCTCTCAGTGTTCATTCATTATACCTTTACAATGATGTGATTGAAAGAGCTTTTGAACACTTTTAAATATTTGGATCATTTTAATTAGAAAATCCCTTGTTCTTCAATTTAGTTTCTTTTTCTCCCATCTGACTTCCATTCTAAGCACTCTTATACATCAGTTACAATGAATCACTATATTTTCATTCTCATGGTAGACATCCATTTGCACAAGAAACCATGGAGAGATGAGTTGTGTCATGTTTAAGGAAACTTACACAGATTTCTTTTTATATTTTGAAAAATAGTAGGTGTACCAAAAGCCTTAGTGAAGTTTTAAGCTGCTAAGGTTTAATTATATTAGACTATCAAAGTTTTTTGTTGTTGTTCAATCATTTTTCAGTCTTCTCTGACTTTTTATGGCCCCTTTTGGGTTTTTCTTGGCAGAGATACTAGAGTAGTTTGCCATATTATTCTCCAGCTCACTTTACAGATGAGGAAACTGAGGCAAGCAGGGTTAAGTTATTTGTCCATTATCACATAGTTACTAAGTTTTTGAGGCCAGATTTGAACTCAAGAAGATGTCTTCCTGATTCCAGGCCCAGTACTCTATCCACTGTGCCACCTAACTATCTTATCAAAGCTTAATTGAAGGTTAATGGCAGTAGAGGCAGCATATCATAGTCAGAGAGCTAGCCTAGGAGTCATGAAAACCTGTGCCCCTTGATAAGTCACAACTTCTAAGCATTCTAAGCTATTCTTTAAGACATGTAAAGTGAAGAGGTGTCAACTTGCATTAATAGAAGATTCCTCCCATGGGTGTTCTCTCTTCCAATGAAATCACAGATCTAACAAATCCTATACTCTTGCATAATAACGAATGAAATATACATTCTGATGAAAACAAAAACCCTTATGGTACTTATTTTTGAATATGTTAATATAAGATTAAGGTGCTTAGAAACATGGCTTTAGTTAGCCAATACTTATTATAACATTTCTATAATTTGAATAAAATTTTGCCAGATTTATGCATATGTCTTTGTTTTCTCTTTACTGTATTTTCCCCTGGGCTTTCCATGCATAGCACTGGGGATTAAATTTATAAATTAAAATACATTTTTAAAAGGGGTCAGCCTCCAAGCATTTCCACTTCTGTTTTAAGTTACACCAACATACATATCTAATAAGGACATTTTAACAAAGCTGATCCAAAAAAAAAGAGAAATTATGAAGCACAATATGTAAATGATCACATCTACAGAATCTCACAGTAAGGCAGAAAATTGCTAATATAGGTCTCCTCTGTTTAATGGTTCCATTTCTTAATACCATGGCTTAAAACCACTAAATTAATCAGAACAAAATAAGGGCTAGATAAGTAGGCTTTTTTTAGGATTAGACTGTGATGACTCAGCAGTTTCTTGATGAATTTTCAATTGGCCATTCTTCTGTTTCTATCTAGTACCTGATATGCTTATTTAAAGAAAAAAATACTGAACAATATTAGCAAAAACAGAAAAATTCTTGGGGTTAAATAAAACAAGATGTGAACAGAAGTGCTGACTTGGGGAGAAGATGATATTTACCTCCAAATTGCATCAGTCTTAAGGTCTATATCTTCTTTGAATTAAGATTTCCTTACTTTGGGGTGGCTGGATGGCACAGAGAATAGAGCACCAGTACTGGAATCAGGAGGACCTGGGTTCAAATCCGCCCTCAGACATTTAACACTTACTAGCCATGTGACCTTGGGCAAGTCACTTGACCCCAATTCTTCTGCCTTCCTCCTCCAAAAAAAAATGCAAAAAAAAAGGATTTTCTTCCTTTACAGGCATCTTTCAGAAGGAAAAATCAAAGCTATTTTGTCATTCAGTTGTTTTTCAGTCCTGCCCAACTCTCTGTGACCCATTTGGGGTTTTCTTGGCAAAGATACTGGAGTGGTTTGCCATTTCTTTCTCCAGCTCATTTTACAGAAGAAGAAACTGAGGGAAATGAAGTTAAATGACTTACCCAAGGTCACACAGCTAGTAAGGACAGATTTGAGCTCAGTAAGATGAGTCTTCCTGACTCCATGTCCTGCACTCTATCCACTCTGCCACCTAACTGCCCTAAAGCTCTCTATAGTCATATGAAAAAAACATGATTAAAATCATTATTGATTAGAAAAATAAAAAATAAAAATGAAAACAAATTTGAGGTACCATTTCACATCTATCACATTAGCTAACATCAGAGAAAAGAAAAATGAAAAATATTGAAGCAGATATGGAAAAATTGAGACACTAATGCACTGTTAGTGGACCTGTGAACTAGTCTAGCCATTCTAGAGAATCATTTGGAGCTATTGCCAAAAGTCTATAAAACTGTGCATAGTGGATTCAATAATAGAAATGTTAGGTCCTAAAAAGATCAAAGAAGAAAGACAAGGACCTATATGTAAATATATATATGTATATATATATATATTTATATTTATAGCAGCTCTATTTGTGGGGCAAAGGATTGGAAGTTGAAGGGTTGACCATCAGTTAGGGAATAACTGGAAAAAAGTTGTAGTATATGATAATAATATAAGAAAGGACAACCAGAATGGTTTCAGAAATACCTGGGAAGGCTTTTCTGAACTCATACAAAGTAAAGTTAGCAGAACCAGGAGAACATTAACAACAAAACTGTAAGAATGATCAACTGAAATACTTAGCTATTCCAATTAAGACAATAATCCAAGATAATTACAAAAGACTCATGATGAAAGAAATGCCATCCACCTTGAAAGAAAAAAATGAATTTTGAGTGCAAATTGAAACATGATCTCATTACTTTGTTTTCCTTGCTTTTGGGGGGCAACATGGATAATATAGGAATATGTTTTGCAGGATTTCACATGTGTAATCGATATCATACTGCTTGGCTTCTCAATAGGTGTGTAATGAGAATGTAAATTTAAGATCTTCCCTGCCCCTATGCCCTTGGATAGCCTTAAGTACACCTGGAGCCTGTGGTGGGAGGCTTGTTTTTCAGGAGATACTTTTTGAGCAGTGGGTCAAGAGGGTTGTTACATTCTCTGAGCCAGGAGGCTATAGAAATCATCTTGTAAAGCTTTGTTTTGGGGCTCACTTTGAGAAGTGTTGTGTGATTTGACCAGAAAAGACTCTGGGCAGCTGTTGAGAGCCTCCAGGCTTTGAAAAAACCCAGATGTTGATGCATAATCATAATTATCTCTGGTAACTGACTAGGTATGGATGTAATGGTTGGACAGTTGGAGGTCTGTCTGCTTGATCTGTTTGTTTCTCTGTCTTCTTGTAATTTTTGCTTGTAAGCTCTGTATACCCTGAAGTTCAGGGTGCTGACCTTTTCCGCTGAATGAGGTAAATGATATGTTTGATTGATTAAAGCAAGATTGTTAATGAACTTTGAGTTGCTTTCCTTTAGACAATCAGATCTGAGAACCTGTGCTAGCAGCCACCCTGGGTATGTTGGGGTGCTTGCTGCTACAAATGGTATCATGAACAGAATCTGTAGAGTAAAAGGACAGTATGGGGGCTGGGATAATTGTTTGTTTCCCAGTTGTGGTAGTTGTGACTCTGTGGAGCCATGGAACAGGAGAGAAGAATGGCCTACATATTGACTTTGTTGAGCTGAGAGCAGGAATAATGAGCTGCCTGCATTGGGACTGGGCAGAAGCCAGGAGTGGCTGCCTCCTGTGGGAGGAGAAGGAACTCAGAAGTTCAGAATTCATCCACCAGACAAAATAAGGACTGTGCAACAAAGCAGGAGCACTGAATGTGTTTTCTTGCTGCATTCCATAGTTTGGGACACATGGGGAGGATGGACTTGTGGCTATGATGGGTGGGGTGAAGGGCCATGGACCCCCAAGGACCCTACCCTGTTTGTTTTGTTGCCCAGCCACCTCTCAGGACTTGGAAGCAGGGGCTGGAGCATTGTGAGGGGAAGGACACGCCCCTCCCCCCAAGATAACTTTATTTGGACACTTGTTTTGAATTGAGGTGATTATAATGCAAGGTACTTTGTGTTTGTTTAAGGTGTTGGGACACACCAAGTTACAAATCAGTCACTTATTCATTCAGTCATCATTCACTATTCAATCATAAGAAAATACACAAGCCCTCCACTCCTAGGTCACTAGTAAATTACAGTTTCTCAGTCAGTACACAGTATCCAAGTAAAGTCTTCTTTCAGCTTGACTCAGGGTGGTATCTCAGATTCCCTGGATCCCCTTCCATGGTCCCAGATCCTACAGGGATTCATTCAAAGGCAGACAGCTCCCAGGTCCTTGTCCAGCTCTCCATGTACTTCTTGTTCCACACTGAATTTCACAGTGCCCAGTACACCTTAAATCCTTCACAGTCTCTGTTCCTGGGAAGGTAAGGCTTAACAAAGCCACAAACCGCTTCATACAAAGTACCATTTACCGTCATGCTTCCTTAGTCTGCAGCAGCTCTAGCTGGCCCTTGGACATCTTTGGTAGCTCCAAGAAGCTCTGGCTGACCCTCAAATTCAGCAGCTCCTCAGAAGAAGCTCCAACTGGTTCACAGAATCAAAATCACTTCACCCAGATTCCCAAAATAAAAATCATTCTATCTAGCTTGGGGGGCATTTCCTCTTCAGCCTCCCTAGTGGCAACAGCTTCTGTCTCCATGAAGCTTTTTCCAAGTAAATCTGTCTGACCCAGCGGGGGCTTCTCCTGATATACACGTGGCATTATCTACTTCTTGTTTTAGCCAACGCCTTCCTGTTACATCAGCAACAGGGTTCATACCTTCTGTTTCTTTAACAGAGGTATGATTAATTACTAAGTGCTAAGTACCTCTCAGCTGAGCAATACAAAAGGAAATTCAAATTTCATTACTATTACAAATATCAATAATGAAATATTAGTAAATTATTAGAATTCTTACCTAGAAGGTACCAGAAATGCATGTATTCAAAATACATGTGCGTGAATGAGTGAATTTTAAATCCACATATTTGGGAGCATGTAGACTCAATTTTAGCTATAACTTCTTTTTTGTCCTCTCTCCTTTTTATAGATAACCTTAGATACTTTCTTCTTAAGGGCATTACTATTGTTGCCAGGCAAACTGAAATGTGTAATAAAGTGGGAGCCAGGAGATAGTATTTGGTCAGTTTGCTATTGATTATTTGTGGCCATTGCTACCCTCAATACAGACAATTAATCTAGCCAATATCAACTAGTTTTGTGGACTTGACCAATGACAGTAGAGCAAGCAACAAAATTGACAGAAGATTTCTCTTCCATATAATGATCCTTTAAGTATTTAAAGATTATGATCATGTCTTATTTCTTCAGGACAAATATTCCTAGTTTTTTCATTGAGTCATTCATTGTATCATTCATATGACACAATTTTGAATCCTATTACTCTCTTGTCCACTTTCCTCTAGACATGTTACAGATTGTCCTAACTATTATTAAAATATGGTACTCAGAATTGAATATAGCATTCCAGGGGATGGTTTGGCTCTTTTTAAAAGTTAACATTTTTGGTTGTTTCCTCAAAACAGGGCCAATCACCATAAAGTGTAGTATGATATAGTATTTGAGGGAAGGTAGTATTAGAGTCTTCTCCTGTCCCCAGTGCATCCCCTAAAGCTTTAGCTCTCCAGCTGGGATGGGCCATATGCAAAATACATGACTTGGGTTCCCCTAGCTCTCTCCTTAGACCAGCTATGTGGTGCAGGAGGACCCAAGTTCAAATATGACCTCAGACGCTTAGTAGGTATATGATCCTGGCAAGTCACTTAACCCCATTTAAAATGTAATTGAGGAATGTGTAACAAAAGAAATGAGATACAGATTACAATACAGACAATAATTTGTGACTTTCCAAATAATCATGCAAGTTTACCACATTGCTATAGAGAATGGAATAATATGAGTCATAGCTTTTCCACTTAATAGCTATGTGACCTTGAAACAAAATGACTTCTCTGAGTTTGAAAGTTTTTTTGTCTTTAATAATATAGAAAATAAAGTGGAGAGAGGGCTAATTGTTCAGCTAGAAAACTTAAATTGAATGTATCCCTCAAATCAACCTCTAACCTCCATAGCCCTGGGCAAGTCACTTATCCATATATTGTGTTCTGTAAACTCCATGTAAAACTTTGTTAAAAAGCAATTGATGGACAGAGGGAGTTTCTCCTCTGGTGATTCCTATATGGTGAAATCAAACATAAAAAAATAATACTTATAATATGTACTTCATGGATGGGATCATGAGGGTGTAGATAGAGAGAAGTGGTTGAAAAATCAGTAACAACAGGGTTGAAATTCCTTCTTTGACTTGAATTGGTTGTATGATCCTAAACTATAAATTTCAGAATAGTTACTGGTCAGCATTGACAGAGAGTTTTCTCATTAGGAGAACATATACACATACATATGTATATCATTTTTTCTATCTCTTCTTCATTTCTGAAGAGGACCTGGGATATTACAGGTCTTGACTTATATGTGAATTGGATTTAAGTGAAATATATTCACACAAAGTTGCCAGCCTCACTCCCTTGTCCATTGGCAAGACAAAAGTCAGCATGACTGGCAATGACCTGGGGTTCAGGGGATGACCTTGGCCTCTTCAACATTTGACCAAGCTCTAAGCACTCTGCAGTGCCTGTTTCAGCTGCCTTCATGGCCATTGGAACAAATTGTTCTCATCCACCAATTCTGTTGGAAAAAGTCTTCAAATGCTTGGACTAGACATTCCCCTAACTCAGCGACAGGTTTGTGACCCATAAGTTACCCTCAATCTGGTTTAACAAATCTGCCAAGATGATTTTTACCAGGCTGTGACTGATAATGCATGCTACAGGTTCTTGGAGTCACAGGTGAGAGTTGAGTACCAGAGGAACACCAAATGTGGATGAACATCCTTGAAAAGGGCTCAGCAAGCCATCACACGAGAGGTGCTAGATCTCTCTGAACACTCATACATACATACATGCATACACACAGATACATATTATATATCCACATGCATCCAAATATATGTTAGTACATGCATATAGATTTAAATATATCTATATGTTATATATAGGAGTTAACTGAATCCCAGCAAGGTAGACTTGCTCTTTCTCTTATAGTCTTTGAGAACCTTTGCCATTTCCTGAAGATACCTTATTTCTAAGTTTGGTTTTGCTAAACAGAGTCAATTTAAACGATAAAAAATGCATGTTTCCCCTTTTATTTCTTTTAAAATTGGAACCATAGTGTTTCAGAAATAAAGAAAAAAAGGATTTTGTTGGGAAGTAGCCCTCTGGAGTAAATGGTTGTAAGAAAGTGTATTTAAAAATTTTGTTTAGTTAATTTGATTCATTAGGGCTTTGTACTTAAAAAAAAGCCACATACTGAGAACCAATGCTTATGTTGAGTTTTTCTTTCAAACTGTTTGGATTTGTAATTTTGCTGGTCTCCTAGAAACTAATCTTGTCTGCCTGTTTAGTGTCTGTTTTCCTTTATTGTTTTCAAGAACAAATTCTCATATTCTCTGTCTTCCATGCATCTTCTGTTGTAGGATGGCACCAAAGAAGAATGAGAAAAAATCTATAGGTTGGATGCTTTCCCAAAATTTAACTTCCAATATCTGGAGCTTTCATACTTTTTACAATGGACATGATGTGAAGACATTTTATTTATCTGAATCACTTTAACAATAGAACATAAAAAATGGCTAATGTAGAAATGAATTGAAGGAATTCTTTGCTTTGCTTTGGGCACATAAATCCCTTATTCTTTACCTAAGCCCCTAATTCCATGAATTCTTTTTTTTTTTTGCAAGTGAACTCAATGTCTTCTAGAGTGAAAAAGGTGAGGCTGCAGGGCACAAATTACCTCATTTATTCTCTTCTTTCTACTTCACAATCCTCTGTCTTCATATAATGCACAGGATTATCATAGGATGATGTTTTTAAGAACTGGAAAGCCTTACCAAGTTACTTCAGTAGCCCCCTTCATTTTACAGACGTGGGTACCAAAGCCCACGAGGGATAATGATTTGCTCAAGGTGAAAGAGGAAATAAATGAGAGAGGAGGGATTTGAATCCATGTACTGTGGCTACAAATCCAGGACTTATTCCTCAAAGTTCTTCTAACCTCAAAAATCATGTGATCATATGAAAAAAAATCATATGAACTTCTATTGATTTTATTGGCCATTTAGTATAAGCCCTTTATAGTACAAATAAAACTGAAGCCAAGATGTGTTGATCAACTTTCCCCAGGTCATACAGTAGTAATAGTCCGTGTCTGTTTTTGAACCCAGGTCCTCTGATTCCAATTCTACTGCACTTTCCATCATGCTATAGGATGCCCCTGCTTTTCTAAGTCAACTTCTTCAAATCATGCCCAACCACTTTTTTCTCTGGTCTAGCCTTTTCTCATTTACCTCTCTATCTTTCTATCATTTTAGAGCTCCCTTTTTAATGGTTTCAAACAAGCATAAATCTTCTCTATCTGGAAAGCAAAGATTCACTTGATCATGTGATCCTCCCTGTCACCATATACTCTAGTATCTATACCACTTTAATAAAAAACTCACATTCACATAATGCTTTAAATATTTTATTTAATATTTCCCACTTAAATGTAAATTTTTATAGCAATCTTTTTTTAATTTAGTTTCAAATTCTCTCCCTTCCTTCTACCTCTTTAGAATGATTTTTTTTCTGTAGCTTTCTAAAACAATTCTTTGGAATTTTGATTGGTATGGTACTGAATAAGCAAACTGACTTAAGTGGAACTGCCATTTTTTATTACATTAACTTTTTGTTATTTTGGCTTCCTCGTGAGCAGTTAATATTTCTTCAGTTGTTTAGATTTGTCTTTTCTTGTGTGAAAAGTGTTTTATAATTGGGATTAAGTCACTTGTCCAAAGGTCTGAGGCCATTAGACATAAAGGATGAGACTATAAGCAAATTAAGAGAGCAAGGAATAGTTTACCTGTCAGATATAGGGAGAATGGAAAAATTCATGACCAAGCAAGAGATAGAGAACATTATGAAATTCAAAATTGATAATTTTGATTACATTATGTTAAAAGTTTTTGCACAAGCAAAACCAATGCAAACAAGATTAGAAGAAAAATAGGAAGCAGGGTAACAATTTTTACAACCAGTGTCTCTGATAAAGGCTTAATTTCTAAAATATATAGAGAACTGAGTCAAATTTATAATAATATACTTCATTCCATGATTGCTAAATGGTCAAAGAATATGAACAGGCAGTTTTCAGAGGAAGAAATTAAACTATCTATAGTCACATAAAAAATGATATAAATCACTATTGACTAGAGAAAGGCAAATTAAAACTACTCTGAGGTACCACATCACACTTATTAGATTGGCTAACATGACAAAACAGGAAAATGACAAATGTTGGAGATGTGGAAAAAATGAACTATAATGCACTATTGGTGGAGTTGTGAACTGATTCATCCATTCTAGAGAGCAATTTTGAACAAAGCCTAAAGGGCTAAACTGTTCATACCCTTTGACCTAGCAATACCACTTCTGGGTCTTTATCCCAATGATATCACAACAATGGGAAAAGGATCCACATGTACAAAATATTTATAGTAGCTCTTTTTTATGTTGTAAAGTATTTTATTTTATTTTTCTTAATTTTTTTAACCTTGGGCAAGGTAGTTTTTTTTTTCCATTTTTCAAATGCTCTATTAACTTCTGATTTGCATCATTCATTTCCGCCAGATTTTGAGTTGCAAATTTTCTCTCCATTTTTCCCCTACCCACTGCCCCAAAATAGCAGTCCCACAGGATATCCGCTCCTCCAATCTGCTCTCTCCCATATTTTCTCCCATACCCCTTTCAACTTTTCCAGCAGGGCATGGTGAATCTCTATGGCCCAGTGCCTGTATGTCTTATTTCTGAATTACATGTAAAATATTACTAATGGTGTATATATACACATTTGATTTTAAAACTTTGAATTCCAGATTCATTCCCTTCCTCCCTTGTCACCAACCCTTACTGGGAAGATAAGCAGTTCAGTACAGTTTGTACATTTGTAGCTAATGCAAAAACAATAAAGTAGTAGATATATTGTAAAAGACTGACTATATTTCCCTCCCTCCTATCCCACTTTCCACTTGTTCTATTCTCTACTTTGATCCCTTCCCTTTTCAAAAGTGGGTGCTTCCATCTTCCCTCTCCCCAGCCTGCCCTACCTTCCATCATCCCCCCCCCCCGATTCCCTTCCCCCCATTCTCCTGTAGGGTGAGATACCCTATTTAGTGTGTATTTCATTCCCTCCCCAAGCCAAATTCAGTGAGAATAAGGTTGAACCATTCCCTTTTGCCTTTCTATTCTTCCCCTCCATTGTAACCATTTTCCCTTGCCTCTTCTTTATGAGACTGTTTACCCCATACTGTCTCTCCCCATCTCCTCTCATTATATTCCTCTCTCATCTCTTAATTTCACCTTTTAAGTATCATACCTTCCTGTTAAATTGGTCCTGTGCCCTCTATCTATGTATACCTGTAAATATATATACACACATTCACATATGTATTTATATGCCCATATACACTCATATATAGACATATACACACACAAACATTTTATATATATATATATATATTTCTATTCTCTTCAAGTATTTTCATACTGAGAAATGTTTCATGAGTTACAATTATTGTTTTTCCATGTAGGAATGTTAATAGTTCAAATTTGATAAGTTCCTTATGATTTCTTTTCCCTGTTTACCTTCTCATGCTTCTTGTATCTGAATGTGAACTTTTCTATTCAATTCTGGCTTTTTCAGCAAGAAAGCTTGAATGTATTCTATTCCACTGAATGACCATGTTTTCCCCTGAAACATGATACTCAGTTTTGCTGGGTAGGTGATTCTTGGTTTTAATCCCAGCTCCTTTGACCTCCGGAATATCATATTCCAAGCCCTTTGATCCCTCAGTGTAGAAGCTGCCAGATCCTGGGTTATCCTGATTGTGTTTCCACAATATTCAATTTTTTTCTTCCTGGCTGCTTGTAATATTCTCTCCTTAATCTGGGAATTCCAGAACCTGGCCATAATATTCCTAGGAGTTTTCTTTTTAGGATCATTTTCAGAGGTGATTGATGGATTCTTTCAATGTCTATTTTGCCCTCTGGTTCTAAAATATCAGGGCAGTTTTCTTTGAGAACTTCCTGGAGGATGATTTCTAGGTTCTTACTTTGATCATGGCTTTCACGTAGTCCCATATTTTTTAAATTATCTCTCCTGGATCTATTTTCCAGGTCACTGGTTTTTCCCATGAGATATTTCACATTGCCTTCTATTCTTTCATTTGTTTGGATCTGTTTAACAGCATCTTGATTTGTCATAAAGTCATTAGTTTCCATTTGCTGCAATCTAATTCTGAAGCAATGATTCTCCTCATTGAGCTTTTGAGATTCTTTTTCCATCTGGGAAATTTGGCTTTTTAAGGCATTCTTCTCCTCATTGCCTTTTTGAGCCTCTTTTGCCATTTGAGTTAGTCTATTTTTTAAGGTGGTATTTTCCTCAGTCAGGCTGTTGATTCTCTTTTCATAATTTTCTTGCATCGCTCTCATTTCTTTCCAAATTTTTTCCTCCACTTCTCTTATCTGCCACTTAATGTCCTCCATGGCCTGTAACCAGTTCGTATTTTTCTTTGAAGCTTTTGGTGCAGGTGTTCTGACTTCACTGTCTTCCTCCTGTTCCATGCTTTGCTCCTTTTTGTCCCCAAAATAGGAGTCTAAAGTTAGAATCTTCTGTTTGCTTTGTTTCCTTTGCCTGGTCATGTCTCCCCTCAGTCACTTGACCCCTGGGCTTTTTGCCACAGTAGGACTCTGCCACCAGACAGGGGAGCTTTGGTCCCAAACACTGGGGTTTTCTCAGCTGCTGGAGGTATTATATGGCTGCCCTCTCTGAGGCATCCACATGCTCTGGCAAGCTGGACACACATCCCAGGACCTCCACCCTAGAATGTAATCCAGATCCAAGCAGGTTAAAGCAAGAGCGATTACCCCTTATACTGGTCACTTGGTCTGCAGGCCAGGAGCTGAAACTGCCACGTGGCACTGGCTGTGCTGCTATCTCAATGGCTTCTTGCCCCAGGGGGAAAAGCCAACACACTCCCACTTACTGGGTCACAAAGTCCAGACTACACTGAGCTCCCACTTTGTCCTTTGCATCTCTGTGCTGCTGTTGATCTGGAGTCCCTCAAGCTGGTAGCTGGTCAGGCCTGCCCTGGGGCTAAAACCTCTGCCTCACAAGGGCCTGAGCTCGGCTCCCAGAGTGCTGCACTGATTGATTCCTGCTGGACTGCTGGGCTGTGCTCAGTAGGAGGTTAGCTTCTCTGTGTCATTTTGTGGGTTCTGTACCTCCAAAGTTTGTTCAGAGTCCCCTTTTTACATTGATTGGAGAAGTTGGAAGCCAGAGCCACTTGGAGGTCATGCTTCTACTCTGCCATCTTCTATAGTAAATCTTTTTGTAGGGACCAAGAATTGGAAATTGAGGGTACACCCATCATTTGCAGAATGGCTGAACAAATTGTGGTATATGAATATAATGGAATACTATTTTTCCATAAGAAATTTGGAACAGGTGAACCTCAGAAAAACTTGGAAAGATTTACATGAACTGGTACTGAGTAAAGTTAGCAGAAACAGGGGAACATTGTACACAGTAAAAGCAACATTTTGCAATGACCAACTTTGATACATAACTTTTCTCAGCAATACATGGATCTAACACTATTTCAAAAGACTCATGATGGAAAATGCTACCCATGCTATCCATCAATGCCAAGCACGAGCAGGTTTCCAGGATGGCTGCTGTGAACAGATTTTAAAGTTCTGATTACAAGGGTAGTGAACTCTCTATTTATTCAGTAACAAATTAAGGCAAAACATTCACAGAAAATCAAAATACAGCATTCACCATGTCCCAATACAAAAACTTAGTATTAAAATAACCACATAGTTTTTATCAAAGTGGTCACATAATTAAAAAAAAAGTATATTCATTTAGTAACTCAATCATTTAGTAAGTACTCAATTCAATCACAAAATACAAAGGTTAAAAGTTCTCTTTTAAACAAGGTGCATTTATTTACTCAATCACAAAGCACAAAAGCCATCCACCCCAAGGTCACAACTACAATGTCATCAGTCAGCATTAAGTACCTAAGGAGAAGTCTTTTCATCTTGACCCCAGGCAGATTCTCAACTTCCATGATTCCCCTTCCCACAATTTCTCTTCCTGGGAAGACAAAGTTTACAAAACCACATTAACATTCATCCACATTGCCAGTGTCCTCATCAATTCACTTTCTGCCTATGAAATCAACCTAGACCCAGCAACAAGGTTGGAGGCCTCTATCAACAAACAAATCTGACAAAGTAGTATCAAAAGAGACAGACAAAATACCAGCACCACAGTCATGCCTCCTCAGTTCTTGGCAGCTCTGGGTGGGCCTCAGAAGTCCTAGGCAGCTCTGGCTTGCAGTTTTCTCTCTCTCTCTCTCTCTCTCTCTCTGTCTCTCTGTCTCTCTCTCTCTCTCTCACTCTCATACTTCTTTTTGTGGTTTCTCCCATTGTTTTTAGTTTTTTCTTTACAGCATGAATAACGTGCAAATATGTTTAATGTGATTTTACATGTATAGCCCATATCAAATTGCATGCCATCTTGGAGAGAGGGGAATGAAGGGAGGAGGAGAAAATTTAGATCCCCAAATCTTATAGAATTCAATGTTGAAAAATAAAAATAAATAAATGAAATTAAAAAAATATATATATATATATATTTTCCTTTCTACTCCAATTCAGTTTTCTCAAGAGGTCTATCATATCTAACTTTACTTTTTTATTTATTTTGTGGTTAGATTTATCTACCTTGAAAGGGGAAGGGTGAAATCGCCACTTAGTATAGTTTTACTATTTCCTTCTATAATTGATTCAATTTTTCCTTTAAGAATTTACATGTAAACTTTATTATATATTTAAAGGGAATAGAAAGTTGTACACAAGAGATTTGCTGTGTAATCATCTTTTTAAAAATTATACTATGTTGTAGAAATGCTTGTTTTATTTTATAAATTGAAAATAATATAAATAAATATTTTTAAAAGAATGCTATGCCACTTGGTACATATATGTATAACATGCATATTTCTTCATTCTCTATGGTTCCTTAGTTCCAAGATTTACATTTTCTGCATATCTCCTTTAATTAGGTCTTTATTTTTGCTTTGTTTGAGATTTTTTTTTTGCTTTGTTTGAGATCATGATTGTTAACCCTGGCTTTTTTTACTTCAGTTGTAGCATCATGGATTTTGCTCCAGCCCCTTATTTTAACTGTGTATCTCTCTGTTTAAAGTGTATTTATTGCAAGCAACACATTGTTTGATTCCAGTTTCTAAGGCATTCTGCTATCTGCTTCCTTTTTATGGGTGAGCTTGTCCCATTCACAGATACAGTTATAAAGACTAATTGGAGCATTCCCTTCATATTTTTTTTCTATTTATCCTTCTCTCTGTTTTTTTTTATCCTCTCCTTCCTCTAAAGTCTTTGTTGTTTCTGACCACTGCCTTTTTTTATTTGCCCTCCTTTTTGTCACACCCACTTTGTATTATCTTCTTTTCCTCCTCCTTCCTTGTTTGGTAATATGGAATACTATTATCAATTAAATATGATCACACATATAATATACATATATATAATACATAACATGTGTGTATACATATACACACATGCATTCATATATCTCTCTTTGAACCAATTTAGATGTGAGGTTCAAGCATTGCCGCCTCCATTCCTCTTGCCACTGTAAAAGACCTTTCTTGTGTGCCTCTTTTGTGTGAGATAATTTCTCCTCTCCCTTTCTCCTTCTTCCAGGGCTTCTTTCTTTCTCACCTATTAATTTTTTTCCACCATCTCAACATAATTGACCCACTCTTATACCCTTTTTATGTAGAATCTTTCTAACTTCCCTAATAAAAATAAAGTTCTTAGAAGTTACATGTATCATTTTCCCATATAATCACTTAAACCTTATTGAGTCCCTTATGATTTCTCTTTTATATTTACCTTTTTATATTTCTCTTGAGCCTTGCATTTGAAAGTCAAATTTTCTATTCATGGTCCTTTTTTTATCATGAACGTCCTCTATTTTATTAAATATCTATTTCCTCTTAAAAGTTTGGACTTACTTTTGCTGGGTAAGTTATTCTTGGTTCCAATCCCAGCTCCTTTGCTTTCTGGAATATAATATTCTCAAACTGACACTCCTTTAAGGTGGTGTTCCTGAATCTTGTGTGATCCTAACTGTGGCTCCACAGATGGAATTATTTCTTTCTGACTACTTGGAATATTTTATCTTTTACCTGGCATCTCTGAAATTTGGTTATTATATTTTTGGAAATATAATGAAATTATTTTCCCTGTCACCATAGTAGATTTTTATGGTCTGTTTCTTCTTGTTTCCTTTGCTAATTTTCCATGCTATTTATTGATTTGCAACTATTTTGTTAATGTTGGACTGCCTTCTGTTTTTTGTGAGTGGC
Organism: Petaurus breviceps papuanus; assembly: GCF_028583685.1. NCBI lineage: Eukaryota > Metazoa > Chordata > Mammalia > Diprotodontia > Petauridae > Petaurus > Petaurus breviceps. The sequence continues at coordinate 11,008,195 of NW_027187327.1, forward strand.
AGGGTTGCAATTCTGAGGGGAAGGACTATCTCAAGTTTCAGGTTCTTTTGCGTTGTTGTTCTCAAAGCTAGCTCTGAGGGTTTGGAAGGTTTTGGTTCTTCCAAGGTGGGGTGATCTAGGGAGATCACTGGTCACTGCTTGCTTGGTCTGTACTCTGGCCTTTACCCAGGGAGAGCCCCTGATCCTTTAGGATTGCAATCAATTCTGCTCTTCTGTGTCCCTTCTCCCTTAGGGCCAGAAATGTATGATTCCTCAGAGTCCCTGATCCCTTGGAACCAGAAGTGATATTGCCCCTCAAGTTTTCCACTCTTTTTTGACTTAAAGTGTTCTTCTCTGCCTTTGAACTATGACCTAGAAGTAGGTATAAACAAGGAAGTCACCAAGCAGTTGCTTCTCATTACTCCCACTCCCTCTTCACTAAAAATCTTCCATTTTATCTTTGAACTATGACCCAGAAGTGGAAGTTGCCAAATACCAAAAGGTCCTGTATCCAGTGCTAGTACAGGGGACCTCTGCAATCTTTTTCTGATTAGTTGCAAGGTCCTCTTACCATTTGTAACTTGAGAGTATCCATAGCTGCTTCTGTACCACCTTCTCCCACCTCTGGTGTATTATACATGCAGGTTGTAGGCCAGCCTCCTCCTCTGTGTCATAGATCCCTCCTTCTGAACTCTTATATTGTCTTGGGCTGATAGAAAGTTCCACTCTGGCCTTTTCTTGGTTCTATCACTCCAGAAATCAATTTAAAGTGTTATTTTAAAGTTCTTTGAAAGGGAATGTTAGGAGAACTCACCTGAGTGCTTCCTCTAATCTACCATCTTGTCTTTGCTCCAGGAAGTGTATGCTTTAAATTATAAATCATTTAAAAGTACTTTGTTAATAGCAATGATGAAAGCTATTTTACAAAGGGAGTTAAGATTCAGGGAGATGAAGTGTCCTGCCTATGTTTACAGAACTTATAGATAGCCCATCCAGGACTGAAACTCAGGGTTTCTGAGGCCCATTTCTATACTCTGTTCACTACATCGAGGGTCATGATGTCTTTCCAATTGCTAAATCCCTTCATTTTTTCCCAATCTTCATTTTAATAGCACTTTTTAGCATAAAGTGCTCTAGAAATGCAAGCTGATATTGTATGGACAAATATGGAGAAAAAGGTGAATATTTAAGAAAGGGGAGAAAATATCAGCAAAGGCACATATTTTGTGGGACTCACAAGAATTTTTTAAGAAACAACATGAGCTGGCCCAGGAGCAAACTATTGAGAAACAGTTAAAAGTAAGGTTGGAAAGCTAGATCAAGGCCCAATGGTGCTAAAACTCGATATTGATGTAGATTGTGAATGTCATGCAGCAAATGTTATCCTGAAGGTAATATAACCTGCCATTCAAAGGCTATTTGAATGATCATCCTCCATGAGGGAGATTCATTAATGCTCCAAGCCTGCATGAGGGGTGATGTTGATAAGAACTTGGGAGAAGAGAAGATGGTCTCTGGTTTTTATCTCTGAAAGAGAAAACACAAGGCTCTAGATTCTATGCAGGGAAAATCTGGGAAGAAGAGTACATGTAGTGTAGGAAGCACCTTGATTGTGTCCCTTTCCCTATCTTGCTACACTAGACTCTTTGGTGCATTTTCCTTTCAGTGAAAGCTGAGATTCTCAGCTGAGATGAGAATCTGGCTCCCAGTGGGAGATCTCTTTCACTCTGCATATTGTCTGATGTGATTTCATCTGTATACCTTATCTAATTTTTGTTTGCTGTTGGCTTGTATAAATGTGTTTATTTGCTATTCTCTTATTATGTGTAGTTTTTGTGGCACTGGTATTTGATGAGAAGCCAGTCAAATCTTGTTTAAATAGTTTGGAACCACTCCTTCCTCATCAAAGTTTAGCGATTAGGAGTGCAGCTTGATGCTAAAAATAATCTCCCAAAGACCAAAAATATTTAAGGAGGTAAGATGACATATTTCTAAACTGGTATCCTTTTTCTGAGGAGGACAGAGTGGCCAGCTTCTGGTCCCAAGCCCCTGCTTCCCCTTGTAGAAGGAATCAAAGTCTCTCTTGAAGAACAGTAGGTTGGAGCAGTGAAGTGGTACAGTGAATCAGAACACCATCCCTGGAGTCAGGAGAAATTGAGTTCAAATCCGGCCTCAGTCACTTGATGCACTAACTGTGTGACCGTGGACTAGTCACAACCCCAATGGCCTTGCCTTACCCCCTCCAAAAAAAAAAGAACAGTAGGTGGAGGAAATTTTGTATATTCACTTCTAGGCAGACCTATGGGGACAGCAATAACCTACATAGAGAAAACAGTACTCTATTCCAATGTGATCCTCCCCCAAACATGTAATATATGAAGAAATAGAGATTGAGACTGGACCTATGATTTCATGTACACATGCACCTCTCAGACAAAGAAACTCCCTCTACTAATGCAGGTTAACAGCTCCTCTACAAATTGTAATCTTAGAGTTGGCCTGAACAACATATGGCCTGTGAAAAATGTAGTGAATATAAATGAGTTATCTAGAGCACTGAGAAGTTAAATGACTGAGGCCAAGGTGGCCCACACAGTATGGATTACACTTGAATGTAGATCTTCCAGGTTCTGAAGCCAGCTCTCTATTCACTATTGACTATAGTATGTAGTAATCAAGATTAATGTAACACATAAAATATTTACAGGAATACATTGGAAATATTGAAGGTTTGGTTCCAGAACACTGAAATAAAGCAAATATCACAATAAAGTGATTCACAAAATATTTTTGTTTTCCCAGTACAAATGAAGCTATTTTTATACTATACTGTAGTCTAAGTGTGCAGTAGTATTATGCCTAACACTGCCCCCCCCAAATGTATACACCTTAATTAAGAAATGCTTTATTGCTAAAGATTGCTAACCACATTTGAGCTTTCAATGAATCATCATCTTTTTGCTGGTGGAAGGTCTTGCTTCTATGTTGATAGTAGCTGACTGATCAGGGTGGTGATTACTGAATATTGGGGTGGTCGTGACAATTCCTTAAAATCAGACAACAATGAAGTTTGCTCCATCAATTAACTCTTCACTTGAACACTTAGAGACGACTGTAGGTTATTAATTGACCTAATTTCAATATTGTTGTGTCTCTGCAAATAGGAAGAGAAATTGGAAATGTCTAGTTAGTAGAGCAGTCAGGGCACACATAACATTTATTGAATAAGTTTGCCATCTTATATGGATGTGGTCCATAGTACTCCCAAACAATTATAATAGTAACATCAAAGATTTGATCACAGATCACCACAGCAGATATAATTATAATGAAAATAGTTGAAATATTCAAGAATTACCAATATATGACAGAGAGATATAATGTGAGTACATGCTGTTGGAAAAATGGCACTGATCAACTTTCTCAACACAGCATTGCCACAAACCTTTAATTTGTAAAAAAAAATGCAATATCTACAAAGTGCAATAAAGCAAAGTGTAATAAAATGAGGTATGTCTGTACACTCCAAAGTATTTTTCGTTTCATAAAACTATTAGAATAAATTATTGTTTCTTTTTTTCCAGGATTTAGAAATAACATCATTCATGTGAGGTAGGTAAATGTAAGTGGAAAATAGGTGACAATGTTGGATTGAATATTGCTGATTTAATTTAATTGTTTAAATAGTTGGGAGCTATAAAATGGAATTGAAACTTTTTTCTTTGAAATACAAAACACTGCTTGTTATGAGGCAGCAAGTTTAAGTCTCATAGTATGTATGAAGGGGGATGAAAGCAGTAGAACATTTACAATGACTCAAGAGAATCAAGTTTTGGCAGGCAAATGGTCCTGACTCATAAGTTCCTGAACATTTTCTGTTTTACATTATTTCCTTGAAATGCTTCCCATACACATCCCCGTTATTTAATAAATATAGGGGTTTTTTTTTGGTAACTTTGGGAAAGTTTCTTCATCTTGATGTAATCTAGTGCACTTGGGAAACTGAGGCCCAGGCAGTTAATTGGAGACTTTGTAAAATCAATTTAATTTTCTGGGTTTCAGTTTCCCTAGTTATAAAACAAAGTAGGTGCATTATAGCACCTCTAAAGTCCTTAAGATCTGAAATTCTGTAGTTGTATGATTTAAGAATAGAATCATAAGTTGAATCTGGAAGGAAAATTGGAGATTATTAGGGCATGTAATACCTTGCTTTCTTGTATTGTATTTCAAGGTTTACTATAGTACATAGCACAGGGTTAAGTGACTTGCTCAGGATCACACAGCTAGTAACTGTCTGAAGCCAGATTTGAGTTCAGGAAGAGGAGTCTTCCTGATTCCTGGCCCAGTGCTCTATCTACTGCCCCACCTAGCTGTCCCTTTAAGCATAGTACAAGATTTTCTTAGACAACAGACAAGTAATAATAGTCTACATTTACATACAACATTAAAGGTCACAAATCCTATTCCTGATAGCAAATCTATTTGAATATTATTTTTTCCACGTTACAAAAGAAGAAATAGACTCAGAGAGCTGAAGAATTTTGCCCATGGTCATATGACTAAAAGCCAGAAGAGCCCTTTGCTAAGTGTCATTTCTGTGCTCATTTTGCTTCTTTATGTTGTCTTTCTAGGTAGCACACTACCCAACAGCATGATATGGTCAAAGGAATCGAAAGTCACAGTTAGGGAGTAGTGTGCCTTTTGGGAGGTTGTGGACATAATGGGGCAACAATGCGGCACGCATTATCACACAAAACTGAAGGTCTAGGCAAACTTCTTTTAAAGATGAGGAAACCAAGGTCCATAGGGCCTTAGTGGTCAGAAATGCTCCCTCTGATATTAGCTTCGAAGGTTATGTAGGGTATTTCCAAAACCTTAATGTTGTGTTAAACTTAAAACTTCACTATGGCTTTGGGGACACCCTATATTAACCCAAGTGATCTTATTTCTTTTAACTTCTCAGAATGGATCTTTTATCTTTAAATTTAAGTAAGCCTCTGTGAATGACTGAATGAATGAAATAGCACATATGTAGCACTTACTTTGTTCCTAGCACTATGCTTTTAGAAAAAAATATGCCTATGTTTTCAGATTATGCCATCTATTGAGATTTTATGTTTGGAAGAATGGCCTAGGGATGTGTGATTGGCATTGTTCTTTTGAATATTTTGATAAGTGACTTGAATGAATGGAAAAGTGACATGCTTATCAAACTTGTGGCTACATGAATTTGGGACTGATAGCTAAAATTATGGATAGCTGAAAAAGATCTCCAAAGGAATGAACTTGACAATGGTGCAAACCTAATGAGATTCGTGTTACATATTTCTGTAATCAATAGTGATCCAGAGCATTTTTTCATATGGCTATAGATAACTTTAATTTCTTCATCCAAAAACTTCCTATAGTATTACTTATTCCAATACTTCAAGAGTTGTAATGTCATCCAAGCAGATAGGGATGGGAACAATCATTTATATAGCACCTACTATATGCCAGGCACTGTGATAAGCAATTTTTTTAGAAATATTATCTCATTTGATTCTTACAAGAATGTGGAAAAGTAAGTGTTATTATTATACCTATTTAATAGTCAAGGAAACTGGGGTAGACCGAGGTTAATTAACTTGCCCAGGATCACACAGGTAGTAAATCTGATGCTAGATTTGAACTCAGGACTTCCTGACTCCAGGACCAGTGCAGAGCTCTATCCATAGGACCACTAGCTGCCTCTATGCATTCAGATAGTTAACCTCTCACACTTTAGCAGATACTTTAAGTATTTGGCATGACCTCCCCACCACCCCCAAATCATCATGCTATGATCAATGGCTATTGAGGTTAACTAAGTTGTTTCTAGGAAGACTGTCATTGTGGTGATATCAGAGCCTTCCAACTTGGCAGAAGCTTCAAGAACATATTACATTGATTTAGCCACAGAGGTCATCTCCCCACCAAAATTAAGCATCTGAGTAGTGCTTTACAGAAGGGAGATTAAATTGAAAAGAGATCGATGTAAAGTCCTACAATTGGGTTTCAAAATTAAGTTGTGCCAATACAGGATGTGGGAGGAAAGTTTAGTCAATGATTCTTGTGAACAATAGCTGATGTTTTTATTGAGTTCCAAGCTCAAAATGAATCAACAGTATGATTGAGCAATTAAATAATAATAATAATAATAATAACAATAATAATAATAATAATAAATCTTTAATTCTCATGGTGCTTTAATTAAAGTAGATTACCTAAGACAAAGAATGAAATAGTCCCATCATGCTCTGCCTTGATCTGACTGCATCACAAGTGTTGTACTCAGTTCTTCACACTAATTTTTATGAAGGGCATGGGCAAGCTGGAGCATGTCCAAAGTTGGGTGATGAAGAGCTCAGGGGACTTGAAAGTATGATAAAGTGAAGTTTAAGGATCTGGAAACATTTTGTGCAGGGAGAAAAGAACCTAAAAAGGAAATAATAAATATCTTCCAGTATGTGAAGGATGGTTAATATGGAAGAGGGATCCAATTCATTCTGTCTAGTCTCAGAAGGCAGAACTAGGGAGAATAAATGGAAGTTATAGAGAGGCAGAATCATTCTCCATGTACAGAAAGAATACAACACACAACAGAAGGAAATAACCATTTATTAATTATATTATGTACTAAGTACTATGTTAAGGGCTTTGCAAATATTATCTCACTTAATCCTCACAATAACCCTAGGATATAATTGCTAATATTATCTCCATTTTACAGTTGGGGAAACTGAAGCAGACAGAAGTTAAATGACTTAACCAGGATTATACGGTAAGTCTTTCAGGCCAAATTTGAAGTCAGTTTTTCTTGACTCCAGGTCCAGAATTCTATCCATTATGCCACATGTTGTTCTTTAGTCATTTCAATTATGTGCAACTCTTTGTAATTCCATTTAGGGTTTTCTTGGCAAAGTACTGCAATGGTTTGCCACTTCTTTCTCCAGCTCATTTTACAGAAGAGAAAGTTGAAGCAAATAGGGTTAGGTGACTTATCTAGGATCACACAGCTAGGAAGTGTCTGAGGACAGATTTGAACTCAGGAAGATGAGTTTACCTGATGCCAGGTCTGGTAGTTCATCCACTGCACCATTAAGCCATCTACTGCCAACATTTTAAAACATTTCATAACAATTAGAGATATGTTCACATGGAATTGGCTACCCAATGTGCCCATCACTGTAGAGATTCAGGCAAATGCTGAATGATCACTTGTGACAGATATTGTAGGCAGTACTATTATTTAGTATTCTCTTGAAAGTAATAAGATCTAGTGTTTTATTGTCTACTATCTTGCTTCCTTTTGCTTATTTAAATTTTTTTCAGTCCAAATTTTCAAATTATGTCTTTCTTAATTGAATGTTTTAGAATTTGGCGAATGAATCTGCATCTTCACTGAAATTATCAGTTTAGACAGACTTTATTGAATTCATAAAGACTTCTGAGAGACAGTAGGTACATTTCTTTTGAATTATTCCATTTGAAAATTCCTGCTTGCAGTGATCATTCTTGGTTGAGGGATAGGTTGATGAATCATATTTCCTCTTAGCAGTGAGGTGAATGTGGGGGAATTACAGGTTGCCAATATTATATACATTGTCAGGTACGATTATTTTGTCAGATAGTTTTGTTGAATTATTTTCCTAGTTAGGGAGACTCCACTTTGGGGCAGGGGTAGATATCAAGAAAGCTGTAATGTTAAAAATACACAAAATATATTAGCACAATGTTGAAAAATATTTGTAATTTCATTGTTTCAGTAGTGTCTAGTTTGAGGGACCAGTCTTTCAATAGGAAAGAAAGTCATTTTGAAAATTAAAATCTTAAGGTGTGGACATAGCTTGCTTAACAAATTGATGAATGCCTCTAAAGTTACTTGTTAAAATATAATAACTAATATTTTAAAAGCATTTTCAGATGTACAAAATGTTTTCCTTATGACACCCCTAGAAGACACGAAGTACATATATCATCTCCATTTTACAGATAAGAAAACTGCCACACAATCAATAAATGTTTCATACAAACTCAGATCTCCTAATTCAAAAACCAGTGTTCCTTCCACTTTATATTTCCAGTTCTAAAGAGCTGACTATTGATGTCCTTTACCACTGACTTCTTTTTAAAATGGAAGTTTTCTTGTTGGAAGAAAATTCACTCAGACATATTAAAATCATATTATATGCAAGAGGTCATTTAAAATTACACATTTAAAGGGAAAGTAATTGTCAGCTGAAACCTTTACAGTTTGGCTCCAGGCTCATTTTAAAGACTAACTCCAGATTAAATCCCCTCACATACCATGTGCGGTAGCCAAACTAAGGTTTTTATTTTTGTACGCGATGTTATAAACCTCTCGTTTTTGCATTTTCCCTCATATCTAATTCCTCCTAAATCTTCATCCTCATCCACCTTCCAGTTTCTACAGCACTCAATACCATACCAGTCTATCACCCTTACCCTGGATCCACTTTCTTCCCTGACTAATCTTCATCCTGTAGTTCAACATAATGCTGCTCTTTACTATTCCATCCCTTGGTGTCTTGTCCAATAGGCTCCAAACTCTGGGTGCCTTTCACCATTAGCCTTTTCTCTGATTCTGCTTATGCATGCTACTGAACAGTTAGAAATCCCCAATAGTGCTGACTGGATCCATTACAAATTGATGTTTTTAAATCTCAACCTACAGCAGCAAGCAAATTCTTCAGTTCTTCTCTGAAAGATACTTTCTTGCATTCCTTAAACTAGAAGTTCTAGACTTTTTCTTCAATCTTAATTTCCATCCCATATATCTTTGCACCAGAGGACCTCATCTCATAGTTTACTAAGACAATAGAGACCAATCAGTGAGCTCATTGTTTTCCTTCTTTCAATTTTTTGAAACCCCTCAACACCATCACCTATTCTTTCCTTTACTCCAGATTCTGATGAAAGGTGGCCTTTTTCTAATCAAGATACATCCCTTTTCTCATTCTATCCCTTTCTGTCTTATCTGGAAGAACCCCTACAATCATTCCCTCCTCTATATGCTCTATACAATTACACATATTCATGTCTTCACTTTGATAGTATAATCTCCTTGAGGGCAGGAACTCTTTTTTTTTTTTTGGCTTTTTGACTAGACTTTGAAAACCTAGGGTCATGTGATCAATGAATTATTTTAAAGAATTCTTAAATTAAATGGACAATTTTATAAGTACAGAACAAAATTGATTCTCTGAAAAATGCACTTTTATCATTAGATTTGCCATATTTAATAGACTGTGAATAATTTTGTAACACTTTTGTAGCACTTAAGGCACCCTCATCTCATTTATAAAACCCCCCAAGAAAAGATACTGAATGTTCAAAATCTAAACCACCAGATCCACTTAAGACTTTAGCATAGGAGCCTCAATTGACAAATTTACTTTTTTCTAATTGGCCTGAGAATAAATTACTTAAAAGTAAGTTAGTTAACAAAATAGTGTAGTAAGAAAAGTAAAAACAGAAACCAAAGAATAATCTTGGTATACTCTCCAATCAATATATAAAACATCAGTGGGAATAGGGAACATGCATGATAGCATATCTGGAAGGTCACATTGGTCATAAATATCAATAATCAGAGTACAAGTATAGAGGAATACACATGTAGAAAGCCTGTATGGCCAAGGCATATACAGGGAATAAGACATCTTTTGAATGCTGCCCAGGTCTTCTGGTAATGCAATTGAGCTGCTGTCTATTCTAGCTGGGTTTTTCTCTTTCTGGAAGCTGCTAATCATTGGATACAGAGACACTGATGCCCCGACTTAGACAAAGCATTGAGCATTTTGGCAAATTTCATAGTGTCCTTCTGTATGAAGCTTCTGGGCTTCATCTCTTCAGGGCACTACTGACCCACTTTTTCTCATTTAATAGAGTGTAGTAATTAGAAAGTCTTTCTCTGATAAGAGCAGGTAGATAAATTTTAAATCACAATAACTATAGCTGATTAAGGGTCTTAGAAAAGTAATCAGGTAGAGTTCTCCAAACTAAGATTAAAAATGTTCTTTTTGCTCTTTCCTATTATAAGAATCTAAAGCATTATTCCAAACCTCTGTCTGATTTCAGGCTAGAAAGTTCCTTTTAACTTACATTATTTCTGGATTCCCAAACTGCATTCTCCTTCAAATCATTTTGAGAAGTGTGGCAAAGGAAATTATAAAGGGTTGAGGGTCTGAGGCAAAGTGGTTTTCCTCAATTTCCCAAGACTCTTTGGGTCTTGTTATTCATTCTGAAGACTAAAAAGTTTTTTTAAGAGGCTAAATTGCTGGGAGCCTATCACTAAGTCCCTCAAATAATTTATTCCAAATTCTTGATGTGTGTGTGCAAATGAGGCCAGCAACAGACCTCTCAAGCCTTCCAACATAGGCCAATAAATAAAACAACATGGTTATATAATTAGGATCATGCCAAAATAAAATATAAAAAGTTAAAGTGTGTTCATAACATAGTATTTGAAAACAAGCCTATATTTTTTTTTTGAGAGGGGAAGGCAGGATAATTGGGGTTAAGTGACTTGCTCAAGGTCACACAGCTAGAAAGTGTTAAGTGTCTGAGGTAAAATCTGAACTCATGTCCTGCTGACTCCAGGGCCAGTGCTCTATTCACTGTGCCACCTAGATGCCCCAGACAACTCTATATTTTTAAGGGAAGTAACAATAGCTTGTAACAATAACATGTAATTGAAATCTTGTGATAGGACTGTTTCAGACTTTGAAGTAAAATGTGGCTTTGGATCACTAAATTTGTTCCATTTTTCAATTCAAATAGAATTTCAGTGGAAGATTTAATTATAAAATAAATAAAGCACAAAAAGTCTTTTCATTATGAAAAGAATGCAAATTAAATCAATACACAGAATCAGAGAATCTTAGGAAGCAAGTTGTACACATATAGGTAAACATAAAGCATATCTAAGGTCCCTTCCAGAGAATAGCCTATACTAATTTGGGGGGAGGGAAGGTCCACAAAAGTTTTCATATATGAAATTTTATATTAGATGTGCTTTGGATTCTAGGAGGCAGAGGTAAGGAAGGATTGCCCTCCATGCAAGGATGACTGCCTAATCAAAATGACAAGAGTTGGTTGACTGAATTGCCATGAATAGAGAATCATTCACCAGCCAGTTGACCAAAATGAACAGTACATGAAGAGGAATGATGTGAAATAAGGCAAGGAAAACTGGAAATTTTTTGTTGTTGTTTTTGTGCTTGTTTTATCTTAGAAGTAATGCAAGTTTTTCTGAGTATGGATTTTGATTTAGGGAGATCTTCATTTTAGGAATATCAATTTGACAGGTGTATGGAGAATGAATTAGGTGGCTGTTGCAATAATTAAGGTGAGAAATGATGCGGGCATGAATTAGGGTGAAAGGTAAGTATGTGAAGAAAAAGTGAGGTATATGTTACAAGAGATATTAACATATATATATTAATTTTATGATTATTTTTAGTTTAAAATATTCATTTCCACAAGAGTATTAGTTACAAATTTTCTCCCCAACTGTTCCCTACCCACCACACCAAAAGAGCTATCCCACTGAATATGCCATCCCCCAATCTGCTCTCTGCTATATCCTCCCCCACTCGCCCTCTGACTTTTGGTAGGGCAAGATGGATCTCCATAACCCAGTGCCTGTATAACATATTTCCCAGTTGCATATAATATATATATATATATACACACATAGATATATAACTTTTTTAAACATTTGATTTAAAATCTGAATTCCAGATTCTTTCCCTCGTCACCTACCCTTACTGGGAAAATAAGGAATTCAATATACGTTGTACATGTGTAGTTACACAAAACATTTTCATAGTGGATATACTGTGAAAGACTGACTATATTTCCTTCCATTCCACACCCCACTTGTTCTATTTTCAAATTTGACCCTGTCTTTTTTAAAAAATGTGTGCTTCTATCTACCCTCCCCCCCAATCTGCCCTCCCTTCCATCATCCCCCCTCTTATCCCCTTCCCCCCTACTTTCACATAGGGTAAGATACCCAATTTAATGTGCACGTTATTCCCTCCTTAAGCCAAATTCAGTGAGAGTAAGGTTGACCCATTCCCTTTTGACTTCCTGTTCTTCCACTCCATTGTAACAGTTTTCCCTTGCCTCTTTTATATGAGATATTTTACCCTATTCTGTCTCTCTCTATCTCTTCTCATTATATTCCTCTCTCACCTCTCAATTTCACCTTTTAACTATCATCCCCTCCTATTCAATTGGCCCTATGCCCTCTATGTATACCTGTACATATATATATACACACACTCACATATGTATTCATACACACATGTACCCTCCTATATAGGCATATATATGTATGTGTACATATATATATATATATATATATATATATGCATTTTTATTCCCTTCAACTATCCTCATACTGAGAAAAGTTTCATAAGTTACAATTATCATTTTTCCATGTAGGAATGTATATAGTTCAACTTTGATAAGTTCCTTATGATTTCTTTTCCCTGTTTGCCTTCTCATGCTTCTCTTGCTTCTTTTATCTGAATGTAAACTTTTCTATTCAACTCTGGTTTTTTCATCAAGAATCCTTGAAAATCCTCTACTTCATTAAATGACCCTATTTTCCCCTGAAAAGATATTCAGTTTTTCTGGGTAGGTGATTCTTGGTTTTAATCCTAGCTCCTTTGATCTCTGGAATATCATATTCCAAGCATTTGGATCCCTTAATCTAGAAGCTTCAAGATCTTGTGTTATCCTGATTGTGTTTCCACAATATTTAAATTCTTTCTCCTTGGCTAGTTGTAATATTTTCTCCTTGATCTGGGAACTCCAGAATATTCCCATAATATTCCTAGGAGTTTTCTTTTGGGGATCTTTTTAAAAAGGTGATCGGTGAATTCTTTCAATTTCTATTTTACCCTCTGGTTCTAAAATATCAGGGCAATTTTCCTTGAGAATTTCTTGAAGGATGATTTTTAGGTTCTTTTTTTTTAATCATGGCTTTTAGGTAGTTAAATAATTTTGAAATTATCTCTCCTGGATCTATTTTCCATGTCAGTGGTTTTTCCAATCAGATATTTCACATTGCCTTCTATGTTTTCATTTTTTTTTGCATCTGTTTAATAGTATCTTGATTTCTCATAAAGTCATTAGCTTCCATTTGCTCCAATCTAATTCTGAAGGAATTATTTCCCTCAGTGAGCTTTGGAAATTCTTTTTCCATCTGGCAAATTTGGCTTTTTAAGACATTCTTCTCTTCATTGGGTTTTTGGGCCTCTTTTGCCATTTGAGTTAGTCTATTTTTAAGGTGTTATTTTCTTCAGTCATGTTGTTGAATCTCTTTTCATGATTTTCTTGTGTCATTCTCATTTCTTTTCCCAACTTTTCCTCTACTTTTCTTACTTGATTTTCAAAATACTTCTTGAGCTCCTCTGTAACTTCGTATTTTTCTTGGAAGCTTTTGGTTCAGGAGTTTTGACTTCGCTATCTGCCTCTTATTCCATGCTTTAATCCTTTTTGTCCCCCAAAAAGGAATCTAAGGTTTGATTTCTGTGCTTGCTTTACTTCCTTTGCTTGCTAATGTTGCCACTCAATTACTTGATATTTGAGCTCTTTGCTACAGTAGAACTCTGGTTCCAGAGAGGTGAGCTTTGTCCCAAATCGCTGTTTTTTGTTTTTGCATCTGGCAGACCTATTAGGTGGGTTCCCTCTCTATAGACACCACAAGCTCTGGCTCACTGCTTACACACCTCAGGACCTCCACCCAAGACAGTGATCCAGATCCAAGCAGGTTAAATCAAGAGCGATTACCCTCTGAAAGATTACTTGATCCCCCTTCAATCTGCAGGCCAGGAGCTCTGAGGCAGCCATGCCACAGTGCCTCCTGTTTGTTCTTGTCCTGAGGGAATAAGCCAGACTGTACTCCATCCCCCCAATTCCAACAGAGTTCCACACTGACCTCTCACTTTGTCTTTGGCATTTATGGGTTGATTGATAATTCTGGAAATTGCCACAGCTGCTAGTGATCCACTCTCCAGAAGTCTGCTTCAGCCACTGCTGATAAGGGTCACCCTAGGGCTAAAACCAGGGGCTTACACAGGTCTGGGCTTGGGTTCCAGAGTGTTGCTATGGGCCCTTCCTGTCTGCCTGCTGGGCTGCCTTCAGTGGAGAATTGTTTCTCTCTGTCACTTTGTGCATTATGTAGCTCTAAAATTTGTTTGGATCCATATTTTATAGGTATTTGAGGTGGTTATGGGGGGAGCTCATGGAGTTTTTCTGTTTCTATGCTGCCATCTTGGCTCTGCATCTATGAACATATAATTGGCAAAGTTTGATAACAAGAGATGTCAGGGAGGATTCTTAGGGTTAAAACCTGGATGATTTGGGGGGATAGTGATATCCTGGATAAGGTAGGTTTTAAGAGAAACATAATGAGGTGTTTTAATATGTAAGATTTGAAATGCCTGCAGGATAAATGAGTGGAAAAGCACTGTAAGCAGTTAGTAATATTAGGCAGTGAGGTGGCACAGTAGATAGAGTACTGGGCCTGAAGTCAAGAAGACTTTTCTTCCTGAGTCAAATCTGGACTCAGACACTTCCTAGCTGTGTGAGCCTGGACAAATCACTTAACCTTGTTTGCCCCAGTTCTCATCTGTAAAATGGACTGGAGAAGGAGATGGGAAACCACTCTAATATCTGTCTAGAAAAGCCCAAATGGGGTCATGTGGACTGAAAACAACTAAACAATAACTAAGTTAATACAGAACTGGAGTTCAAGCCAATAGATACTGATGAGATCACTAAGGGAAAGAGTGTAGTGAGTAAAGAGATGATGGGTTAGCATATAGCCTAGAAGACCCAGGACAGAGTCTGTGCAAAGATTAGTTTATGCATACAGGACAATCTTAACTATCAGTCACATCCTAGACATCTCCAGCCATGCTATCTTTAATCAGTACATCATCATCTCCACTTTCTTCCTACAGGAAAATTGGACTCTGCCCCTAGAACTCTGCCCTGGATTTTGGCAGGTGAGTTTGGGCCTTATCTTGTTTGTTTCCAGGCATTAACAAATACTTTCTAAATATTCCTAGGAATAATGTCACTCCTTTTTTGAGAACTCCTTTATGTATAGTTTTTCCCCACTTTTTCAGGGAAGAGAATATCTAACATACTTTTATTTATATATCCAGTGATTAGCATAAGGCAGGACACATGAGATAAGCAAAGAGAAATATTGGTTCTTATATAGAAATACCTTCTAGATACAATTCTTTTAAAGTGATAAGGCTGGAGCGACTAGGTGGTGCCGTGAATAGAGCACCAGCCCTGGAGTCAGGAGGACCTGAGTTCAAATCCTGCCTCAGACACTTAACACTTAACATGTGACCTTGGGCAAGTCACTTAACCCCAATTGCCCTTCCTTCCCCCCTCCAAAAAGCAAAAATAAAAAAGTGATAAGGCTGCCAGGAAAGGGTTGTTTTACACCTATTGAACCAAATGAGAAATGAGATTAAGCCTCGGATTCTATCAAACCTGTTTGAGTTTCCATGCAGTTACAAAGTATTCAACAAAAAACTGTTGAAATTCAGGATTCTTACAGTCCACTCATTCTATCCAGAGGCTTTTTTTTTCTTTTCCAAGTCAAAGAGAGAAATTTGACCCTGACTGTGTTCCTGGAGGCCATGTCTAATCTAATTTATTCTCAGTGGAACTCCACAAGTGAGCCTTAGTGGAGCCTTTTATGCAGGCCTGCTGTCTTATTACATTCTACGGAAAGTCTTGCCCCCTTAAAAGTGTATGATTCAACTCTTTTGGAACAGGAGCATCATGTGTATGAAATAAAAGAATAGTGACATTAGCTGAACAACCCTCAAAATAAATATTGAATATTTTTTACAGAAATACTACCCAGTTGTGGAAAAAAAATATCACTGTCTAAAGGGCTTTCATTGAGATAGTCCATAAATTTCTAGCCCAGTTCTGTCACAGGAGGGTCTGACTTATTTCTTAACATTCAGAGTGCAAATAAAAAAAGGAAAAACTGAAGTGTACAAAGCATAAGGAGTTTAAGTTTAGAAGCAGAACTTGCTTTTAAAGCTCTTCAGATGCTGGCTTCTTCTTATCCTTCTGGGCTCCTTGAACATTATTCCTCCTGACACACTCTATAATTCAGCTGTTCTTCACAGATTACATGCCACTTCGCTTCTTTATGCCTTTGCATTGGGTGTCTTTCATGCCTGGAATTCTCTTTCTCTTCACCTCTCCCTTTCAGAATTCCTGAATTTCTTTTAGATGTACCTCAAATGCTGCCTTCTGCAAGAAGCCTTCCTGATTTTCCCAGCTGTAATGCTCTTCCTTCTAAGGTTACCTAGCACCTTCTCTGCATGTATCATGTATTTTTGCACAGTTTGTTTCCCTCCTCTCCCTTTCTTTCCCTTCTCCTCCACTGTTCTCCTCTCTAATGTGACACACATTCCAACAGACATTCTAAACTATGTAGACACACATAATACCCTTCAGGCACACACATGTCTTTCATCATATTTGCATACATGTAAAATTTGTCATGACTACATAGGTTTAGGTTTTTAAGACTATCATTTAACAAACCCTTTACCACCTAGATGCTATGACTGAAAGTAAAATAACTGGCTAAATGAAAACAGTTACTTGCTTTTGGATTGAGTGAATCTGTTGTTTAGGATTTCCTCAAGTATATGGCTCCTGAAATGACGGTAGGTAGATAATTGTTTATGCTTTCATATTGAAATATATAAACTTTTACTAGACTAATCAGTATAAATGTTAGTATAAATGTTTAGCTTAGTTGTTATGTCTAAGGAAATAATATAAAATTTAGAACAAGACTTAAATAAATGCAAATAATTAGGAACAATGTGGAACTTTATTGATGAAAGTTTAACTATTTTTAATGACTATTTAATCTAATTAAATTTTCCCACCAGAACTTAACAGGAAACAATTTTCATTTTGTCCTTAGTCTTTTCTTAGGTCAGAAGGATTTGTAAAATATGAAGTTGACAGTTATCAGGTATTTATTCAGCACTTCAGAAATCCGTTGCTTTATTCTGAGTCCTTTACATGTGGTTCTACCCTAGATATCAACAAATTGGTTATAATTTATTAGGAAGAAGACATTAAGTGACTCTTAGTATGACAGTTTCTTTCCAAGTATTCTTTTGATCTATCCAGTCCTTCCTTGGAGAACATAAACTTGATACTTCATATGGCTTAATTTAAGCTGGAAGAAGCAAGCTTTCCACATCTCTTACCCACAAGTCAGGAGTCTGCAAGTAAAACTTGTAATGGTCTCTTTCCAATCCAAAAAAGATTTTCCTGGCAACCATGGTCAAATCACTGCTATTCTCCTTCATGATGAATAACCAATCTCTGATCTCTATTGAATGAATTTTTTTTACAAAGCTTTGCCATTTTATAACTGTGAGTTGTTGTTGAGTTATTTTTCAGTCATGTCTGACTTCTCATGATCTGACCTTCTACAGCAGCCCTGCTTTTAAATTTTAAATGGGTCATTATTTTTATCCCTTATGAACTATTTAAAACACATTTGAACAAGACATACATAGGTTTATAAATAGAAATAAAGACAATATTATCTCATACATGTAAAATGCATGAAAACAACCCTAACCTCCAAATCAACAACAGACTTTAAAAATAGCCAACCTACCAATACACTTTCCTAGACATAGTCCGCACATCACTCTATACCCATATTTTCACATGCACAAATATTTGAGTCAGGCACTTAAATATAATTTATGAACAATGAGCTATTTTTTAACCTTTAACTACCTTTTCATCCTTTGGTACAGAACAGCACATATCTCTAAAGGGTCAGCCTAGTCTCTATTGGGTTGTCACCCTGCCCCATACACAGGTGGTAGTGGAAGACCCAACATTGTTCCTTTTTCTTGTAGACAGAACAATGATTATATCAATAATTTCTTCATTTACAGATTCAGATCCTCATTGATAGTTGTGGTTATGTTAGCAACTGAGGATCTTTCCCTAGCTCAATTTCTTTCATTTGAGTTATAGACCTCTAAATAGAAGCTTAGACAATTCACATAATTTCAGTTTACTTCATGTCATAAAATGACCAATTCATGGCTAGGCCAGACATAGGTGAGCTGCTTTAAACACTGGTAGATTTTCTTCCAAGAAAATCTGGAGACCATAATAGCTTTCAAAAAGCTTTTTGTTTCTTAGTTACTTGCTTAGAGTAGGCTGTCCTCTGGGCCTTCTCCAGAATGTAATGGCTACCTTCACTGGCAGTAGAGATGCCTTGGCACTATTATACTAACTCATCCAATCCCCAGGCAACTGGGCCCAACTTTTTGGTTTCTTTTACATCATGGGTAACATATAATTCCCATGATGTGTTTCACCATTTCCTTTGCCTCCTAACACACATATCCAGAGATGCTCAACTCTGAAAATAGCATTTGGGTCATCTTGTCTACCATTCTTCCAAGTCAGGATTATTCCTTATATAGCTCATATCTTTCAGGATTTGGAATACTTTTCACATATTAGTGACTCAAGTGAAAAAGCTAACACCATTTCTTTTGGCAGGGAGCAGAGGCCAAAGCTTGGCAGATCAAAATCTTGGGGTTCTGTCCTTGCTTATTTTGCCCTGATTATTAAAACTCAAGCAAACCTAAAAAAGGTGCTTATTGCATGGTCTATTCTTAAATATTTACAGCTGTGTTATTATTTAGTTGAGCTATTACCTTTATAATTAGCTCTGTTTTTTAAATTATTCTGCATTTTTTCTTTTAATTTCTTTCTCATCTTGTCTAGTATTTAGATGCTCATGCCTTCCTATATTGTTGCTTTCAGGTCATTTTACTAAAAATAGTCTTGGCTTACATAAAACATTTTTTTTCTCCATAGGGTTAGTGGCGTCATTTATTCTGATTCAAATTTAAACATGGAGAAGGGCAAATAAATGAGTGAATGAATGAAAAATAATATTTATCAAATATATACTATGTTCAAAACATTAAGGATACAAGAAAAGGAAGCCAGATTGTACTTTCAAGGAACTTTCATCCTAATGGGGAAAACCACACAAAAAAGAAGCATTAGCTGTAAATCAGATAGAAAAACCCAATGGTCCTTAGTGTGTAGCAAAGCAAATGGTGATTCATTTTCTTTAATGTCATTTCCATTGATAAAACCATGACGATTTCTATTACTGAATTTTCCAATGGTGCCAATGTTTGTGATAGAGATTTGAGAGGCAAAACTTTTCCTTCTAACCAAATATTTCCCAGAACCACAAATTTGAAAATTCCATCATCAAATGTTCTTTTCTTTGGGTTCAATCAATCAACATGAATTTATTGGGTACCTGCTTTTTGCCAGACACTCGGATTAAGTTTGAATCTTTCCCTATACACAGTTAACTCATAATATCTTAATGTGGACAAATTTCCCAGAACTCTTCAAATTTTGCTGATGGCTAAAATCTTTAAGCCTCCATGAAAAGAGAAAGGGAAATAAACATTTATTAAGTTCCTACTTTGTGCCAGACACTATACTAAGTACTTTAGAAATCTTATCTCATTTGATGCTCACAGCAATCCTGGGAGGTATTATTATTATTCTCATTTTTTGCAGTTGAGGAAAATGAGGCATAAAATTAACTGACTTGTCCAGGAGCTCATAGTAAATGTCTGAGGCCAGATTTGAACTCAATTCTTCTTGAGTCCAGGTCAAGCACTATATCTGCTATGCTACCTTTCTGCCTTAAAAAAGCATTAATGTGAATATTTTATATAAAAGTGTATTTAGAAGGGATTATATGTTTCATATCCAATTATTTGCCTTGTTTAATGCCAAAAGAATGTAAGGTCCTCAAGGAAAGGTAATATCTTTTTTTTTTTTTATAGTACTAATGCCTGGTACATAGTAGGTATTGAAATAAAATGTGTGTTCCATTGATTTTTTGAAATTTTCAATCAATTCCAAAGGCAATAACTATATTTTAAATAAAGACTGTGTTTGGTAATGCGTATAGTTCAAGTTAATTAAATCTTGTAGTATTTTGTGTTTTGTCTAAAATAATTTTTAAAATATATTTTTATTTATTTCTCTGAATATTTTCCAATTAAGTGTAAAAAATTAACATTCAATTAAAAATGTTCCAAACCCTCTTCCTCCCCTCCCACCTCTTCCCCCTTGATAATTTGATATCAATTATACATGTAAGGTCATGCAAAATATATTACCATATTAGAAATGCTGCAAAATAACACAGATAAAAACCCATGAAATTTTTTTTTAAAGTTTTAAAAAAGGTTGCTTAAATTTGTATGCAGAATTCTTCAGTTCACTCTCTGGAGATGGATAGAACTTTTCATCATGGGTCCTTTGGAACTGTCTTCAATCACTGTCTTAATCACAATAACTAAGTCTTTCATAGCTGATCATTCTTACAATATTGCTGTTAATATGTACGGTGTTCTCCTGGTTCTACTCACTGCATTTTGCATTAGTTTATATACATTTTCCAAGGTTTTTCTGAAACCATTCTGCTTGTCATTTCTAATAGTGCAGTAGTAATCCATAACAACCATAGACCAAAACTTGTTCAGTCCTTCCCTAATTAATGGGTATCCCCTAAATTTCTAATTCTTTGCCACTACAAAAAATATCTACTACAAATTTTTGTACACTAGGTCATTTTCCATTTTTTAAACTCTTTGGGATACAGACCTAGTAGTGATTTTACTGGGTCACAGGGTTTAGATTATTTTACAATCCATTGTTGCCCATAATCTTAACATATTTGCATTTATGGCTACAATTCAGTATTTCATGGTTATACCTATGTCAGTGAGTGAGGAAGAATTTACTAAGCACCTACTCTGTGCAGGGATTACAAAGTGTCAAAAGTCTCTGCTCTCAAGGAGCTCACGGTCTAATGACTGACATATCATATAAAGAACCATGGACAAACTATATACAGACTATTTGGAAATAATAAACAAGGCAAAACACTAGATTAAAAGAAATTGGGAAAGATGTCCTGTAGAAGATAAAATTTTAACAGTGACCTGAAGGAAGCTAGGGAATTGAGGAGATGGAGGTGAGGAAGGAGAGTATTTCAAGGATGGGGAACAGTAAGTAAAAGTTCTGAGTCAGGAGATGGAGGGTCTTGTTTGAGAAACATCAAAGAGATCAGTGTCACTAGCAGAATATGTGAAGAACAGGTATAATAAGCCTAGAAATGTATGGGGGTGGGGCATATTATGAAAAATTTCGAACACTAAATACAGGATTTTATATTTTATCTTGGAAGTGATAGGGAAGCCACTGGAGTTTATTGAATTTGTGGAAGGTGAAATACCATGTTCAGACTTCTTTAGGAGTGCCCAGAGAAAGGGGAGGTGTGGTATGACATCCATAGTTAATCATCACACCTCCATGCATTAGAATACAATTTTATGAGTTTCTGTGGTCAAAAAATAATAGTAATCTTTGGTGATGAACTTCTCTGACACTAATAAGGCTGATGCTAGTGAATGAATCTGTCACCAGGTCTATACTTTAGAAACATTTCTAATTTGTTTTGACTTGACAGAGTCTAAAACTCTACTGGAAGAGATTGCCCATTCACACCTTGTTAGAACAGTGGAAAAGAACTGTAGTGAGCATCTTTGTTGTTGTTGTTGTTGTTTTTTTAAAGCAATTGGGGTTAAGTAACTTGCTCAAGGTTACACGGTCAGTTATTTCTGGGTGTGGTGCTGAGTATCTGAGCCCATATTTGATCCAGGTCATCCCGACATGGGAGCCAGTGCTCTTACTTGCTGAGCCACCTGGCCGCTCCTAAGCAATTGGGGTTAAGCAACTTGCTCAAGGTTACACGGCCAGGTGTTTCTGGGTGGGTGCTAAGTGTCTGAGCCCAGGATTACATCTCCAGGTCTTCTTAACACTGGAGCCGGTGCTCTTACTCGCTGTGCTACCTGGCCGCCCCTTGTCAGCATCTTTGTTAATGTTTATGTGTAAATGTGTGTAACTGAATGATCCAGGAGCAATAAAAATGTTTTTGTAAATGTAATTTTATTGATATTTCTATACTAATTTAAAGGCTCACTGTATGTTATTTTCTCTTATTTCAATTTTGTAATTCAACAAAGTAGTGTTAATGTGAGATCCTTGAAATGAAGTTCCTAATGTAAAAGCTATGTTTGTCTTTGTTGTATTCTTGGGACTTCTATGTTGCCTGGAACATAAGTACTTAATATATGTGTGTTAATTGATTGATATTTATTATCTTTGTTACCAAATAAAATTTTGGATGAGAGTTCTAGGCTTGGAGTCAAGAAGTCCTGAATTCAAATCTTGTCTCCTACACTTACTAGTTTTTTTTTTTTTACCCTGAGCAAGTCACTTATCTGTTTATCTCCATCTACTCTATTGAAAAATGGGGATGACAGTACCTCCCTTGCATGGCTATTGTAAGGATCAAATAAGATAATATTAGTAAATTTATTAGCATACTACCTGGTACATAGTAAACATTATATAAATACTTATTTCCTTCCCTTCCCCCTTTCCATTAATTTATTTACTTCAGTGAATTTGTGATCTAATTGGTGTGTTAGCTCCCAATGAGAAAGTCCTTCCATCCTACATAATTCTTTTCCATGTCTGTTCATAGATAGAATATAATATTTATATAACTTTTCAAGATTGCAAGATACTTTACTTATATCCTATTATCTTATCTTCTCAATAAGCCTAAGAGTTAGATTCTATTATAATCCCACTTTATAGATGAGGAAACAATGACTGAGAGAAGTTAATTACTTCTTCAGGATACCAGAACTGGTGGGATTTGAAGCCAGCTCTTTCTGAAATCAGTTCCTTCTGACTTTCAGTCAAGGTCATTATTCTGTCTCTCAAAAATCTCCCTCAAAGGATCTACTTAACTCTCTAGAGGACTTTCTGTGGTTCTTTTGTGGGTTATGGATACTAATGAAGCTTGTGAGCTATCAACCTGTTATCATTCCTTCCTCTGTATAGATGAACAGTCAAATATGCCTTCAATGATGTCTTTTCACCCATTTCTTTCATGAAAGTCATTGTTGGATACTTTAAATGACCATGAATCCTATTGATGAGGCCCTGTGATATTCTATAACTTCATACCATTAGTGAAATGTCATCTACAAATACCATCTTTCTCCCAGTGGAATTCTGCACAGAAACCACTTCATGCCAATGGCAAATATCTTCAGAGCATGTATTTTTGTTTCATTTCTGCTTGATATTGATAATAAGCAAATAATTGAAAAGTTACTTAAATCAATTATAGAATCTTGCATGATTTTAACTTATCTGTGTGAAAATGAGGAAAATGACTATCACCTAGATGGCAATGGAGGATTACATGTTTGGCACAGACAGCCTACAATGTACAATGAAAGAGGAACTCTGGAGGGGAAAGTAGGAGTAAAAGAAGTAATCAGGAAGATGAATGTCAAGGGATGACAGGTGTAAAGTTCGAGTGTTACGCTGGTATATCTATACTGTCAGGAGAAAACAAGGAAGGCCTCAAGAATATTCGATGAGAGTATTTGAGTGAGATAAATTACATTTAAGAAGAATCCTTAAAGTTAAACTTTATTTTATTGAATCTTTTTTTTTCTTGGTAATCATTAGGTAGTTGACATAGCAAACTACAGATTCTTTCAACTCTCATACAGTTTATAATTATTCAGATATGTTCTGCCATCAAAAATCACCTGTGAATGTCCATTTCTTTTGTTACACATTTACATCAAGAAAGCTTTCCTTATGTATTTAGGAACTCTGATCAACATAGTGACCAAGCCTAAGCAATCTACCAAGCCAATGATAAAACATTGTATCCATCTTCTGACAAGCAGGTTGATGGTTTCAGGGGGATGAGATATATATGTATACATGTGCACACAAACATGCATGTGCACATAACTACATGCATACATACATATAAATTTATGTATATACCTATAAATACACACACATGTACACACATACATATACACGTATATACATCTTTTGACATGGCCAGTGTGAGACTTTTATGCTTGAAGATACATATTTACTATGGTTTTATCAGAGCAGGGACTAGTTAGTAGCCAAGTCTCCTGACTGCTGATTAATACTAATATTCACATAGTACATATGCCTGGCAATGTGCTGAATGCTTTGCAATTATTATTTCATTTCATTCTCACAATCATGAGAAATAGGTGCTTTTATTATTTCCATTTGTAGATGAGGAAACTGAAGAAAAGAGAGGTAAAATGGATCATACAGTATGAGATAGTAAGTGTTTAAGGCTGTATTTGAACTCAGGTATTCCTGTCTGCAGGACCAGTAATCTATCCACTGCACCATCTAGTTACCTCACTCTCTTTCACTGAGGTTGTTAAAACTTAACTGCCTTGAAGGGAGAAAAATGGGTGGAACAATTTATACATTAACAACAGCACTTTCAAAACAAACAACTTTGAAAGAATTAAGAACTCTTATGAATGGAGTGACTAATCATGATTTTAAAGGACCATTCTATCCACTTCCTGACAAAAAAGTGATAAGACAGGTTGCACAGTGAGATATATATTTTTTAACATGGCCAATGTAGATATTTGTTTTACGTGATTATGTATATTAATTATTTGTTTTTTTAAGGTGGAAGATGGGAGGGGGAGAAAATACATTTTTAATTTGAAAAGATATTATTTTATTAAAAAAAAAACAAAGTATCCTACAAGGCTTTGTTCTCTTTCATTTATTCGTGAATTGTTTTTTTTTTTTGCTACTTTTTCCTAAGGTCACAATTACATTAAAATCATGAATTGTCATGATATATGTGAACTTAGTATAAAATTATTCATAGAATTTCTCTTTTTCATCCTTTGAAAAAGAAGTTGGCATTTAAACTGCATTTATATTCATGGTAGTCTCTGCTTATGCTCTCATAATGAGCACTGCAAAACAAGATCACCAAATATCTATGAAACGTTTCTTATGGGCTTTGGGCACATGATGAATTTATCTCTGTTAATTCCTTCTTTTTTGTCCCCAAAGAGAACCTGTGGTTCGTACTTCCATTTAGCTGCAAATTATTTATGTGTTCTGGTTTTATTTAAAGCAAGAAAGTTGATATGGATATGGTTTCATACTTTGAGGAGCATATCAACTCGGTTGTTAGAAATGTCACATTAAGAATCCCAATAGTTAAATACATTTTTGTACATGTTCTAAGAACTAAGTTATTCTTGGTATCCTCTTCCTCCTTCTCCAGTCTTCTGCTACCACCACACAAGAAGTGAAGGGAGCCATACATAAATAGGGTTGTATGTTATTTTACATATGTTAAAAGTCACCATGATTTACCAAAACTCATACTCTAGTGGCCAGACTCACATTGAAGAACATCTCTTTATTTTGCTAGACTTGTCCTCAGACATTAGGGAGAGTCAATATGATGCTTATCTCCATTTTCAAAGATTTTCTGTTTTGGTAGAATATATTAGACCTTTTGATCCACTGACATAGAGTTAAAAAACTCATAGTAACCACTATGTCATAATAAAACTTCAGAGGTGACTTTGGTGGATGACCCTCTATGTAAACTCATTTAATACTTATTTTAAGAACAACATAAAAACAAAATTAGCTGTGGCAAAGTTACTAGTCACTGCAGGGGGCTCCAAAAAAAGAATAAGAAATAATTCATGCCTTTACCTGCCTTAAAATGATTATAAATATTTTTGGATATCAGATAACTATCCAATCAGAATATCAAATAACTATCCAATCTTCATATGTCTTAATTTGATAGCATATATGATAGCAATATTTCCAAAATATAAATGCAAAAATGACCAACTTTTTTGTAACTAGCCCCATTTAAAAGATTTCATTGATAATTCTTTATATTCACATCATTGTCATTTCTGGAGGAAAAAAATGCATAATCCTTCCACTTCCAAATGCACTTTATGACAAATAAAGACAAGTATAACTACCAATAGACTGACAAAATGTGTCAATATATACGTTTTTTCTCTATGTAGTCTCCTACCTCTCTGTTTATGACTAGGAGGATGATATGTTTCCACATCTATTCTATGGGATATTTGTTGGTGTTTCCATTATTTAGAATTTTAACTTTCTTTTACTGAATCATTTATGTTATGGTAGCTGTTTCTCTCTGTCTCTGTCTCTCTCTGTCTCTGTCTTTGTCTCTGTCTCTGTCTGTCTGTCTGTCTCTCTTTCTCTCTGTGTCTCTCCCTCCCTCCCTCCCTCCATAGATAGTTGTGTAGATAGATAGACAGACAGTTCTTTAGGTTCACCAGTCTTACTTGTTATGCTACTTCTGAGTAACATAATTTATACCCTAGTTTTAAGAGCCTTTAAGTTACTAATGATTTCAATATTTCACTATAGAAATAGACATTATTGACATGTAACTGCAGTTAATAGGGACATTGTTATCTGTAATGAACTACAAATGCAGACATTTGGGAGAAGGAAAATATAAATGTGATTAATTAGCCTAATTGGCCATAGCCAATTATTCAGACTATTTGCCCTTTCTTTTAAGGAACAAGAATTAAAGCCTAATAAAACAATACCAAGTCAAGGATTTTTTTTTTAAACAACATCCTAAACACACAGTGGAATCAGTATTCATCAGAGTTTCTTAACCTTTTTTTGTGTCGTGTCCTTTTGGCAAGGGGCAAATTAGGTGGCATAGTGGATAGGGCATGGAGTCAGGAAGACTCATTTTCCAGAGTTAAAATCTGTCTTCAGACACTTATTAGCTGTGTGATGCTGGGCAAGTCATTTAACCTGATTTGTCACTGTGCCCTCATCTGTACAATGAACAGGAGAAGGAAACAGCAAACCACTCTAGCATCTTTGCCAAGAAAAACCCAAATGGGGCCACGAAGAGTCAAAAAGACTGAACAATGACAACAACACTTTTGGCAATCTAGCGAAAACTGTGAACTGCTTCTGAGAATAATGATTTTAAATTTATTAAATAAAACACTTAAGATTACAAAGAAAGCCAAAGGTTAGTGAAAATAAAGTTGGAATTTTCTTTTCATCCAAGTTCAGGACCCATTAAAATCTATCCAAGAACACTTGGAAGTCCATGGGCTCCAGGTTAACAACCCCTGGTCTAGATTCAGTCTAATCTCCTACATTTTCTCTACCTACAGCAAAATGATCATTTTTATTCAGAATTATAACCTAAAGGTCCTGAAATATCCTGAATCATTGATTATATAGATATATTTAGCACTCTGCACTAAGGTAAAAAACAAAAGAGGCAACTACTCCAACCTAACTAGGATTGAAACAAACAAATTTAAAAAGGTGTGTTTTTTTTAAATTCAGCCTCATTTAACCACCAAATAAAGTTAACATGAATCCCTCCCCCTCCCAAAGTGTTTCCATTAGTCTAGGTTTTACTAGTAAAAATATTTTTTTAAAATCCACTTTCTTTTGGTAGTTCTGGATTGGCTATGGAAAAACTGAATAGGGGAGAAATCATGGTTTATACTAATTATTTAATTTCTATTTTATATAAGTAAATAATGTTTTTTAAGTTGAATCTCCCTCCCTCCCTCCACAAAAGGGCTAGAAATACTCCCGCATATGTCCTCTTTGATCCAGTGACACCAGACTCTCGGATATTCTACTAACAAGGCTCTCCATCTCCTGGCTCCAGGAATTCTATCAGACTATCCCTCATTCCTGGAATGCTCTTCTTCCTTCACCTTCTGACATCCCTAGCTTCTTTTAATTCCAACTAAAATCCCACCTTCTACAGGAAGGCTTCCCCAGCCCTTCTTAGTTCTGGTGCCACCCTTCTGCTAATCACTTCCTATTTATCTTGTATATAGTTTGCTTTGTATATATTTGCTTACATGTTTTCTCCCTCATTAGATTATAAGCTCCTTAAGGGCAAGGACTGTATTTTGTCTTTTTTATGTTCCCTGCTTAGCTCAATACTTGGCACATTTGTTGTTGTTATTCAGTCATGTCCAGTTCTTCCTGACTCCATTTGAGATTTTCTTGGCAATGATACTCAAATAACTTGGTCCTTCTCCAGCTTATATTATAGATGAGGAAACTGAGGCAAATAAAATTAAGTGACTTGCCCTGGATCACAGAGCTAGTAAGTGTCTGAGGCCAGATTTGAGCTCATGAGGATGTCTTCCTGATTCTAGGCATGGTACTCTATCCACTATGCCATCTAGCTTCCCCTACAATGCCAGGACCATAGTAGATACTCAATAAAAGGCTTATTGATTGATTGATTTGTATTATTTGAAACCAAGATAAGAAAAGTTGAGTTAGAATAAATTGAATTTTCTGAAGAATGAGTCACCTAGGAGAGGAGGGACAGTAAGGAGGAAAAGGTGGAAACCCTTGGCAGGATAGTGTGGGGTGTTCTTATATAAGATACTGTAATGGCAGGCAAAGGAATACTTAGTGCCTTGTTTCAGCTATTTAATTATTTAGCACCTTGTTTCAGTTTCAGTTTCTTTTGACCCTTGTCCTTGATTATATCCAGTCTTTGTAAAGAAACAGAACTTGTGAAACCCACAGTGGGAGGAGCTAATGATCATATATAAAGAGAGTTCCAAGCTGGAAAAGAACAGAATTGAGAAAGGGGACTTTGTGGTAGCCAAGCACCCAACTCTGTATTGATGTTTATTTGTGATACTTTCTACAGAAGCCCTGTGACCCTGCTGGAAGCCCTGAAAGAGGATTTTCTTGTTGTATATTTGCAGAATACATGAGAGGAGTGTTTTGGAGATCATGGGACTGTGCTGATCATTTCTGTTGAGTTCTCAGACCTTGTATATGTGTCTGTGTTGATTTCACAGGCAGATAGTGAATTGATGATGGTGCTGGCAATGTGCATGAATATTGTTTTGGCTCTGTTAAGCTTTGTGAGCTTCAATATGGAATGGGAACTGGATAAGGAGCTAAGAGCTGCCTACCTTTGAATCCAAGTGACCGTTGGGTAAATTCAGGCAAAGGTTGGGACCATGCAAGAGGAACCATGGAATTTGGGAGCCAGCCTCAACTCAAGATGAAAAGACCTCTCCTTGGGTGTAGCATTCTGCTATGTTGTGTGGGTAGGTATACTCACCTCAACAGGCTTCGGACGTCTCCGGCTCCAGCTATCACAGATTCCAAGAAAGGTACACTTTTCTTTATTAAGGACTAGAGGTTACATCTTCCATCCCAAGCTACTCCCGACTCTCTCTCTCTGCCTCTCCCCCTGTCGTCCCTTATCTTATCTTGCCAGCCGCTCCTCCCCTTCACTCATCCGGGCCACAGTGAGCCAATCGTGCGCCACCCAGAAGAGGAGGAAAGCCAACTATGTGGTCATCCCGTGATGAAACACTAGGGCCTCACCCCGTGATGCCAATTCAGCACTTTTGGAGACCCCGTGACGGGACGCCAGCGTCCCATCCCATGGTGCATCCTTAGCAGCGCTCATGTGACCTTTGGCCCCTCACATGCCCTCCCCAGGCGACCACGTGCACTCCTGTTAGCTCCGGACCTCACCGGCCTTACACTTGGGCACTTAATGCTGACTGAGAAGATTATGATTTAATGTGGCCTAGGGGTGGGAGAATTTTGTACTCTATATTTTGTACCTCTTAAGGATGATTGAGTTAAGGATGATTGGAAACTAATCTTTAATCAAGAAGAAAAAGATTTTTTTGAATGAGAGATTAATACAATGTGACCTAGGGGTGGAGAATTTTGACCTTTGTACTTTGTGTCCCTAAAGGAGGCTTGCTCCTTAAGGATGACAGAGTTAAGGACTTACTGAATGATGTCTTTTACTTAAAACTGTGTGGCCACTTTAGTGATAAGTTGTTATTTTATAATATTGTGAATGCTTTATTTTGGTTTCTGTGAATGTTTTGTCTTAGTTTATTACTGAATAAATAGAGAGTTCACTATACTATGTGATCAGAACCTTAAAGCTGCTCACAGCAGCAGTTCTCTGGAAAGCTGCTTGTGCTTGGCTTTGCAGAGATATAGGCAAAAATAATGAGGAATGAGTAATAAGAGGAATGTAGCATAAAATTGGATAGTGAATAGATATCTTGATTTAGAGTCAAGAAGTCTGCTACCTTTGGCTTATCTGGGCCATGCACAGGTTTAGGAAAGTCACTTAACTTCTGCATGCTTCAGGTAACTCAGTAAAACTAGGCTGTTTAGTAGGTGCCAATCTGCATTGGAATTCAGGACGTCGTCAGTCAGAAATCTCTAGCTTAAGGAAATCATAGATCCAGTTTGAAATAAAAAAGGAACCTTAGTTTATCTTCAGTTATATATTAACTTACATACTTTGGCCCAGATTTCCACAAGTCTCTGAACTGACTTGCTCAATTTATGCAAATTAACAAGATAGCTCCTATTGTTCACATTTTAAAGATAGATGAAAGACTACAACTCAAGGTATTTTGGAGAAAATATAGACATCAGATGCTTTAGGAAAACCAAGAAAAGAGCTTGAATTTTTTAAATTTTTACCAAGTCTTAAGGAACATGTAGGAAAGACTATTTTCTCTCTTCATTAGATTACAAGATGTGATTTTTCCAAGGTATAAAAGAAATCAAGTTGGGATTTGAGAAATTCTCTCTATAGAATTGTGCTAACCTTTAGTTAGGTTTTAGTATTTAGTTCCTGCCTTTTCCAGGGCAGGGTTGGGCTTTAGGGATGATCCAGCTTTGAGTTCTGGCCTGGAGGGAGGGAGTGATGCTCTAAGTTATAG
Source organism: Petaurus breviceps papuanus (assembly GCF_028583685.1). NCBI lineage: Eukaryota > Metazoa > Chordata > Mammalia > Diprotodontia > Petauridae > Petaurus > Petaurus breviceps. The sequence continues at coordinate 11,039,085 of NW_027187327.1, forward strand.
AGTGTGGAGCACCTACAGCTTTCAAATCTTGGCTTGTGTCTGATTTTGTTGAGTAGAGAATGAGTGAGGAGCATTCTTGTAGCCTGTGCCTAAAGGAGGCAAATTAGGTAGGGAGTCTTCTGGGCTTCGATAAGCAAGTACAGATGAGAGCAGAGGACTGGCTTCTCTGAAGTAGTTGAAAGCAGTTCTTGGGGCCTAGTTGGGGATTTGGTATCCTGGCTGATAAGGGAGGGGATGGAGGGAGGGCACTGAATATGATTTAGGATTGATGTGAGATTATGAGGTATAATGTTTGGAATTATCTAGAGTAGATTATATTAGGGTAAGAGATGGAATATGATGGGAAAGTGCCTCAGAACTCATATCTTCAACTAAATCTTGTTGGAAGATGAATATATAAGTGAAAATGCATTTATTAAGCACTTAATTACTTGCCATGTTACATACTAAGGATTATATATGTATTTTATCAATCTATCTATTATCTATCTATCAATCTATCTATCTATTCTGAGTCTTTCCATCTTCCATACAAATAAACTTTATTTATCCCTCAATTAGAGTATGAGCTCCTTGAAAGTAGGAACTGTCTTTCTTAAATACACAAAGACAATTCATACTCTCAAGGAAATAATACTGTAATTGAGGGAGAAATAAAATTTATTTTTATGGCAGAGGGAAAGACCCAGAAGTCCTTAATGCATTCATGGGACAGATGACAAGGTTCAGGGTTTCTTATGTTATATAAATAAGTCAGATGACAACGCCAGGGGACTGGAGAGAGTAAGGACAGAACAGATGATAAGGCCAAGCAATCCTACATCTTATCAGAATGAATAAAGTTGTTGACTTCCCCCTTATCCATGCCCTGTGAGTAGTCAGGAAGGCTGGGCAAAGTGAGAATGAAAGGGTAGAGGGTGTCCATGGTGGTGGCATGTCTTGTTATCAACAGCTATCTCAGATGAATACTAGAAGATCAGGGTTGGAGGTGCCAAAGTGGAGGCCACCTTCCTTGATCTAGGTTAAATCCTACTTCAAGACCCCAAGGGAACCAGGCCACATAGTTCCCCATGCAGTAAATAAAGTTATTTTCTTTCTCCCCCTCTAGGCCATTTCTCAAACTTACTTTTTGCTATTTTATTTTTGGGGTGGGATGGAAAAGAATTTTAGTGGTATTTTATGATTGGTGAAGGGGTTTGTTAGGAGATAACTTACTTGGTAAGTGGTACAGTGAGAGTGCCAGACTGGAAGTCAAGGAGACCTAAATTAAAATCTTTCTTCAGACATGGACTAGTTAAGTGACCTTGAACAAGGCACATAACCTTTAGTTTCAGTTTCTTCCTCTGTAAAATGAATAGTGTAAAAGACCCTACCTCATATGATTGTTGTAAACAGCAAATCAGATAATATATGTAAAATTCTTTGAAACCTTAAATTACAACATAAATGTTGCTGCTGTTGTTATTGTTGTCATAATGACTCTAATGCCTTGACCAAAATCCCAGTCTACTGCTTTTAAGGAACAGACAAGAAAGTCAAATTTTATAGTATAAATACACTGGTGATGGATTTTTTTGAACTGGCTGTCTCAAAAGGCAAAATCAAGCCAAGAAGTTTACTAGGTTTATTTTCAAACCAACTTTATTTTTGAGTAGTTCACAAATGGAAGGGAGAACGGACATCCTTTCTTATTTAAAGCTTACTATGGGATGTAAGAGGACACTTCATCTTTATTTTTAGCTAGAAAAATTTCATTTTAAGTTTTGCTTCAGATGGAGAAACCATGAAGTATGAATTTTAGAAAATGTGGTAGGTCATGGAGTCTGGCAGAACATGAAACCCTCTTGGAGAAGGGTATATTCCGTATAGCCAGAATACAATCTGAGAAATCTAAGTGGTTCCTGAGGGCCATAAACATTCCTTCCTTCTACTTCTGATTGCTAAAGGTTCAGAAACCAACATAAAACTAAGAAGTAATGGAAATGTCCATAAGCTATTTCCCTGTGATGTTTGTTTCTTCAGAGGAAATTCAACACTTCAAATGTCAAACTGTTGGAAAGGGTAAAGCAGCACTTTCCTTTGAAGGAAAAGCCACCTAAATTTCCTCAAGCAAGCAGAAATGTAAAAGGCCAAATTGCATATGCTGAACCTGTGATAAAAGATAATATTGGGGGATGAATGGAAGTGGGTGAAAATATGCCTGAAATCAGCTAAAATCATACCTGTATCAAATTAATCTGGGCTCAAGAGGAATGCAACAGTGATGTAGAGGATAGCCCTACACCCACCCTATTATGGGTGTTGTCATACTAAGAGGAGGTGACTTGTCTCCCTCCTTGCTACCACCAAGAGCCTTTTAGCCTTCTCTTCCACTGGGTTTGAAGAGCAAGGTTGGGCTTTAGAGAGGGATGACATGAAAACAAGACCTTGAGGTGGAATCCAAGGACAGTTGTTACTCCTGTACCATTCCCACCCTAACCTTGGAGAATGAAATGAGTCTCAAGAAGTCAGTCACCATTAGAAGGAAGAAATCAGTCTTCTACCCTCACTTCCCCACACATACACCATGTTGGTTCCTTGGGGGTAAAATTTCATTCACATTGTGAAAATTATAGGTCTCCTAGAAGATGCTGTATTTGTCACATGATGAAAGATTCAAATTTCCTCAAAGGAGTCTGATTTTATTTTGTAAATTCAAACCCAGACATATTCAACTTGCAGGAAGAACACACAAATGGAAGTCAGTCACATTCCTTGGAGAGTAAGAGGAAAAAAGTTGCATAAGACATATGTATATATTTTTTCTCTAATTACATATTAAAACAATTTTTCAACATTTCTGTTTTCTTTAAAGTTTTAATATCCAAATTCTATCTCTATCTACATCTCTCCCTGAGACATTAAGTAATCAGATGTAGGTTATACATGTGCAATCATGTGAAACATTTCCATATTAGTAAATTTGTACAAGAGGGCCTGAACAAAAGAAAAAGAAAGGAAGGAAGGAAGGAAGGAAGAAAGAAAGAAAGAAAGAAAGAAAGAAAGAAAGAAAGAAAGAAAG